>NC_081161.1:25139477-25489477 GCF_012432095.1 Onychostoma macrolepis | reverse complement strand
GCCTGGACAGAGGGTAACTTCATCTCTAAAAGTTCATTTTTTTAGAGGAAAACTTAGTTAACCAAACCCTACAGCTGTCTGTTAACTCTTCTCTGACGCGCAGAGGATAAACAAATTTGTACTGGTCTTAAAGGTTCTTTTGGATTAGAGACAGCACTCACCACAACCTTGGTTGAGAGAAAAATTCAGTCTGGAAATCTTTGTTCAGCTTGAAGTTTTCGCTGGATTCCAAAAGATGCAGTCTGGAAGCAGATCTTTGTTTGAGCTTGAAGTTTTCAATCTGGATTCAGGTGAGGAAGCTGGAACTCTATCCGGTCACGGCACCATCTGTTGTAAACCTATATCTTCTAAAGTTTAGGCAACTCAGAAGTGAAGACCAGGAGACTTCGGGTTGTATCTTCAGCAGGATTCTTTTATTGAGAACACAAGCTGTCGGTAGCTGTAGTCATCGAAAATCTAACTAAAGCAGTGATACATTGTAGTTTATATACATTTAGGGGCAGTGCTTAGGAATGGAACCCAAGCACCTGGGTGACAACCTTAAGACATGCAAATGAAGTATTCAGGTATAGAATCCTGCCCCATTTAACCACTCCTAATCTAATCAGCCTAACTGCCCAAAGACGGGGCAGGGGCAGCAAGAGCAATTACAAACAAAAGGCAAGAGTCTCCGTCATCTGGCTCATTTCACTTACAATAAGAGAACAGGAACTGGCAGGGACCTCTTGAATCGTTCATCTGATGTCATCATCTTCACCATAAATGCTAAATACAATGTATATAACTTCTTCAGTTTGTACACTATTACATTGGAATCTAAATTAAACATTTAAATAAATTTGTAATCCCACACTAGTAAGAAATTAATTCTTGATATCAACAATTGTTTTTGAATGGCAGCCTATGGTGACATTTAACTAGTGAAAATACAATTACAGATATCAACAATTGAATTCTTGATATCAACAATTGAATTCTTGATATCAACAATTAGCATTTTAACTAGTGAAAATCTAATTGTTGATATCAAGAATTAACATTGTTACTAGTGGAAATGTAATTGCTGATATCAAAAATAACCATTGTTACTAGTGGAAATCTAATTCCTGATATCAAGAATTAACATTTTAACTAGTGAAAATTGAATTGTTGATATCAAGAAGTCATATCCTGAGAATGAATAAAAGTTAAAACGGCTTGCCATATTACCTCATGTAAACGCAATACTTCGATCTAAATAATACGATTAAGCTCATAATCGCAGCAAGCATAATCGTATTAACATAGGTGGCGTACGCCGATTTTAATCGGAATATACAGGCATGTAAACACCTTAATCGCAGTATTGCCGCTCTGACCAAAGTGCGCATGCGCTTGTGACATATATGAATAACGTGACACGCACCTGTAATAATACGAAGATTAGAAACGATGGAGGGGAAGAAAGCATCGCATTCTGAGGAAAACACAACAAGCTGCCAGCAGTCTCTGTTCCTTACCCTCATCTAGAAAGGGCGAGCAGAATGCGACGGCAGCGTATAGGCAAACAAACTCCATCACATTTCTATGGCGCCGAAAAAGCGTGGAATACAGCCATACAAAATCATTATGCATTAGACGTAAATAAATTAAAACAGCGACCAGTAACACTGCTCTTTCTGAGTCCATCATTTGTGCTGTCCAGTGGGGTATGTGAATAATGGCAGTAAAAAAAATTAACCACAATTCTTAGCGAATAATAAGAATAATGGAAATTGCATGTAAACGGGAGTAAGAGCTTTGCTCTTGACATGTAAACATCAAAATGCGATTAAGTCCTTACTCTGATTATTGGAAATAATCGCAATATTCGTGCGCATGTAAACGCAGTCATTGACACCCTTCACAAGGAGGGTAAGCCACAAACATTCATTGCCAAAGAAGCTGGCTGTTCACAGAGTGCTGTATCCAAGCATGTTAACAGAAAGTTGAGTGGAAGGAAAAGATGCACAACTAACCGAGAGAACCGTAGCCTTATGAGGATTGTCAAGGAAAATCGATTCAGGAATTTGGGTGAACTTCACAAGGAATGGACTGAGGCTGGGGTCAAGGCATCAAGAGCCACCACACACAGACGTGTCAAGGAATTTGGCTACAGTTGTAGTATTCCTCTTGTTAAGCTACTCCTGAGCCACAGACAATGTCAGAGGCGTCTTACCTGGGCTAAAGAGAAGAAGAACTGGACTGTTGCCCAGTGGTCCAAAGTCCTCTTTTCAGATGAGAGCAAGTTTTGTATTTTATTTGGAAACCAAGGTCCTAGAGTCTGGAGGAAAGGTGGAGAAGCTTATAGCCCAAGTTGCTTGAAGTCCAGTGTTAAGTTTCCACAGTCTGTGATGATTTGGGGTGCAATGTCATCTGCTGGTGTTGGTCCATTGTGTTTTTTGAAAACCAAAGTCACTGCACCCGTTTACCAAGAAATTTTGGAGCACTTCATGCTTCCTTCTGCTGACCAGCTTTTTAAAGATGCTGATTTAATTTTCCAGTAGGATTTGGCACCTTCCCACACTGCCAAAAGCACCAAAAGTTGGTTAAATGACCATGGTGTTGGTGTGCTTGACTGGCCAGCAAACTCACCAGACCTGAACCCCAGAGAGAATCTATGAGATATTGTCAAGAGGAAAATGAGAAACAAGAGACCAAAAAATGCAGATGAGCTGAAGGCCACTGTCAAAGAAACTTGGGCTTCCATACCACCTCAGCAGTGCCACAAACTGATCACCTCCATGCCACGCCGAATTGAGGCAGTAATTAAAGCAAAAGGTCTTATTGGTCTTATGAAGTATTCTAATTTGTTGAGATAGTGAATTGGTGGGTTTTTGTTAAATGTGAGCCAAAATCATCACAATTAAAAGAACCAAAGACTTAAACTACTTCAGTCTGTGTGCATTGAATTTATTTAATACACGAGTTTCACAATTTGAGTTGAATTACTGAAATAAATGAACTTTTCCACGACATTCTAATTTATTGAGATGCACCTGTATATGCCTTGCTGATGCCTCCTTGTACATATGAACCAGCAAAAACTTGATTATAAGCCTTAAGCTTTAAAGGGTTACTCCACCCCTAAATTAAAATTTTGTCATTAATCACTTACCCCCATGTCGTTCCAAACCCGTAAAAGCTTTGTTCATCTTCGGAAAACCATTAAAGATATTTTGGATGAAAACCAGGAGGCTTGTGACTGTCCCATTGACTGCCAAATAAATTACACTGTCAGGGCCCAGAAAAGTATGAAAGACATCGTCAAAATAGTCCATCTGCCATCAGTGGTTCAATCTGAATGTTATGAAGCGATGAGAATACTTTTTGTATGCAAAGAAAATAAAAATAACAACTTTATTCAACAATTCGTCTCCTCTTAGTCAGCGTAGCGCCATTTTGGAGAATATCCGCTGGAAGCAAACTGCGTACGCTGTTCTGTGTGAGCCGCACCGCACGGATACGTTTTCTACGTTTGTTTACGCTGATTTGAGTGTATCCGTGACACAGAACAGCAGGAGACAAATTGTTGAATAAAGTCATTATTTTTATTTTCTTTGCGTACAAAAAGTATTCTCGTCGCTTCATAACGTTACGATTGAACCACTGATGGCAGATGGACTATTTTGACGATGTCTTTCATACTTTTCTGGGCCTTGACAGTGTAATTTATTTGGCAGTCATTGGGACAGTCACAAGCCTCCCGGTTTTCATCCAAAATATCTTAAATCGTGTTCTGAAGACAAAAGAAGCTTTTACGGGTTTGGAACGACATGGGGGAAGTGATTAATGACAAAATTTTCATTTTGGGGTGGAGTAACCCTTTAACCCATCCCATTTAGGCATAATATTTACAGTACTGACATAAAATAAGCTACAATGTAAAGCACGTTAGTGTTGATGCTGGTAACCAAACAGTTGGCAGTAGACATTGACTTCCAAAGTATGTTAAAAAAAAAAAATACTATGGAAGTAAATGGGGAACAGAGAATCTTTGGTTACCAACATTCTTCAAAATATCTTCTTTGGGGTTCAACAAAAAAAGTAATTCATACAGGTTTGGAACCACTTGAGGGTGAGTAAATGATGACAAAATTTTAATTTGGGGGTAAGCTATCATTTTAAAAAACATAATTAAAACATTTATAGCTAATTTTTAAGCATACGCAACAGCCTAACCCTAAACCTAGTGTTATAAATGAAAATGAAAATCAGATTTTTACCCTGAATTAGACTGTATGTTGATATAGTCCCTCTGTTTTGTACGAGGCGTGAAGCGAATGCAGGTCGATTTCTCAAAAGATCTCAAGCCTTGTAAAATGATATCCTTCTCCTCTGAGGCTGTTGGAAAGTTCAGATATTATAAATTGCTTAAAGAGTTATGATGTAGTACAGGGTTTTAGGTAAGAGCTTTCACTCACAGTATTTATCAGAGATGATGTAGGGCACATAGACTTTTCCATTTTTGCTTTTCTGCCATTTGCATCCAAGAGCTGCGCATGGATCTGTGATTTCCAAGCCTGCTGCTACAGCGATGTCTCCAAATACAATCGAGGGCTCATTCAGTCTCTGTCCTGTATGGTATAAAGCACAGAAATTCACTCAAAACACTAATTCTAGGAACATCGTTAGGAGGGATTGCCCGCTATAAAAAGTAAGATAATACATTCTTCATCAAGTCTATTTACTGTAATATCATTCATATTTATCTCTTTTACTGAGTTGCTAAAATAAATATATTCCACAGTCTTACCTGCATGTTTGTTGGCCCTTTCAATTATAGCTGACACTGATATGTCATCTTGCTCAGTGCTGTTTTCTGAGAACCAGTGTTGGTTTATTTTTAGTGTTAATAAAACTGTAAAAGATTTTAATTAAACTCAACATAGCTATTAGTCATATTACAGAAGATAATTTTCTTACCAATCTCCTCACAGCTCTTTTCCAAGATATCCTGTTTATGCATAAACATTTGAACATGGTTAGAAACCCCTGAATAAAAATGATAAAGTTCACAGTGGGAGGCTGCTACTGATATTGTTTTACATTTCACATATTACTGACATGTCTGTTCTTACCACAATAGAGCGACTCTGAGCTTGAAAAGAGCTCAGCAGAAAACAGACTGCCACCAACGAGAACATCATGAGAGCTTGCTGAGAAGCTGTTCTGGATTGAACACAGATACATATGGGAATTTCACTTTTCCAAACTGTGCACAATATATTTTGATCAAGATACATCCAGAAAATGAATAAATATATGTATGTACACACACACACATACTTTAAGTTTTTTAAGTTTATTGTCTTATCAGGTCACTGGTAAATTAAGCCGACAAGCTGAAATTGCATTAATAATCTCAATAGTTTTCCAGCTCAAGCAAACAACATCATGAAATGGTCCCTTTTTTTGTGAGAAACAAGACCATTTTGCCTTACACTACATAATGTAAGAAACTACTGTTGAGCCTCTCCATGCTATTGTAACATGCATATATGGTATGTTTATTATGATTATTCAAAATTTCTGTCATTTAGATAAATAAATAAATCACTTTTGCATTCTGAAATGGAAATAAAAATATTCTCAGATTCATGCCTGTTACAAACATGTCTGTAGATATCATCTCTGAATAAAAAAATCTAAAGAACAGACACTCACCTCACACTGGTGTAAATGTTCAGAATGAATCCAACTCCTTGCTTAGTCTCTTAAGTGCTCTCCATTAAAATTTCATTCCACCACCTGTCAAATTATAATTTACAGACAATCTCAGACGATTTATGAAACCACTTAATGATTCAGAGATATACAGATACGTTGTTGATGAAACAGCTTAAGGACCAGGCTTATTACTCATAAGAATTAACTCATTCAGTCTCATACTGCACCAAAGTTATACACAATATTGAACTTTATAAAGACTCCACAAAAACCCCCCTTGGCCATAAAACTGTAAATAACACTTGGGAAAAAACCTTCGGCTATTCAGGTGTCTTTTTTTCCTCATAACTTAAAAGAATTTCATGTTTTAAACATAAAATTATGAACAGAAACTTGAAATAATGAAAATACAAGATGTAAATAATAAATTATAAAAAATACATACCCTGCAATGACTAAAATAGCATCAGATCCTCCTGGGCTGAGGTGTGTCATATTTTAGTATCATATTTATGCAGCATTGCCTCTTTACGCAGACTTTGGGACAGACACAGAGCCACCTCAGGGCAGCCTTACCTGGACCAAGCCCCTACCCTTTTTCCTAAACTAACCAAAAGTACCCCTCTATCAACAATTGTTAACATTTATAGGCTATTGTGGTCAATAAAACCAAATGGATATGAATTATGACAATGTGTACAAAACAGTAGCAAATGGCTAAAACTCGGAAAATACCCGTTTATTTTTGCTCATATCTGTCAGTCTGAGACAATGCCTTGCTAGGTTGTGTGCTAAAATTTCATTGGACAATGTGAAGTGGAGCGGTATAGTCTTATTCATAATTTGGTTGAAAACTATGTAGCCACACTCTTAGAAGAAAAAGTTCTATATAGAGCCTTAAAAGGTTCTATCAGGCGCTACATATTTGGAACCCCTAAAAGGTTCCATATAGTACCCTTTTTAAGGGTTCAATCAAAAGAACCCTTTAGGGTTCTTTGTAGCTGGGAAAAAAGGTTCTATATAGAACCCTTTAGGGGTTTCAATTATTGGATAATTTTTTGGATTTAATTTTTGTTTTATTTTCATTAAATTTTAAGACTTAAACAGCTCATATAGCTACTTTATCACTAGAAAAACTGAAATAACTAGAAGCATAACACATCAAGGAGTTGTGTGATCATTTAAGACACTTTTATTAGCATTTACAATGACGAGCAATATATAACACAGCAATTCATAGTGCAACAGTTACAGGGATTAACATAAATCTATGTTTCTTTATTTATTTGTACTTTTTTATTATTTTTACCTGTCTAAAATAGCACTCTCCATTTTAGAAATATCGTTTTTTCAACACCCTCCACCTTACTCACCCATCCAACACGTCAGTTACAAATATATGTTGATTGCTAGAAACCACAAAAAAAAACGAAAAAAAACAAACAAACAACTGAATGTTAACTTGCACAAATAAAGTTAACTTGCAAAAATCATTTTAAAAAAATTAAATACATAAGTAAAATTAGAATGTGAAAATTGTCATCAAATAGTATATTAATGACACTCTTAATTTGCATCTCACCACCAGGTCATTACCCTTTACCTTTAAATAAATGTCAAGTATTTACTCCACATTCCCCTATAAACCAAGTAGTCTGACTCTTTTTTTTTTGTATGCTGCAACTTTCCCCAGTTCTGTAACCCATGAAAGATAGTGAACCACATGTTTCTGAAAAGGGAACTATAGTATTGTTTTGTTTTTGTTTTTTTAATTTATAAGCATTAAATATTAATTTTTACATTCAGATAAGCATTTAAAGAATAAAAACAAAAGACCCATGACAAATTCAGCACTGGGAAGGGCTAAATAGTGCTGATTGAAATTAACTGAGTGATGGCTTTTGGATGCTCCATACTGAACAAAAAGTAGACAGCAAATAGATACTTCTGGCATCTCTGTGTTATTGGTCAGTGACATCCATTTTGATGCTAACTCTCTTTGCGATGAGTAGGCTTGACATCCTAAGATGGGGATACAAGTCAGAGAAACATTTATTAGACCTATGGAGAGTACAGTACAACAGGAAAAAGAAAAGAATCTCTCACAATTAAATCAAATCTTAAAACTTACTTGAATTAGAGAGAAGTGTGGTGTTTTCATCTGAATGTAGATGACCAAACAAGTGATGCTGCACTCCAGAGTCCAGACCTTCAGTGACAGTGCAAAAATATTTATCTATTTATCAATCAATCATAAGAACTTGCATGATAAAAGGTGGAAAATAGAAATTTCACTCTTTGTTATATTGCAGCTATTTGCTAAAATCATTTAAGTTCTTTTTCTCATTAATGTACACACAGCACCCCATATTGACAGAAAAACACAGAATTGTTGACATTTTTGCAGATTTATTAAAAAAGAAAAACTGAAATATCACATGGTCCTAAGTATTCAGACCCTTTGCTGTGACACTCATATATTTAACTCAGGTGCTGTCCATTTCTTCTGATCATCCTCGAGATGGTTCTACACCTTCATCTGAGTCCAGCTGTGTTTGATTATACTGATTGGACTTGATTAGGAAAGCCACACACCTGTCTATATAAGACCTTACAGCTCACAGTGCATGTGAGAGCAAATGAGAATCATGAGGTCAAAGGAACTGCCTGAAGAGCTCAGAGACAGAATTGTGGCAAGGCACAGATCTGGCCAAGGTTACAAAAAAAATTCTGCTGCACTTAAGGTTCCTAAGAGCACAGTGGCCTCCATAATCCTTAAATGGAAGACGTTTGGGACGACCAGAACCCTTCCTAGAGCTGGCCGTCCAGCCAAACTGAGCTATCGGGGGAGAAGAGCCTTGGTGAGAAAGGTAAAGAAGAACCCAAAGATCACTGTGGCTGAGCTCCAGGGCCTGGTTGCATAAAGCACCTTAAGTGTAATTTTCCCTTAAGATCTCCCTTAAGTTTCCCTTACAATTAAGGGCGTTGCATAAAATATACCTTAAATGACACTTAAGGGTTTCATTAGGTGAAACGTCATAAACCCTTAGAATTTCTCTTAAGTGTCCCTTAAAGCCCATTAAGTGTTGCATAAAGCCCCTTAACTGTAATTTTCCTAAGTATAACGTAAGGTATGGAAAATGTCACCTTAAGTGTTACACAGCGAGCAGATTCAATCCTAAAGTCTTCTACAAGACACAATCGGCCGCTTTATAACAGATTTAGGCAGTCAAATTACATACAACTAATCGCTCAAACGTGAGTGCGTCATGCGAGAACACCTATTCTGTAATATTTTATTCCTGTATTTTCCTACATATTACCTGGGAGATGACTTGAAAAACACACATACAAAATATATTTTCGCAATCGTGTGTTTATTGTTTACATTTCTGCTTTTAGCTTAGCTGCAGCGATCGCTGCTGTATTCCATCATAAGATACTTCTATGTGTCTGGATTGGACTTTCAGCTCGACAGCGCCCTCCGGCTTCTAGTATGAATGAACCATACACTGCATAGGAGTGTTTAGCGCTTCATAATGTTCACATCACCTCGTTTTGGATACGAATAAAATGACTATCTTTTCCCTTTGCATTTAAATATAGATTTATTCACATTAATCCCTGAAAATGTTATGTTTCTGTGAAAATTTACACCGCTATCTGCATTAACAAATAACGTGTCCATGGCAACAGTAGATTTTTTTAACGGCAAAACCTGGGTCGCTGTTGTGAAATACTTAGCGGTTTCCCTTAACTAAGGGAATAGTTTAAGGGATTGTATGCAACACCCTCAAGTCATTCCCTTAGATAAGGGGAAATCACGCCTTAAGTGTCATACGTAAGGGAAAAACTTAAGGTGCTTTATGCAACCGGGCCCAGAGATGCAGTCGGGAGATGGGAGAAAGTTGTAGAAAGTCAACCATCACTGCAGCCCTCCACCAGTCGGGGCTTTATGGCAGAGTGGCCCGATGGAAGCCTCTCCTCAGTGCAAGACACATGAAAGCCCGCATGGAGTTTGCTAAAAAACACCTGAATAAGATTCTCTGGTCTGATGAGACCAAGATAGAACTTTTTGGCCTTAATTCCAAGCGGTATGTGTGGAGAAAACCAGGCACTGCTCATCACCTGTCCAATACAGTCCCAACAGTGAAGCATGGTGGTGGCAGCATCATGCTGTGGGGGTGTTTTTCAGCTGCAGGGACAGGACGACTGGTTGCAATTGAGGGAAAGATGAATGCGGCCAAGTACAGGGATATCCTGGACGAAAACCTTCTCTAGAGTGCTCAGGACCTCAGACTGGGTCGAAGGTTTACCTTCCAACAAGACAATGACCCTAAGCACACAGCTAAAATAACGAAGGAGTGGCTTCACAACGACTCCGTGACTGTTCTCGAATGGCCCAGCCAGAGCCCTGACTTAAACCCGATTGAGCATCTCTGGAGAGACCTAAAAATGGCTGTCCACCAACGTTTACCATCCAGCCTGACAGAACTGGAGAGGATCTGCAAGGAGGAATGGCAGAGGATCCCCAAATCCAGGTGTGAAAAACTTTGCGTCTTTCCCAAAAAGACTCATGGCTGTATTCGATCAAAAGTGTGCTTCTACTAAATACTGAGCAAAGGGTCTGAATACTTAGGACCATGTGATATTTCAGTTTTTCTTTTTTAATAAATCTGCAAAAATGTCAACAATTCTGTGTTTTTCTGTCAATATGGGGTGCTGTGTGTACATTAATGAGAAAAAAAATGAACTTAAATGATTTTAGCAAATGGCTGCGATATAACAGAGTGAAAAATTTAAGGGGGTCTGAATACTAAGATTAGCTGATTGATGAGTTTCAGTTGGTACTGTTAGGAAAAATAATGTATATAAAAAATAATGTAAATAATGTACCTTTTGTGTTATTGTTTTGCAGCAGGTTGGTCATGTTTCCTCTGACTTCCACTTTTCAGCTCTCTGATAAGGTGGTGCTAAAACTTTAACAGTGCTCTCTGAGATAGATGAACATCTACAACAACCAAATACAGTGTGTTTTGATTTGAATAATATACAAAATTTGAATAAAATACAAAACAAATATTTATATTTCACTATACTATAACTGCAAACACCAAATACTCAGTTATCCACAGAAAAAACGGAAACCTCCCCATCAACTGCTTCTCTCTTTGTTCTTCTTGGTTTGAATTCAAGTTTATAACCGCAGTCGACTGCGATTTGACTGAAACTTTGTTTAATTTTTTCCTATACATATAGGTCCAATACACTCTACGGGGCAAAACAATATTACGTTAGGCTATAACATGAACTCTCGCCAGCATTATTGATCAATTCACAACAGTTTTATCAAGATACTTTAGGGATTCATGTTAAAAATGGCAAACCTCCCGGCGGAGAATTGCGCAGGCCTGGACAACCTTTCTTCTTTTAGCTTCTTGAAAGAAACGTGTAAGGTTATGCTAACTAAAAATGACCTGGTTTTATGTAAAAGTAATTAAAATAAGCTAAAATGAATTAATTTTCGCACTTACCAATGTAATCGTCGTTCTCCCGAGAGCTGAGAGCAGCCAGCCCACAGTAAACCGTTGAAGTTTAAACAGCGGCGCTCGCGCGCTTTTAGTGATCTGAAATGCGGCGCAAACGGGACAAAACTGATCAGCGCATATATACACGTTCACGTTGTTTGCCGTTTATGTCAAAGATCATTTCATGCATCTGTTTGGAGGGATGAGTTACAAGAATAGCCTTTTAGAATCTAAATGAAACACTGATATGAGCTCGATATGAGCATGTTGCTCGTCAATAAAAGAGCTGCATGGCATCTTACATGACATGATAACTAAAGAACTTGCAATCATGTCAGTGTGCTGATTAAATAGAGGACTAGCGTGTACCTTTTAATAAATATATAAAACTGTCTAGATTGCTATACACTGGTACACATGTATTTATACCTGATCAGTTTGTTGGTATAAATTAGGTTGATTCAGTGCAGATGTAAGTTTATTTTCTTCAGAATAAATGTCAAATTAAAATTGAAAGAAAAACACAAATATAATGCAGTATAATAATTTTAAATAGCCTAATGCGTAAACATACATAAAGCATGGTTCAGCCCAAAGAACCCTTTTGTGCTGAAAAGGGTTCTTTCTCTTTATATGGAACCTTTTTGGCATAAAGGGTTCTTTGGAGTTGAGTAAAGAACCCCAAATAACCTTTTTTTTTTCTAGTGTCTGTTCATTAATTATAAGTAATGTTTAAATTACTATTATTTACATACTGCATATTGATATACCTTTAAACATTTGATGAAACTACAGTTGGTTAAAAGAAGCCCAAGTGCCAACAGCAGGCCTGTTATGTAAAGTGCAAGCAGTTCAAGTTCAAGAGCACGCGGAGGACTTTTATTTTTATAATTATGCATGGTATATAAACTTTTACTAGAATTGTTAAATTGGAATTACTAAAGGTGCCTCTTTTTTACATTTGAGCCCCTGTCCCCGAGGAGCTCTCTGCATGTCACTGACCTGGACTGTGTAAAGACACCCAACAAATATGTCAAATAACACTCATTTAGGCTACATGACAAACTGTACTGGCCTTTTAAGGACATTGGCCTATAATATTTTGTTCATAAAATGCTTTCATTTTACTTCAACTTCAACGAGTAGAAAATTCAGCAAATCAGCAGGGCCCCAGACTCCTGCATAGAGCTGTTAATATGATGTAAGAGTGCGCCACCTGCCGGAGATGGGGGGAAACGCTCCCAATCAGGTGACCTATGTAGACAAGGTACCTCATCACGTGATGAGCCAATGTTGCCATGTCCGCTTTTCTATAAGCAACATTGTTCTTGGTTTTTTATCAATTAGCTTATAGACAGTCGTGGGTGGCAATTTTTAGCCATTGTTTTTATTATTCTTTCTAGAATAAAGTCACTTAGTGCTTACTTTGCCCATGTAGTACAAGAAAGCATAATAACATTTGTCAATTATCCCCACCTGCGGTTCGAGTTCATTTCTGTTTCTATTTATCTTTAGCCATAGGTGTGTGTGATTTAGATGGTTGTAGCTAGCTAGTAACATTAAACCAGTTGTAGGCTGTAAGGTTATGTGAAACATTAGAATTTGTTTGTAAAATGAAATGCTCTAATTATGGAATCAGACAAACGAAATCAAGCAAATATCGGCAGCACAAAACTGAGATCGCCTATTGCTCGTGAGGGTAAATTGGTTGTTTTAAGCTTAGTTTAGTTAGGCTAATTTTATTAGGGAGTTTTTAGCGAGATCTGGCAACACTGTTTTGCGCGTATTACCAACGGGCTTTCTCTGTCAAGGAGGGGGACGTTTCGTATCGTCTTGGTAATGGCGGACACATGTGGCCAAGTCCTCCTTGGGTCTGGATTAACAGTCCTTTCCCACCCTCTTATGTACATCAAGGTTTTAGTTCAGGTAGGATTTACACAATACACGCAAAAATGAGAGCAGTAGCAAGTTGACGCCTGCACAAGCGCTGCTGTCGAGTACTTTCGATAGCATGTTGATAAACGTTAGCCAGTTCGTTTATGAACAGTGACCGGGTTAATACATATTGCGGTGTGTCATTTTGAGACATGAGCATCGTTGTGTGGAGTACATTTGTTCACAGGGATAAAGATGTCTGTGCTACATAGGGGTAGTTAGCTGTACTAGCAGGGCTGTTGACCGCTGTCTATCTGGTGTGTGAGTGAGTTAATGGTCTAAATCTAAAAGGTCAGCCTGTTAGGTC
Organism: Onychostoma macrolepis; assembly: GCF_012432095.1. Taxonomy (NCBI): domain Eukaryota; kingdom Metazoa; phylum Chordata; class Actinopteri; order Cypriniformes; family Cyprinidae; genus Onychostoma; species Onychostoma macrolepis. The sequence goes on along the minus strand of NC_081161.1, from coordinate 25,476,019 downwards.
TGTCAAGTGTAATTTTTATGGCTGTTTTTGTCAATATACTTGCAAGTCGTACTATGTTAATGCATTATAAGCCCACTGAAAACAGTGCAAACAGCATTTTTACACCAGTGTCCGCTGTTTCTCGGGCTATTGATTAAGGTTACTGCAGGTTATTGTGATGTGTGTGTGTGTGTGTATGTATGTATGTATACACACACATACATACATAAAACACTGATTTGTGTAGAAGTGAAAGTAAATTGAATCCGCTTTACTTCTGTAAGCTAAATGAGGTTTATACTCAGAATTTAACAGTGTTTACCTCTGCTATATTACCACACAGGTTTTCACTGTATAGTATTAGTATAAAATTGTTTCTTTCTTCCAAGTCAGATATCGCAGATATTAATATAACAGTACTACAAGAGGGAATGGTGTGCGTACATGTTGTTGTTGTTGTGGTTTTTATTTTGTTTTTTTGTTTTTTTTGGCACAATAAAATGTATTGTGTATCAATTTGTCATGTTCACTTTTTTTTAAACATAGTTGTATCTTTGCAAATAGGTTGGACATGAACCTCTTCCTCCTACTTTAGGAAGAAATATGTTTGGTCGACAAGTGTACCAGCTTCCAGGGCTTTTTGCATACGGTAAGATCATCAAGGAACCGATTGCTTCTTTTTTTGCATCCGTAGCCGTTAATTTAATTTTGTTTTATTTTTAAGAATTCTGGAAAATGCATGCAGTTTTTTGACTTACATTTGTTTCATTTAGCCAAACACATCGTCAAGATCGATGGGAAATCAGGCCTGTTCAAAGGTCTCGCCCCTAGGCTTTGTGCTGGGACCATTGGCACCATTGTTCACAGTAGAGTTTTGCAGGTACAGTATGCACGCCAGGTTCTTCAGAGATTTATTTGTTTTGATAAGAAACTCACTCATGTTTCTGAGTGAGTTTGTTTTGTTCTGAAAGTCTGGTAGCGTGTAGGGATACACGATACATTTTTTAAAATCCGATCCGATCCAGAAATTCTGAGTATCGGCCGATTCTGAGCCGATAACAGCAGTTTTTTTTTTTTTAAATCAATGTAGAATTTCTATACTTCTGTGTGTTGACCTGATCATCACTCTTTTGTGTGTTAATCACAATCTACTAAATATAGACAAATTCATTTTAATGAAAAATAACAAATGAAAAAAATATATAATCATAATCTATGACAAAAATACTATTATAAACTAGGTTAGTGGATAATTTAGCAGCAAAAGTTATTCTAGAAAAATCAGGAGTGCACAATTTTATAAAATCTAAACGTTTAGTGAAATAACATTTAGTGGGGGACAAATAAAAGTGAATAAGTGTAGGACTAAATCTGGTGAAATGTTGCACATTGCTCTTTGTATTGTTGTAAAATACATGAATGAAAACAAGTAAATGTATTATATAAATATAAACTATAGAATAAAGACATTTAAATACATTTTTTAAATGTATAGCACAGTAATAAAGGCAGCAACATATGATAGAGGAGTCCTATCTATCATATGTTGCTGCCTCCATTACTGTGCTGTACATTAGATTATTAATAGCCTTTCTTTTTCTGTCCTGTCATAGGACAGAACAAGAAACGCTATAAATAATCTTTCATTGCGCAAAAGTATTATAATATGAAAAGCTCCAATACAGAGTTGCACAAAGCACATCCCATGTGCAGAATGATGTGCTTGAAGCAACACGGCGTCACAGCACGCTGCGCTCCGGACAGAGAAGTTCAAAGCACAAAGGAAAGAGATATTGATGCGTAGTTTATTAAATCTGTGCAATAGTTTGAGCCTTTTCTTTAACAGTTTTAAATTTCAGTTACTGTGCGCTCTTAGAGAGAGTTTCATCGTTTTGACTGTCGTAACCGAACGTGACACTGAATGGAGGATGACCCGACAGCTGCAGCAGAGAGAAGAGTTTACTTGAACTTGAATTTAACGACTTAAATATTCATCTGTACTTCACATTTAAACTATGGAACGGCTTCAGAACACTTGGACTTTGATTTTATGGTGCTTTCGTGGTTCTTAACAATAACACAAATTAGGATACACACAATATCGGCAGAAAATGGCAGTATCGGAGCGATACCGGTACTGAGTATCGGATCGATGCATCCCTAGTAGTGTTTAATCCTTAGTTGTTTGGTGTATGATGCCCAGTTTTTCCTCTGTGTCCATTTGCAGTCAGTAAAGTGCATGTTTCCATGTAATGTTTTCCAGCCTTTAGATAGGTCTCTGTAACCGTGATTTGTGCAGGGTGTTGCTGGCTGTATGTTGCAGTGTTCAGACTTTTGCAATGTGACTTTTGTGTTTATCTGGCTGGGCACAGCTAAGCAGAGGTTATTTATACTCCGTTTTAAATGGCTCTAACCTTTTGTTATAACCCACAGAAATGCCAGGAGGAAAAAATTGAGGTAGGAACACGTATGTGTTTTCAGAAGTATTATTTTAGTGCTTGAATCCATTTATTTTTGCTTTTTTAAACTTTGAGTGGAATTGCTGCAGTTAGTTAAACATGTGAGATGATATAATAGCACGTATCTCATCTCTTCACCTTCTCAGGTGTTGGGAAGCAATCAGAAAGCAGAGGATGGTTCTCTGCAACATGTAGTAAATGAGGTGAGATGCTTAAAGCAGAATTTTGGACTAGTTTCTATACCTTGTATGTCAGTCAAAGCCTGTTTGTTTACATAGTTACGAGTCTGATGTGACTGAATGACACAAGTAGAAAATATTTGCAAACAGGCTTTCATGTTTGCACCAGTTATTGTTTACTGAAATGTTATGGGTGTTTTTGATGTTTCTTTCCCCTCTTTTTTTTCTTTTTTTTTTTATTGTCCTCTCAGACCACTAAAGAGATGATTGCACGCTCATGTGCTACAATTGTCACACACCCTTTTCATGGTAAATAGTTAATACAATAAAAAAAAAACAGGTTTTGTGATTTGAATCACACTTTTCTCTCAGTCTGTGAATGTCACCTGTTTTTTCCCCCCATCCCAGTGATCACACTCAGATGCATGGTCCAGTTTATTGGTAGAGAAGCCAAATACAGGTCAGTTGTTTTCTTTTCAGTTGTTTTTTTTCCTTTTCCGATTTGCACATTTAAGAATTTTTTTGTTCTTTCCAGTGGTGTCTTTGACTCCATAGTTACCATCTACAGAGAAGATGGAATCCTGGGTTTTTTTGCGTAAGTGAAAAATTACATATTTTCAAATGAGGTAATCTATAGTTTGCCTCATGATGCATTTTTAAAAGTTGTACTGTTTTTAATGTATGGCACCTTGTTAAAAATGCATATGTGACCCTGGACCACAAAACCACAAAAAATTTTTGAAATTGAGATTTATACATCATCTGAAAGCTGAATAAATAAGCTTTCCATTGATGTATGGGTTGTTAGGATCAAATAATTTTTTTTGATCTTTGGCCGAGATACAACTATTTGACAATCTGGAGTCTGAGGGTGCAAAAAAATCGCCTTTAAAGTTATCCAAATGAATTCTTAGCAATGCATATTACTAATCAAAAACGACATTTTAATATATTTACAGTAGTAAATTTACAAAATATTTTCATGGAAGATGATCTTTACTTAATATACTAATGATTTTTGGCATAAAAGAAAAATCTATAATTTTGACCCATACGCTGTATTTTTGACTATTGCTACAAATATACCCCAGCGACTTAAGACTGGTTTTGTGGTCCAGGGTCACATATATATGTGAAAAAAATCAGTCAACCTTACTAGTATACCAGTCATTTTAAGTGCTTAATAAATACTTTCATGAATGCTGTCAGGCCATTATACAAGTCTTTGTGTCTTTACCTTTTATGTTTTGTCAACCCACAGTGGTCTCATTCCTCGTCTACTGGGTGATGTTCTTTCCCTGTGGATCTGCAATATGCTTGCTCACTTCATAAACACATATGCTATAGACGACTCGGTATGTAAACACACACAAACTTGTGTACAAACAACAAAACATCCTGACCCTAAATTTGTACAAAATTTCATTTTATGTATGTGAGATACATTTAATCTTTCAGTATTTACCGATTCATCATTGCATACTGTTTTGCTAGAACAACAATTCTACATTTGTGTCAGTTGTAGTTGCATGTTATGTACTGAGTTGATTGTCCTATTGTACCTGTCTCAGACGAGTCATACAGGAGAGATCAAAAACTGCTCTCAAGCTGTGACTGGGGTAAGTCATTTTTTACAGAAACATTAAATGACGAATAGTGTCTCAAGCACCAGCCTGTAATTTCTGTTTAAAATAACAAATATGCTTTTATACATTTTTATTAAAACATGGTTGCCACGTTTCAGTTCTAATTATTAATGTTTTATAATAAAATAAAAAAAACATTACTGTCTGATGTTTCTAGCTCTTATGCTTTCAGATGATATTACAAATGTATGTATATTCTTAAAAAGCTGAAGAGATTAGGTTTTTTCAGATAGTTTCTACATGTCTTAATTATATTACTATACTATTTTTATTAATACAATTGTAACAATAAAAAGTAACATTGAAGGAAAAAAAAAAAAAGACAGATCTTGGTTTAGAAAAAAGTCAGAGAGATATGTTTTGATTTATGTGTATTTGTGTGTGTGTGTGTGTCTGACAAGTACAATAAAAAAATGTATCAGCCAGTGGCAACTCTATTGTAAATATGTAGATGGTTGTTTTGCTTTTTACTAGGTTGTGCTATTGTTCTCATTCTAATGTATTTACCTTTTGTTCTTGTATCTTTTTCATCTTTGCTCAGTTTTTTGCAAGTATGCTGACGTATCCATTTGTATTGGTGTCCAACCTGATGGCAGTAAATAACTGTGGGTAAGGGATGTTGTGCGACTCTAGTGGAAGCATTTGTGAATGGCATTACATGAGGGCTGGTTTCTTAACTTCATAAGAAGCTTGTAATCCTAAACCTGTTCACCCCTTTCAAATGTTCAAGTTCTATGACTGTAGTTCATTTATTCACCTTCCTTCCCTTTCCCAAAAATGACATGTAGGCTACCTGTATGTCCTAAAATATTTAAAACTAATGGAGGTATTGTTGTAAGTAATGTTTCTCCTGATCTGACCCAGGCTGGCTGGAGGTCTGCCACCTTATGCTGCCGTTTATCCCAACTGGCTCCACTGCTGGAGTCACCTGAGCCGAGAGGTGAGCAATTTTTCTTGATATAAGTTACTGGGAATGGGGATTTGAATTTTGTTAAAGTTTCTTGAATGGCTTAGTTCTTCCGCTGATGAGCTTCTAATGTTAATTGGAATTTGAATAGGCTAAACGAATTAAAGGGCTAATAGAATTAAAGCAGTACACTACTGTAATAATGAGTTTACCTACGTGACTGCATAAAACAACCGGAAAGTATTTTATTCTAATCATCTGGATATGTTTTTATTTTTATTTTTTTAATTTTTTTTCTGTTGCTCAGTATCAAGATGTTTCTCTTGTCATCCAAACAAGTTAGTGTGTTAAACTGGATGACTGACAGAACTTCTTGAGCAACAGAAAAAAAAAATGTTGTCAGTGACTTACTAAGACATTTCATTATTAGGGATGACTTCTTTAGCAATGGGTAACATTTAAAGAAACTGTCAGAAAATATAATTCTGATTCCCTCTTCTCTTCGTGTCTCTCAGGGCAACATGAGCAGAGGCAACAGTCTGTTCTTCAGAAAGTTGCCTGCAGGGAAGACGTACGCCATTGAGCAGAAGAGATTTTTTTGAATGGGAAGCTATCAGCATAGTCTAAGATTATAATAATGTAACTGAGCTGGCCCACAAAGTTGGACTCCTAATTCTTCGTATGCACTTGTTGTTTAAGATGACAAACCTTTTTTGATGATCAGTCCGCAGGATTATTACTGTTAATTTTATCGGTAGATTGTTTTCACTACATTACGATTTGATTTGAAATCATGAAACATAAAGAGCTTTATTTTAATACCCAGGGATTTGTATACATAACCAAGTTAAACAAACCGCAGTATAATTTCAGTGGAGCACTCGAGGGCGCTCTAGACCATCTGTGCCTGAGTCCAGTACAGGCCCCTTACATCTCTGTTTTTTGTGCTTGACCATAATGCTTGTCAGTAAAACAGTAATAATACACCTGCTGTTGTCTCTACTGGTTCATGCACTGACTGACTGACTGACAAACATGAGTTTCTCTACCCTTTTAATAGTAGACTGTGTTGTGTGTGTTCATGTGAGAGGAAGGTTACGCAGCACCTTATGCCACTGCATTGTCTGTCTATCTGATGTCTACCAGATGTGTTTTGCATAACTTTAAGCTTTACCTCCACCCTGGTGATTTTGACAGATAAGAGCCTCTGTGGCTTCATATCGGTGAGTTAGAATAGTTTGTGTTGTGAAGGGCAATTTCCAGCTGCGTCTCCATCAGAACTCCGGTCCAGTCACAATCAGTTGAGATTTTTATTTCTAATGACGTTCTAATTGACCCAAATAAATGTGAGAATGCTTTTTGGGTCTTTGTGTCTTAGTCGTCCATCATCTGCACAACAGACGGGTGCTATACATAAAGAATCATTTCAGGAACAAGCTGTAACATTGTTCTTCACTTTCGAATTTGTCATTGTCTGGAGATCAAAGTAAATGAAATACAGTTTAACAAGAACTGTGAATAGTGTTTATATTATTTACATATGGTGCAAGAAAGTATGAAAATTGATTTATAAAATAGGGTTGTATGAACCACTAAGGATTTTTAAACCAGGGGTCTGCCAGTTTTGTTTGATGATATAAAATGTTTTCGAAAAGATAAAAATATGCATTAAAATTAATAGTATCAACCAAAGCTAAGCTAAAGTAGCTAAGCTTAATGTTTAAGTGTCCTGTCTACAATTATGTATAATTATAAAGTAATGTATATGACTCTGTACATCAATCATACTGGATGCTTTTGATATTACCACATTAAGCTCTTACATATATTAATATGCTGCAGTATACTTTTTTAAGTTTAAAGACGCACTCAGTATTTTTTCTCAGGAGATGTAATTTTAAACAGTCCTATTTGTACTAAATACTATTAGAGTATGGAGAGTACGGAAAGGTGATTTTCTTCCTCTCCTGCAGCATTTCTAGCATTTCATTTAATAATGACCATAATGCAATGTTGGTCAGGTCATACAGTTTTATCAATATATATCCCAAACTTCAAAGTCAGCTTAAAGAAGAGGACATATAATGATGTTTCAGTTTTTACAACAGAATTAGTTATCTTTAGCCCTTGAATGGGCAGAGGAAGGTCAGTCATTGAATGTAAATATGCTCAGATTAAAAAGTGGGCAGTCTACATCGCAACCAAATATAGTTTATGAAATCCTTCTACATTTGCTTAAATTACAGAATATGGAAAAAATGCTAAGATTCGAGTGCGTACCTGCACATGTGGAAGTCCAAAGCTGATGATCCAGCAAAACAAGCAACTAAACATCCTGAAGTTGATACTCATGTAGGCTTGGCCTACTAAGCAAGACGGGTTAAAAACAAAACAATGATAACTAGTTTAAACTGTTCTTTATCCAGAATAGGAAAACATGAAACAGGACTATGTACAGTTGTGTTCAGAATAAGTGCGTTTAAAAAAGCGAGTAAAGCTAAAAATCCTTATAATAACGTTTACTTCAATACACACAAATGCATTGGGAACATTGCACATTCTATTCTAAATCAAAACATGAAGAAAAATGTAGCAAATTTACAGAAAGTGTCTGTATTTTTCTTTACAAAGTCAAACATTTACTGAATAAACATAAAAATGCTTGAAGAACATGCTTGAAAAGCTTTCTTGTGAATGACTGAACTAACATTTAGTTGTATAGCCACGGTGTCTGAGAACTGCTTCACATCTGTGTTGCATGGAGTCTGGCAGCTGTGAACAGGTATTCCAGCCCAGGACGATTGCACACCACAATTCTTCTGCATTTCTTGGTTTTGCCTCAGAAACAGCATTTTTGATGTCACCCCACAAGTTTTCTATTGGATTAAGGTCTGGAGATTGGTTTGGCCACTCCGTAACGTTAATCTTGTTGGTCAGGATCCAAGATGCTGCTTGCTTACTGGTGTGTTTGGGACCGTTGTCTTGTTGAAACACCCATTTCCAGGGCATTTCCTCTTTGGCATAACGTAATATAAGCTCTTTAAGTATTTTAATGTACTCAAACTGATCCACGATCCCTGGAATGCGATAAATAGACCCAACACATAGTATTAGAAACATCCCCATATATCATGATGCTTGTGTACTGTGGCTTGAATTCAGTGTTTGGGGGTCGTCTGACAAACTGTCTGAGGCCCCTATACCCAAAAAGAACAATCTTGCTTCATCAGTCCACAACATATTGCACCATTTCTGTTTAGGCCAGTCAATGTGTTCTTTGGCAAATTGTAACCTCTTGTAGTGTCCAGGTATAAACAAAAATACACATTGTTTTACAATTTTTTTTTTTTTTTTTATCTCAAAATCACAGATTAAAGAATATTAATATAATATAAACACACACTTTTAAGTAATTGGAGGATTTGATTGTTGTTGTTTTTTACTTTAATTTGGCACTCTGCTCCTGTCCAGTTGGTGGCGGTAATGCACTATGCGCAGGTTTGCCAACCGCCAAAGGTCTACAAGAAGAAGAGAAAGAGCAGAAACAACATTTCAAGATGTCGTCGCTGAATGACAGATCAGTTTGGGATGAGGTGGAGGTCTGTTATATGTTTTTTCTTTTCCCCCCCGTGGTTCTATACTATTTTTCAAAGCTAGTAAATATTGTACACATGTGCAGAAATATGTATCAGGAGTGGCGTGTTTAAATGATATTTGAGCGCTGGGTTTGGGTCTGATGGCTTTCTGATGGAAGAGCATAGCATGACACAGTGAATTTCACTGTGCTTCATTCATTCTTTATTAGTGTGTGCATTCACCCATACGATCATCCATCGGGGTAGATAATAACAGAACAACTCCAAATTTTAATTCGGTCTAAAATTACAAAAAGATCGCAATACATCTTTAGTAAAAGTGTGATTGTGGCTTGCTAGGATAACGTTAGCAGGGTAAGCTAATGGTGATCATGGTAACAGGTTTCCTGCTGTTCACAATAAGTTTAATCAGATGTTGTTGTTTGAGTATATGAAGTATACAGGAAACCTGGTGTTTATGAGGTTCGAGGCTGGAAGACTTGAAAACTTATATTCAAACATGACTCCTCCGTCATATTTTATAGGATGGCATCGGCGAAGAAGTCCTTAAGATGTCCACTGAAGAGATTGTTCAGAGGACTCGTCTTTTGGACAGTGAGATTAAGGTAACCTCTGTAATTCACATTTAGTGTGCAGATGATTGTTTTCAGTGTCTTCATGCAGTTCTGTGCCTTATTATGGTGTTTATGATTGCAGATCATGAAGAGTGAGGTTCTGCGTGTCACTCATGAGCTGCAAGCCATGAAAGACAAGATCAAGGAAAACACAGAGAAAATCAAAGTGAACAAGACTCTGCCCTACCTCGTCTCCAACGTCATAGAGGTAAAATATCTCCTTTCCTCTAGACATCTTATTTAAAGTGTCGGAATGGGACACAAGGAGCTTTTTTGTCTGCATCAAGTTTGTGTATGGGATTTAAAGTTTGTATGTGTTGTGCGTTTGAATGGAAGCTGCTAGATGTAGATCCTAATGACCAAGAGGAGGATGGAGCCAATATTGATCTGGACTCGCAGAGGAAGGGCAAGTGTGCCGTCATCAAAACCTCCACACGACAGGTTAGTCAATTATGTAATTTGAACAGCTTCAGCATTGCCATTGTGTGGCCATTATGCCTTTCTTTCCTCCATCACAAACATTTTCCTCTGTGTTTTTCTTTTTAAATACTGATTCATGTAGCGTTATCTTAATGGTTTTATAGTGTATGACATAGTACTATAATTGCAGACCTATTTCCTGCCTGTGATTGGTTTGGTGGATGCTGAGAAACTGAAACCTGGTGATCTTGTGGTAAGTGAGAATTAATTTCCCTTGACGAATTAGTTCAGGATATTCACAACCTTAAATAATGTTGCTTGAAATGTCTCTCTTGCTTTGAAATGTGTTGAATTTGCATCTCCTGCTGTTGACAGGGTGTGAATAAAGACTCTTACCTGATTTTGGAGACTCTACCCACTGAGTATGACTCCAGAGTTAAGGCCATGGAAGTGGATGAGAGACCTACAGAGCAGTACAGTGACATTGGTGGCCTTGACAAACAGATTCAAGAGGTATTGAAGTTGCTCACAATGACAGTATTGTTGACAGAATGTTAGTTGACTTATTTCTGAGCTCACTGCTTTGCTCTTTGCAGCTGGTGGAGGCAATTGTTCTGCCCATGAACCACAAAGAGAAGTTTGAGAATCTGGGGATCCAACCACCAAAGGGAGTTCTGATGTACGGACCACCAGGCACAGGAAAGACCCTGCTGGCCAGAGCCTGCGCAGCCCAAACCAAGGTGCAGTGTCTCTGAGCAAAAGAGATTTTTCTGATATCAATTGTGATTGCTTACTGTTGTGATTTTCAATGAAAAATTATAGTATTTAAGAGAAAAAAATAACTATTTTATAGTACAAGTATCAGTATTACTAATTTCTTCATTTCCAAATTTTAAACCATCAAAACTGCAGGGACCCTTAAAGTGTCTCATTTATTTTCAAGCACTTTTCATTGCAAGTTTGGTGGATGTTGCATTCCCAAATGCAGGTTAAAGGTGACCCAATCTCAGAGCAGATGCTCTTCCTCATAAAATCCATCTCTGCATTTACTACAGACCGAGCCGCTCTGAGATACAGAAAACACCATCATGAGCTGCTTGCATGCAACACAGTGCTTCGCTCTGAAACACGCATATTGATTAATTTACTTGCATCCTATGTGGTTTGCAATTATTAACCCTTTGACACGTACAATCATTGTATTTAGAGAATGTTCAGTGCATGACTTGAACAGCTAAATTTAAATCTGCTTTTGTGCTGGTACAAATACAATGTTTTAGGAAGTGGCAATAATTGAAAGACAGTTGTTCTTAATATTGTCATCAACTAAACCAATACCAGTTTTTATACCTAAAAGAAGTTCACAGGCAGTTTTAACAAGGACCTATATGGCAAATTATATTGTTAAATTGAACTAATGATCTGCATCACATACATGTTTGTTATATAATAATATTAAAGAAAATAAATCAACAAATGAAGTCTATTTCCAAAAACTGGTGCTGTTTTAAAAAAAAAAGAAAAGAAAAAGGCAAAAAAGAAGAGTAATTAAATTTGTATTTTATTTAAAGTCAGTCCTTTTGGGGATACAAATAATGCAAATATGGCCCGAGTAGAAATTGAGTTTGACACCCCCGCATTACAGTTTTTGTGTTGATGCATTAAACTTTAAAATTCTTTTACTGTCCTTTCTCAGGCAACATTTTTGAAGTTGGCTGGCCCTCAGCTGGTGCAGATGTTTATTGGTGATGGTGCCAAACTGGTACGTGATGCATTTGCTCTTGCCAAGGAGAAAGCTCCCTCCATCATCTTCATTGATGAGCTGGACGCTATCGGCACCAAGCGCTTTGACAGTGAGAAGGCTGGAGACAGAGAGGTGCAGAGGACCATGCTGGAGCTACTCAATCAGTTAGACGGCTTCCAGCCCAACATGCAAGTGAAGGTACACATTTGAGCCCATATGCTTGTCATAATTGTGGACCTGTCAGCCCTGTCAAGTGTTTTTTTAAATTTTTTTCCCCTTTCCCCCTCCAAGGTGATTGCTGCCACTAACAGGGTGGACATCCTTGACCCGGCTCTGCTGCGTTCAGGTCGTCTGGATCGCAAGATTGAGTTCCCAATGCCCAACGAGGAAGCTCGTGCTCGCATTATGCAGATCCATTCACGCAAGATGAATGTCTGGTATGTAACATTTGTTCTTTTTGTTTTTCAGCTGGTCCTGGGTGTTGTTCTGAGTTAATATGTTTTACTGTTAGGTTGGGCGTTTGCTTTTAAATGGTCATTTTGTATTTTTGCACATCAACTGATGAGACATTTGCAGTGGTAGAGCACAGTTTTAGTTTTTTGCACAGTTTTAAAGCAACAAAACAACAGCTTTCATAGCTTATTTAATGTTTTATTGGATTGCATGAGTCATTTGTCTATTGTATCTGTAAAACTGAAGTTCAACTGCTATACAAATTTGAATAATTCTCTATCACAAAAATTAGCATTATGTTCTCTCCCACCATTTATTTCATGACTGTATCTTTGACTTTGTGTGCTATAGCCCTGATGTGAACTATGAAGAATTGGCACGCTGTACTGATGATTTCAATGGAGCTCAATGTAAAGCTGTTTGTGTTGAAGCTGTAAGTATGATCTTTGCAATCTTAAATTTATTTACCTTTACTACTAGTATCTCTTTTTTTGAGGTGGTATTAACATTGTGGTTAAGGTCCAGGACTTGAATGTCATTTGTGTGACAACATTGATCCCAAAAAGAGACACGTGTACTAAAAAAGTATTTCAGTCATTCACTTGCTTTAATGCAAGATACAACTTGTCTGACACTACCTGACAAAAAGAGATTTTTTTTATTTGCAAAACAGAATCTGAATTGAAATTATACCCTAATGCTCAATATAAACACTTGGGTTTTTTCTTCTGGGAATAGTCATTGCTCCTGATTGTTGTTATTTCATGTTTTCCTAAATGTGTATTGTTTGCTTTTGTGTGTTAGGGCATGATTGCTCTGCGCCGTGGGGCCACTGAACTTAACCATGAGGACTATATGGAGGGCATTCTGGAGGTGCAAGCGAAGAAGAAAGCCAATCTGCAGTACTATGCTTAACCCAGTAGAGGACTGTGTGTGTGTGTGTGTGTGTGGGAGAGTGAAAGTGGTCCAACTGCAGGATCAGGTACACCTGTAAACCAGTGCTACTGGGATCCATTACTGTTCTGAGTAATTACCTGGTTCTGTTGGAGACGGATCAACCGAAATCAGGTTGGACTGCCTCACAGTGATGACTTATGGAATATTTTTCAGTTAACCTTTGTTTCTTTCAGTTCATTAAAACACAAACCTTTTTTCCATTATTTGTGCTTTCTTTGAAGGTGTCAAGTGTTGTTTCTACATATGTTCCTGTTTTGTTAATAGTGATGGGATAACCAGTAGTGAATAATACTACTAGTTTTGTAATCAAGCTGTTCCATTTGAGTAATTTTGCACAAGTGTCAAATGTAATTGTAAAAGTGACTTTACAAACGCTCCCCATCTGCCATTGCTCATACAGTTTGTCCTGCCCCAAATTCATACCATTGGTTTTGCTAATGCTGCTGTGTCGGGAATAGTAAAGATCCTCAGACAAACATTTTGATAGTACTGACATATTTAAACCTTTTGTAGGAATAAATCTACATTGTTGGGTTTGAAGAAAGTTTTAAATCTTCTTTTTTTTTTTTTTTTTTTTTTTAATTTTATTTTATAAATGAACATTTATAAATACAAAAATACATGCCTGCTGATCCTGAAAGTCACTGATAGGGCTAAACAGCCTCTCAAAGTTTTGTTACATGATAAAAAAACAACAACAAAAAAATCTAATCGCACATAAGGTCTAATATTTTACTTAATTCAATATTTCATAATTCAACAACGTGCCTACACTGCACAAACAGTCTGAATTGCATCATAATGTTGGGAGATGCAGCTCTCTTTCATCTAGAACTTGTAAGCTCCTCTTCACTCTTCAGGCATAATGTCATGGGAAAACCTTCACTGCATCCTGTCTGCTTATCAGTTCCCACACTATGTTGGCATCTTGTTTTCTTGAGGGGGTGAAGTTCATGCTAAATCTCACAGATGGATGGAAATAATAATCTGATTCTCACAGTCCTCTAAGAAATTTCCACAGAAACAGTTCAGCTGTCACAGTCTGCCAAATGAATCTCTCTTCATTGCTCTTCTTTATTAAATGTCACTTCATGTGTCCCAGATGGTATTGGTGAACTTTTGTGGTGTTCATTCTCCTCTCCTCCCTTCTGACCTTTGCATTTGACCCATACGCACACAAGCAGACCGCTGCAGTGCTTCCGGAAAGCCAGATCACAGCAAGCGTACAGCAGAGGGTTTAAACAGCTGTTCACGTAGCCCAGACAGATGGAGTATGGATGGGCCGCCACCAACCACTGGTCGAAACTGCAGGAAAAGGGAAGAATGCCCAGTTCCACCAGAGCGGAGAGTGTCTTATTGGTGTGGAAGGGAAGCCAGCAGAGGAAGAAGGCCAGCACAAGGGTGATGATGATACGGAGGAGCCTGCGTTGGCGCGTATGATCAGGACGCGGGCCTAGGCTGAAGTGTCGGGAAAGAAGCTGTCCTAGCCAGCCATAGCAGAGCAGCAGCACTACAAGAGGTAACAGGAAGCCAAGCAGAGTTGATTTTAACCCCAAAGCTGCTGACCACATCAGCTCCGCCTGCTCCGAAGCTGCTGGGTCCAGCTCACTTGAGATCAAGCTGGAGTAGTCCATGTCACACAAGCAGGAGGACACATGTCCGTCCTGCCCATCACCATCATCTCCAGCTTCCAAATCCACCTCCCTTACAGTCCGTAGGAACAGAGCAGGAAGTGCCAGGATTCCAGCCGCCAGCCACACGCTACCCACAATCCACTTGGCGCGAGTGGTTGACCGTCCCTGCTTTGAGCTGTTGCCACGCTTTCGTGTGATGACGCAGTAACGCTCCACGCTGAGCCCAGTCAGAAAAAACACGCTCGCATACATGTTCAGTGCCACAATGTAACTGCTCACCTGACACAGAACATGGCCAAAGGGCCAGTGGTAGCCCAGTGCTGTGTACGCCGCCCACAATGGCAGAGTCATGATGAAGGCTAGGTCAGCCAATGCTAGACTTGCTATTAAAGACTCTGTTACTGTACGAGAAGATGTAGGGGAGGGACAAGGGGGTGGATCGGTGGTCTGGGAAGATTTGGACCCGCTTCCAACCCTCCCGCGGCCTCTCGTTCGGCGGCCCAGGTACACCCATAGCACCAAGCCGTTACCCAAGGATCCCACAACAAACACCAGGAGGTACACACTTGGAATCAGCACCCAGGTTGCAGACCATTCTCTGTAGTCACATGAGGGAAAGGGCGAGGGTGAAGGGAAGGGCAGAGACCCGGACATCTGAGAGTCACACACTTGCACCTACTGCAGAGAGCAAGTGGATGATGTGAGCAGGAAAGAGAACTGAGTTTCTTTTTAAGGGCTTGAGAGGGGAAGAAGAACGATGATAGAGCACTTGTCTTTCCCCTAGATTCTATATTTGGGAATTTCCCACGACAGTTGGAAGAGTCAGTGACACTTCCTTCCTCCTCTGTCCTCTTCGATTTCTGTGGGATATCACAGACAAAAGAAAAAAAGGTTATTGGAAGCTGTGCATTAAAAACAGATGAGAAAAAACTTCTCATATAATTTCTGGTTGTATCTTATACATTCTCAACCCCTAAATAACCAGCTTATACACTGCCTGGCCAAAACACATTTTGCTGGATCGCCTTCAGCTTTGATTACGCTCTGCATTCATTGTGGCATTGTTTCAACAATTATTTCCATCAAGGGTTGCATACATTTTTGGCTGAGATCTTGTATCGACAGTGGGAGAATCAAACCCTTTCAGTGGGGTTAAAGTCTCTCCTCAGGTCTCTTCACAATTTGAGCCTGATGAATCTTGGCATTGTCGTCTGGAGATATGGCCATGGGATACTTTTTCTGATGTGGTTGTTTAACAAATAAGCTACACACTGCATCAGGTAGGGTTAAAAGAACTTTTGCCAAACGTATAACATGCCAGAATTAGAAGTATTTGCTTATTTAAATACAAACAGTGATATTTTTTTGCCAGGCAGACTATGTTATACTTGGACATAACTAATCCACATCAGTAAATATATGCACTTCCAGTAATAATTCTGCAATAATAATAATAATAACATTTCATTCTCTTTTTTTGTGTATTAATCTAGTAATGTACATACTACATATATAAGAAAAACTAATCAAATCTGTCCCACAAAAGCAATGCTTCTCTATCACTCCTCAGGTGGACATCCACCATGAACCAAAATAATCTCATACCTGTTTTTCTTAAGAGTTTTCCTCTGCTTTTGTTAATGATTGTGCTCAGTGTTCTCTTCTCTGTGGTTGGTCTCTCTGTTTTTAGTTTATCTATTTAAAAGGAGGACACAAATTACTATGTATCCATGGTTTTCTCTTGATGTCCCTCTCAGCTCACCTCTTCCAGAATCGAATGCTTCTTTCTGTGTCTCATCTACTGGGAAGTGTCTGCTCTTTAAAGACCATCTCCTCTTTGTGTCCATTCCCTTTTCTGTTCTGTCCTCCTCCTCTCCCATAAGACCACCCCGTAGCAGTTTTGTGAGATCTCCAAACAGTCCCTCTGCTCTTAAACAGATTGAGTAAACTCAGAACACCTCAGGCTTGAAAGAAGCTTTATACACATGACAATGTCTTTCGCTGTAGCAAACAGCATACCTCTGACCAACACTACCACTATATACACAAGGTTGTATTAGCAAATATAGTATGCATTCTTACAAACAATGTGTTACTTAAAACATTGGGAGATCAGGAAATCAGAGACATTATGTGTGGCCCATTGTTGTACAGACTGTTCACTGAATCACACTAGAGGGTGATTTTGTACCAGGAAAAGTAAGAGTTAGACCTGTACACTTGCATACATTTCTATATCAGCACATGCCTGAAGAGTTTGAAACAAGTTTACCTAAAAAAAATCTGAAGCTCTAAATTAACAATTTCTCAGTTTCATGCTGCTAAATCCAATACAATCACAGAGGAACTTACTATAAGAGCTAACTAGATGTTTATAATTTTCTAAGTCTTATTTCT
Organism: Onychostoma macrolepis; assembly: GCF_012432095.1. Lineage (NCBI taxonomy): Eukaryota > Metazoa > Chordata > Actinopteri > Cypriniformes > Cyprinidae > Onychostoma > Onychostoma macrolepis. The sequence goes on along the minus strand of NC_081161.1, from coordinate 25,459,034 downwards.
GACTGCTTCTTCCTAAATTGGTCTGGACAAGAGACTTTGGTATGGTGGGTTGCAGAAAATAAACAATAAACTTGCCATATCAAACATGGCCAAATTAATGTCAAATGTGATGTTCATATGTTTGGAAACATTTCTTAGATTATAATAGATTATTTTATAAATAGTCAGTCGCACGTTAGCTATATGTACAATTATGTGAACTGTTCACCTGCCTCTGTTTAACTAATAAATTCATTGTGTTGGTTCTATTTGAGCTCAGCTGCATGTCTGAGGTCCTGTTTGAACTATTTGAGCAGTCTGAGTCTTGTGTTGTCTTGTTTAAACACTTCTGAAACTCAGGGATTCCCTATTGTGGGCTTTGTGTGTTTTTGCATGTTGACACTCTCAATAAGAATGAAAAAGGGAAAGACTTTTGTCTTGAAGAAAATCTTGACAGAGCCTACAGGACAGCTATTTATGATGCAACACAATGATACACAGCAAATATTTAAAAATGCAACTGAGTACCTTGTTTCTCAAACTAATAGTAATGAATATGTGCAGAGTACAATAGTCAGGAGATGAGATGTTGCTCACAGAGACTTTCATTAGCAGTGGTAGAAGCAGATGAAATTTCCTGTTTGCATCTGTATTTGAACTACTCTAGACCAATTATTCAATACAGTTTTTCTCAATCGATTTGACACAATGTACTTGTTCTCAAAACAATTAGCACAGCCACCCAAACACAAAATTATCTTAACCAAACAGTTCAACTTTACTGCAAAATGAAGCACTGCAATTTTTTCTAGTAATGCATTTTTTAAAAGTAAATATTAACATCAAATCTATAGGTTTGTTCTATAATGATTATAAAACATAGTCTTATGTCTATGTTAAAACGCTTGCGTGTGTGTTTGCTGTATACATGAATTATCCTGAATTATTGATGTTGCCTTTCATTTACATCTGGAAGAGAATTTCATTTCACTTTATCTACACTACATATTTGCAGCGCTTGCATCATAGGAGAAAAAATGTAAGAAGGTTGAATCCATGCTTGACAAGCTCCTTTTTTACATGGTCAATTAGGTTTGAAATTCATCTTCTCCTTCCACCCTGTTGTCCACATCCTTCGTTCGTGTCTTCTTACAGTTTCTCCTCATGCTCTTTCCATTGCACCAGTGCCCTCCTCTCTACTCATCTCTTCTCCCTTTCCTTCTCCTCTCCTCTTTTCTCCCATCTTCCTCTCTGCTCACCTCTTTCTACCTGTTCCTCTCTTCTTCTTTTCTCTCATTACACCCCTTTCTCTGCCCACTCCACCACCTTATAGACTTACACCTCTTTCTTTATCGCCCCACACCCCCGTTTTTATTTTTCTTTCTTTTATTTTTCTTTATTATTATTATTATTATAATTATAATTATAAAAATTCATTCTTGCTCTTTGTATACTTTCCCTTTTATTATCACTCTATAAAGCAATTGTGATAAATGTGTAAACGATTAGAAAAACTGCATTTGCTGTGTTGAGTGTATGGCTAACCGAATCAGTTTAGGGCCAATCGAAAATATACCATGCTCATTTGATAGAATGACAAATTACAGAGTTTTGTTTGTTGTGTTTGGACAAATGGTACATAAACGTTTGTGACTTGTGTAAAACATTTTTTTCAGATATTTTAAAGTATTGATTGGTTGTATTAACTATTGTGAAAACGTTTAAGAGTTTTGTCCACATTGTTTTGAGAAAATGATTTGCATGATTTGTAATTTGTATGAAATTAATGAAAACATGCAATCTGTTTAGGACAATTACAAAGTATTCAGATCACTTAAGATCAACAGTGTTAACTGTTTTGAGAACAGTGACCTGAGTTTGGAGAAATGTGTCAAATCGATTGAGAAAAACTGTAAAACAAAAACACTGAGCCAGTGAAAGGCTCACCCTAAAGATTTTGTCCTGTGATGGTCCTGGTTACTGCATAGCATATATATGTAGAATATACACTTCACACTAGCCACTCAGTGCCAGAGAGATGTTCACAGATTTTTCTCTCTTGTTCCCAATTGATCTCAGCTGTACAAATAGTGAGGGTCTATAAAAAGGTTGTAAGGTCATATGTATGACATGAGTTAAACACACTCTGTTCGCAAAGCACTGGGTGAAACTATAAAGTGTACATAAGCAGAACTATGTACCATCTCTTGCATCAGTGTCCAGTAACTCCAACCAGAAAATAACTGATATACCATATTTATGCATTTTAGAACCATGCATAATTGGAGATGTATAGATATTAAGTGGTGCAAGATAAGTTCTTATTTTAAAATTTGCATACAATATAAATAATTGTGTATACCCAATTCTTATACTTACTGTAACCTACTTTATATTCTTTAATTCTATATGTATGAGAAAATATTATGCATTTCCCAGAATTAATTTGATATTTGCAATGCCCTCAGCATGAATTCAGATCTTTTATGTTTAATAATTTTATCACCATCAAAATGCAACAACCCATGATAAAATGAAACATGCCCATAAAAAGTGTTATTAGAAAATGGAAATATTTGAAATTGCATTATATTCTGTGAGATGAATCTAGAGTTTGATGAAATCTCTTAAGAAATTTGCCTAAATCTGAATGTAACAAAAGTTGCAGATACATAATGATACCCAAGACACACGTGCAATACCCAACACACTATTCATATTTAACATACAGTATCCCTTTTCTTATTCACATTCATTTGCATAATTGCATCTGTAGTTGAAATATATATACATATTTATTCACTTATTTTATTTTTTTATTATTTTTTATTATCAGTCTAAGCAGACATTCCACAAATAAGGAATAGTTTATGTCACTTTTAAGGCAATAAAGGGAATGGCCAAAAAACATTTATTTACATTATTTTGACAGAGAACTAATAATTATATTAATTAATGTCCAGAAAAAAAAAAAAAAAAAAATCCTGAAACGAAGCACATAAATAACCTAATCGTTATAAATAATGGGGTCCTGCGGTGATAGCCTACTTGTTAGTCATGGCTGTTAAAGACCCTATGACCTGAATCTTTTGGGTTTTTCTAATGGTTAGTTAATGTGGTTAACATTAGCTGAAGAGACATCACATTTTGTTTTACAACATAAATTACACACAGTCATACCTCAAATTTTAATCCAGCTCCAGCATAGTAAATTGCTAATAAACAGCTTTAGGCCTACATGAGGAATCGTTGTAAATATTTAACAGAATTCTCAAACTCTCAATTTGCATAAAACTGCATGTTCCTTTTATTGGTCACATAAAGGTTCAGTAAGTTTTGCTGGCTATAGTGGTAACAAGAAGCTAATCAGCACACTGGCAGTACATGTCTACATATTGCACGCAATGTTTTTCAAGAGATTTTAAGTTTTAAAAGAGACATTCGTAAACAAGTCAGAGGAAAAGCAGGCGTAAAGGGTTTTTATGAAAATGACGATGATATGATACATTAACCCTTAAAATGTCAGCATCCCTCTTAACCCACTCAGTCGTACCACCCTGCTGAAAAAAACAATAGAACCCTGCCCAAAACACAATAGAAAATGTAATGGTTTTAATGGTTATAATGGGAATTGTATTGGTTTTAATGGAAACTATAATGGTGTCTACTGGTATGTGATGGATTCTATTGGTGGGATGTTAAATCCTATTGGAAAAATGCCCAAAACACACCACAAAAAGGAATTTTGTAATGGTTTTACTGGGAAAAGCTAATGGTTTATAATGGTATTTTAATGGAAACCATTAGAATTTCTGTGATGGTTTCTATTGGGCTTCTATTGTTTTTTTTAGCAGGGCACTTTACTGGGTAACAAGATTAGCCGCGAAAGAGTACACATACATAAAGCAACACTGAATACAACAAATTATAATCAGATGGTTTCCCTTTCACTATTAAGTGCAAAACTAAAAAAAAAAAAAAAAAAAAGCTTTAGCTTACAAGCTTTAGCGGTGAGTACACACAGTTTTATCGTACAGCTGAGATTTAAGCTGTGAATGCTTCTTTGACCACTTAACTCAAGATATAGAAGATCTCTGCATTCTCACTGCATGATACCACTACCAGCTTTACGAGGAACAATGCAGAAGCGTTTTAGAGAACACCCCACCAGAAGAGTGCTAGTGAGAGCAGTATTCCCACCACAGAGCGGCTGGACACGGACACAGGTGCTGTGTTACACAGGTCAGTGGTACAGCAGGAGAACTTGAAGCTGGAAATTTTGGGAAATTTCTCGCCGATTACATTGTAGTTACAATCAGAGTACTTTATACACTGCCTGTGTGTGTCACCACCTAGAAGAAAAGGGGGTGAGCAGATATGTCATGCAAAGTCAAAGGGTCATGGAAATGGTTTGTTAGAATTCAGAAAGACACTATTTTCTAAGAATGGGTGAGCTGGCACCTCTCTCGTAGACGGTCACGCAGGCATCATCATAGTAGCAGTTTCGAGTCTTAGAGCATGTGCCCGTGTAGTCCTTACAACTGTAACATTTAATGGCAGAGCCTTGAAAGACAAAGAGACAGAGATATATATATATATATTTTTGCAAGAATAGTAATGCAGAATATGACAAAAACACTTGTTATGGATGGTGAAAACAGGATCAGTGGCAATACATACCAAGCCCCACCAGAGCCAAAACGAACACCACACACACTCCAACAGAAGCTTTCATAATGCTTTCAGTTTACCAGTCTAATCCTGATAAAGAGAGAGAGAGGGGAATCTGAGTAAAGTACTATTTGAATTTGTCTCAATGTGACTGCATGATATGTTCATTCAAAATTTAGATTTAAAAATCAAATTCATCCTAGATTTCATTAATAAATTTGTAGACAGATCGCAAACCCTCACGTTCAGAATGTTTAGACATGTAACAGGTTAATGCATGAACACCAAGCCTGTAGTTGCTTCTTACCATCATATTGTTCCAAAACTATGACTTCTTTCTTCTGTGGAACATAATGGTGTTTGGTGAGTCAACCATCACCAAAACTATTTGGTTACCATTATTCTTCAAAAATTGTATGTATATATGTATGTATGTATTTATTTGTTCCGCAGAAGTAACAGAATCACTGGTTTGGAACCACATGATGGTGAGCATATGATTACAATTTTGATTCGATTAACTAACATAATTATAAGAGAAAGAATTGCGGATCATCTAAGGAGTACATAGTTTTGCTGAGATACATCCCGTTTTGACCGATTATCTGGCCTGCATTACAGCTACAATTATTGCAACTGCGACCACAGCTATTATTGTTGTTCGCTTGTTATTTTACATAATCATTAAGCTTTAGACATTATTAATGACTAAATGTATTACATTCATTCTGTGGTATTATTTGTCTTTTGAACTTCATTCTGAACATGTCAGCCTTTTATCAACATCCTGGATCTTGAATCATAAAAATACAATATATATTATACATAACATATGTTTAACATATTTATTGCATAACACTTGCCACAATGTGACATTTATAAAAAAAAAAAAAATTTTTAATTACATTTTTTAAAAATTAATAACAATAAAAAACTAATAAATATGCTTGTTCTGAGAACATAATTCAACCTTTAAGTTAAAATTGAACTTTTCAATATACTTGATATACTGCAGTTAATGTACACCAGTGTTTTATTGTTTACCCAACAATTTCATTTAAATTATAATTTCGGTAGCATTCACAAAAAAATGAAATAATAATAATAATAAAATAAAATTATGTTTGGAGAGATAACCAACTACAAATAGTTAAGAATTTATTTGACTCTCTGGCCCCGTGACAGCTCGTCTCCCTTTCATGAAATTATGGATTGTTTGATTTTCTTTTCAGAATCTATAGTATTTGTAAAACTAAAACGAATGACTACCTTAAATCAAATGTCACATTTTATCATAATTTTCTACCATAACCTCAGAAAAAAAAAAAAAACATTTGTCCCTGGAAAAGTTAATGTTTTTAATGCTTTATAGTTTTAAAACTTGTAAAAATGCAATCTAAATCAGCCTGATTCACAAGCACAGAATATACTAAGCAGTATGCCATAATCTCTGTTACTCTTCTGTAGTCTTACCCCAGTGTGAAGAAGGTATCCAACCACAGACACATCCAAACCAGTCTGAAAACTGGAGAGCTTGAGCCACTTACGCTTTCCTAAACACGCCCACAATGCTCTTCAATGAATCGTTTGTGCTCTTTATTGTATACCATTCTACTGTCCTAAAATATTTAAATGAAATATATTACAGGGTATTGTTGATTTTACTTTGAGATAAAAAGAAAAAATAATATTGCTATAACCATTCATTAAAAGAATTAATCACAAGTAATGTACTGTACATTAGAGTCATGGACGGTCACCCTAAAACTGAACATTGATAGTGATTTCTGTAACTGTTGAATTCCATTGCTACTTTGTTCTAACGAATGAACCTGCAACTTTCTCTACAATATTTATTCAATATCCTGTGGTTGAAAGCTGAATATTAAAGTTTTCTGTTCCTCAGTTTAATCAATATACTAAGAGCGAAAATCCCACCGTTCAACATACATGTACAATGTGTATATTCTTACTCGCATAAGACACATTACTTTCATGCCATTCGTCTCAATTCTTGATTTTTAACCTTTTTTGACTGTTGTCTTGTACTATATGCACATACGCTCAGTTCCTTTTGTTCTTCTTGAAGATCCTTTTTCCTTTCTATAAAATGCTGAAGCAGTATAAGATTTACATTTTTATCTACATGCAACTTTTAAAAAACAATTAATTTGACCACACGTCTAGGTCAGGCTTCAGCAGACAGTGGCTTAGTGAATGGCCCATTATTAGACACGGGGTCACACAAGGATCCATTCTGCTGTAGAACATGAACAGCTGAAATATTTGAGGCTGTCAGCACCGAACACACATGATCAAAATCACTCACACGTAGGCATAAAGGACCATTAAATATACACGGGTGTGCAACGAAATGTGATTTGAAGTTATCTGGCATGAAAAGCCTACATGTCTGATGTATTGGCCCTAGTGTGGGCACTTCAAAATGAATTGTTTGTCAAAGTACTTAAGATATGTTACAGAAATTTAGCATTTTCTCTCTTTCAGAATAGTTGACATGAATGAGTAAAGAGATGGGAGGAGATGTGTGCCAAAAAACAAAACAGCTCAACAAAGAAACATCAGTCTGACAACAACAAGGCCTCTTCAACATGTTGCCATGACAACTGACACTATTGTGGTGGGTTAGGGTTAGGATTTGGGTCGGAGTGACAGAAATGACTCTAAGTTTTGTGTTGTGAGAACAATAAGTGTTTTCAGAGATATTCCAGCATGAGACAATAGCACTGGCTGGTGAAAAATAGATCAACAGCCTCTTTGTGCTGAGATAGTAGAAAGCATCCTGATCACAACAAGAATGTAAACGAACAATGTAGTAGTGAAACACGGTATTGATACACCATTACCTTTTTATTTACTCCAAAAAAAACAAACAAACAAAAAAACCCTCACACGGACAAAAAAAAAAAAAAGGGAGTTATTAACTAATCTGAGAGGTTCAAAAGGGCTAAACAGAACATAATAGCAAACTGTTGAAAAATCTCACCGCACAGCATTATTTTACAAAGATGATAACATATAATTGCAATCATAAACATGAAAATCAAAATCGTACATTTCTCTAGGCAAGATTAGCTCACATTCCCATTAGGAAGGGAAAGGGAAGAAAAAAGCAGAGAAATTCTTAAAGTCTGCCTAGATTTCATTCTGAAAAAAATAAAATAAAAAAAACTGTACAACAAAGACATTTTTCTGATCATTTACCTCTTGCACAGGATTTAAAGAAGAAAAAATGTGGAAAGTCACAATAATGCCATAAACTTCTCATAAAATTATCTTATTTTGCTATTCACACCAGTCTGTGTAACCTCCAGCCCTTAAGATAATCAGAGCTAAAATGATCCTTTACACTACATCAATGTATTCTGGCTGACCTTCGGTTTACATCCATCCAGCATTTCTGAGAACAGGCCAAAAGCACCTCTGAACACCTCAGAACTAGAGCAAGTAACTAAAAATGATTGCTAACACAGGTTAGCTGATGTTTGTGTGAACTGGCTGGTTTGGGTCTATGTGCTTTTTACTCCTCTTTAAATAAATCAGTTTCACTTCAGAAGATCTGGACCTCAGCCTGTCCCCAAAACCCTTAGTTCAGACGACAAGAACAAACATATATACACAAGCACATACACAATACCTGAGGCCTTGTGGAGGAAATGAATGGGATCAATTTATTTTAGCCATTCTGTTACGCATTCAATCTATATATCTATAAATTATATACAAACACACACAGTGATACAGTGTGCGTGTACTTTTCTACTAATAGTAGTGTCATAATTTCTCCTCGTGCTCTGTAATTGTAAGGATTTAAAGGGATAGTTCAAGCAAAAATAATTTTGTTACCATGTCGTCCCAAACCTGTATGATTGTCTTTACTTCTGTCAAACACGTCTTTTGTCTGTTTTTAAACAATTTTTTTTGTAGTCCATAAAATTAAAGTCAGTGGGTCTAAAACAACACTGGACTCCACTTTCACTGCATGGACAAACTATATTCAAATATTCTTTTGTGTTCCACAGGAGATGGAAAGACATGCAGGTTTGGAATGACAAAGATGAGTACATTTCAATTTTTGGCTGAACTATTGCTTTAGGTAAGTGGCAGGTCATTGTGAAACCCAGGCAAGAAGAGCCAATTTCACAGAATCTCACATGCATTCAATAAACTCCCTCACTCTCAATCGCAAAACACACTTGCAGACTCAAACACACGTACAATGATCTCACACGTCCACAGATATGCCACAACCAGACACATGCCCTCAGAAACTGGAGAAAACGTTCAAGAGGTGACAGGCACAAGAACGCTGCACAATAAACAATAGATGCCTAAAAGCCCTGTTTGTCCTCCTGCTCTCCTGTTTGTGCGAGTGTGTCTGTGCGTCAGTATCTGTGGGCGGGTGTTGGCCGGGGCATGTAAAAGTGCATCAGACATGTCGAGGGCAGCGTCCTCCTGGGTCAGCCATGTTCATGCCACGCATTTCTCCCTCCTCGTAGTCGTCTGTGTCCGATGAATTCTCATCATCATAAGGAGCAGACACCTCACTGACTGAGCTCTAAATGAGAGGGACAAACACAGAATTGGGGATTTAAAATGACAAATGTGTACACATTAGCATCCTGGATCTTCGTTTTTCTTGGACCTAACAGAAAGACATAAATAGCGCCTTACCGACCGCACCATTGATTCACGGAATGGTGGGCACACCATGTGGAAGCGTGGGATTGAAACGTCAAACACTTCCTCTTTGTTCTTGAGCCGGTGGAATGTGTAGTGGCCCTCCATGTACTCAGAGGTGGTGGAAAATGTGGTGCAGCTGGCGTACTCGTGCACTTTACCGGGTGTCATCACTGGAAACTCGCCTGCATGTACATCAAACGGAAAAAACAGATGCAGGACGTTATTTAGACCGTTGAGTAACTGTCACCATGAATTATATGAACAGACAGATACTGTCAGAATGTCCTATCTTGATAATTCTGTTACCAGTCCTAACTGTTCTGATTTACTCTTAACTTACAGGGATGTGCTCTTACCCACAACACCAGGGCCACGGACCTCCTCCACATTTCCGTTTGCATTTGTGATCTTCCAGTACCGACTGTCTAGCTGGCATGCATTCTCTGGCAGGGCCGACTTTGCCATCTCAATCCTGATGCATAAGATGGCACAGCTCATTGTATCATCCCATGTCAAGTCTTAGTACAGCTGTATTGCATTATAGCAAGTCACAGCAGAAAGCAGCTCGATCATTTTAGTAAGAACTATGTGCACAAATTAAGCACTGAGATCTCTACTTTTTGGTAAGACACTGGGAGAATAAACAGAGGAAGAGAGCCACATGTGTGATATGTATCGTCTATAATAATAACGAAATCACTCATTTTGCAAAAATCAAACAAAAACTTGCCTTTCACAATGTGATATTTAATGCCAGTAGAATGCCTTATTTTTGTCTTATTAACACCAAAAGATATAGTTAAGCAATATCACATGAGCAACAGTTCAGTTCTCTACCAAATAAAAACACAATTGCAAAAGTCATACTGAATTTATAAAACAGTTAAATACACATTGTATGTTGCAATTTAGACAATTAAATAACTGAAACAACAGGCAGAACTGTTTTGCTTTTCAGAGTAACACATATCGGTGCTGAGAATGTACAGAGAATTATCAGTGTAATGAATAATTTAGAGACCGAATGAATCAGCTATTTGAACAAATCAGTTTAACAAACATTTAAACAAACCATTTGAATGAATCACTTAATGAAACAACTCATTAAGACAGTGACTTGCTGGTAACTGGCAGCTAAATTTAATTTCATAGTTAAATATACAATTAAACACATAGCATTGTTTTTGCTATTGAAAATCCATTTAAGCTACCTCTGAGCTGCATTAAACAGTTCATGTAAATGCATGGGAATGCCATTTCAAATGCAGCTTCTGTGCCACTTCTGCAGTGCATAAATCTCATTATTCTAATTTAATTTATTGGTTAAATGTAACAGTTTGATTTAACATTTAATAAGATTAGAAATGCCTTTATAAAAGGTAAAAATTGCTCTGAAATCAGATTAAGGGGACAAATATTGCCTCATTATAGACAAAATCTCAGAAAATAATCACATGCCCCCCAGGCAAAACTTTCTTCACTTTATCAAAATCAAAAATATCAGTTTAACTTTCATCACCATCAGCAAAGGCCACTATTATCAGGCCTAGGAAAGAATTCATGCATAGCTCAGCTCTGTGGATTTATGTAGTACCTGATTCTGTAGGTGAAGAAAAAGTGTGGCGGATGGACTGAACTGAGCTCTGGCAGGAAGGAGGTAGAGACTGATACTGTGATGTCACCAGTGGTTGCCACACAGCGCTTGTCATGAACATACCTGAACAAACATAAAACGGATAAAATGGAATGGGGCACTTACAATATGCTTTTGTAGATGTTTTTTTTTAGTTTTTTTTTTTTACAAACAACGTCTGACGTATTTACGTTTTACGTGGTGTGAGAAAGTGGCCTAAGCAAAAAAGCTACACTAAATCTGATTGGAGCGGTCAGACTGAAATGGATTTCCAGAAAAGCAATTTTAATAGGATTTCAAATCACATATGGAGGGAGCTTGAAACAGATTTGTAGAAATTGTATTTGACATGATTTTTTTTTGTCTTTCAGACTTGCTAAATATGATCGGATTCCAATCGGATATCCAAATCGGATTTGGACTGACAGTCTGAACAAGGCTTAAATGCAAGATAACGAAAGATGGACCACCTGAAGATCTGGTCCCGAATGATGGGGTATTCTCCTGTTACAACATTGTCAACATAGGAAGTAAACCAGTCAGTAAAGTTAGGACCTGATAAAAAAGAAAAGAGGAGAGAGAAGAGTTCATATAATCTGAGACAATTTATAAAACTGCAATGTAGTAATGCAGGCTTTTGCACTTTTTTTTTTACCTGTAATGAACATGTCAATCGCAGAGGGATCTTGTGCCAGTTGATCCTGTGAAGAAAAGACAAGAGCTAGCAAGAAGGGTTGTAATACACAAGAAAAGAGCACCTCTTACTGGTCAAAGTGCAACGATGCAAGAAAAATACCCCTCTTTTATCTAGTGCTGAAGCCCCCCTCATGCACAAGCAGAGTTGTAATTGATGTGGTGAACTGACCACCTGTCAGCTACAATGCAGTTGGGAGGCCTTTTAAAGGAGTAATTCAGCCAAAAAATTTAAATATGCTGAAATTTACTCTTATCCTTACTCTTTAGCATCACTTCTTCACCGAAGGAACCTCTGCAGTGAATAGGTGCAATCAGAATGATATAATAATCAAAGAACAGTTTTGGACTGTTTTCGCTTTTAAGTGATGCTTGATGTGTACTTATTTCTCTCCCGATTCATACAAGGTAATTTTTTTGCTGAAGAACCCAATATTACAAATAGGACTCATATTTTACTGAAGCAATGGTTTAAAGATGGATCTCTGTGATTATTGTGATGTTTTTAATCAGCTGTTTAAACTTATTCTGACAGCACATTTACTGCAGAGCATTTACTGATCAGCATATGATGTAAGGTTACATTTCTCTGAATCTGTTCTGATGTGGAAACAAACTCATCTACATCATAGATGACCTGAGGGTGAGTAAATGTTATGCAAATTTTTCATTTTTGGGTAAACTATTCCTGTAACATTACCATTTTGTCTCCAGCTACTATATGGTTTACATCAGTTTCACTTTTCATAACTGTTCGCCAGCCCTACATAAATGCATGTTTATGCATGGTAGATTGTTGTGGTCTGAGGGTGGTGATCTAACCGGGCATTGATAGAAGATCTCACTGCGTGTTCGTCCCTCTGTGCTCTCCAAGGCCATGTACTGGCTGAGGCCAGTGTGGAAGCAAAATGTGAGTGGAAGACACTGCCGCATTCCCTTCCTCTGCTGAAATCCCCCCGCTGCGGTCTCAATATCCAACAGGTCCTCTGAGCGATAGTGATTGGACAAAGCCATGCTGCCCATCAGCCTGTGGAGGGGAGGTAGTGCAAAGATGATGTTATAATGTTAAAGGTTCATTGACATTTTAATGCCATGCCAGCTTCCTTGGTTATTTTCAAGGTGAGAAACAAGTTTAAATACTATAAGATTGCAATTTAAAAACCTTAATGAGGTTTTTAAAGTTTACTTTAGATAAAAAGTCAGATTCAGGATTGGATCTGTTAAGAAGAATTTCTTAAAAAGTGTTTGCTAGTTTCCAAAGAGAACTACCAACACAATTTAATCAAATATATTTAAGAGATAAGCCTATCGGTGGATCTTCATTTGAACCAACTCGTGTGATTCCGGAATGTCCTTTTGAATATTGTGTATGATCTGATCGCAGTGATTATTGATAATTTCTTATAGTTAGTTTGTACACTGATCCCATTCATTCTGCCATTTGTTGATAACATAAGATCCTATGGCAGTTTTTAAGATCAGAGGGCTCGAGCTCCTGCCCCTTTGAGGTCCGACGGTAAAGTGCCCTTTGCGGTCCGGTGCCCCTAGTCTGCGATTTCTGCCGAGAGTAGGGGTGTTCGATATGACGAGTTTTGATCGTGGACTATAAAAATGTCTCGATTTGCTTTTTTGAAGAAATATCATAGTATCGTACTTCAGCGCGCATTCTATCAGCTGCAGTTCTGGCGCCGCCGTCTCTATATACTGTACAAGGCCACATACATTCACATCAGTGTTAACTCAGCGGTAGAGTTACTCTCACGGGACACTGCACTTATTCGCAGTCACCAAAAGTACATTATCTGCATCTGATTCACAGACTTACTGGTTAAACGATTCACTCAGTGTTCTGTTCTGACGAGCGCCTTTTCTGAGCACATTCACCCAAAGCGCGTGCTCTCAAAAGCCTGTCAAACAGCGCCTGATTACTGAACTAAGTTATGTTTTGTGCTACTGTCAAAACACACAAGGTTTATGTATAGACTCAGTTGGTTATGTCTAAAATGAAGGTAAACAGCTGAGAGAAACGCATGCGTGCCTGTATATTAGATGCGTGCAGGTCTTAAAGGGACAGTAGCCTACATGCTGCCGACTGTATTTAAAAAAAGGCTGAAAGGCTTTGTCTTTATAATAGGGAAATTAGTTTGGCTGTAATGCTCAAACAGCTTGCAAAATAGAAAATCCAACATGACAAAGAATTGTGATAATATTGTGAATCATGATATTTCTAAAACAATTGTGATATTTTTGCCATATCGCCCACCCCTAGCTGAGGGGGACCAAACCCATAACCCCCCCCCAACCCCATTTTGCCCCTGCCCCTCCGGAGGTCTGTGCACGCCACGGTGCTTGTGTACAATCAATGTTATTCAAATCAGTTATGATCATTCAAATAATTACTTTAAATTTTCTAATCATGTTTTAATGATTGACAAGTAAATTGCAATGGAAAAAATAAATAAATAGGATTTTGAAATGATCAACATCATATTCTCAGAAGTCTTACCCAGGGACCACCAGTTTCTGTCCATTGTGTATCCTATAGGAGCAACGGTAGTCATTAGGCAGTTTGCAGCCAATCTGGGCCTCAATGGTGTCTAGCTCTTCCTCCCTCACTCCCTCTTCAAGGAAAAGGAAACAAAACATTCAGTGGACAACACTCATTATGAAAAAAAAAAAAAACACCCACAGGTTTTCAAAATATGGTTGGATGAGTAACACTGTGGACAGACCTTTAAGTGAAGCTATCATTCGGGGACATTTCTGATTCAGGTAGTTCTTCAGGTCATCCCAGGCTTTCTTGAGAGTGCTGTAATAGTCAATGTAACGGCCCAGATCAGCATAATATTCCCGAAACAGCTCTTTCCATGCCAGGCCTCTGTGAGTTTTGTCTGCCCTGAAAAAATAAAAAAATAAAAAAATCATGTCATCAACACTGTATTTTGATTACAACAAAATTTAAAAATGCAACAAAAAGACAGAAAAATGCATATGCCATAAATGAATCAAAAGTTCTGAGGGCATGAGGAGTGAGCTTACTCTGTAAGGAGCCAGTGCTTCTGACAAAGTCTCTTCCATAGGGGGTTATGGCCTGTCAGCTCATTGAGTCGACGACTGACAAAACTGCAGCTGAGAAAAGAACAAGCCAGATCAACAAAAACACTTTCAACTACTTGAACTACTTGAGATGCTGAAAACATAGGCTATTCAGGCAATGCTTCACATGTTAAAACTAGTGCTGTCAAAAGATTAATCGCAATTAATCACATCCAAAATAAAAGTTTTTGTTTACATAATATATGTATGTGTGCTGTGTACATTTATTATGTACATATAAATACACACACATGCATGTATACATTTCAGAAAAATAGGTTGTTTATATATTAAATATATTTATTTATAATATAAATTATATGATTATAAATATAGACATGTAAATACATGTAAATATTTTCAAAATATATACTGTGTGTGTGTTTATTTATTTATATATACACATAATAAATATACACAGAATACGCACATATATTATGCAAACAAAAACTTTTATTTTGTATGCGATTAATCATTTGACAGCACTTGTTAAAACTATTAAATATCTGATCATGGCCTTGATCAACCTTCAAGTGGATTTTTGTATAATGTGGTACAAAGCGTAGTTGTGATGGACTTCATATTCTCAAACTATTAAGTAAAAACCTTAATCTTAGTTAAAGGGATAGTTTACCCAAAAATTAAACATCTATCATTGTTTAAGGTTCCCACTATACTTTAAATTAACTGAAAAATAAATAAATAAATGAATAAAGTTATTTAGATTTTCAAGGGGGAAAAATGCAGTTCAAAATTAAGGTAATGTTAGAATATATATATATATATATATATATATATATATATATTTTTTTTTATAAAGTACCTTAATAAATTTACTATGGGTAGGAGACCTTGAGTGCAACGGAAGTCACTTTGGATAAAACTATCAACCAAATACATAAATGTAAAAGTAATAATGTATCCTTTAAAATGATGACAAGATTGGTTCTTGGACCCCTCCTCTTCTCCACATACACTACATCACTGGGTCCCATCATACAGGCACATGGATTCTCCTACCACTGCTATGCTGATGACACACAGCTCTATCTCTCTTTTCAACCAGATGATCCAACGGTAGCTGCAAGGATCTCAGGTTGCCTGGCGGACATCTCGGCATGGATGAAAGAACATCACCTGCAGCTCAACCTGGCAAAGACTGAGCTTCTTGTCTTCCCTGCCACACCAACTCTACAGCATGACATCACGATCCAGTTAGGTTCATCAACAATAACCCCATCAATTTCGGTCAGAAATCTTGGTGTAATCTTTGATGATCAGCTGACCTTCAAAGACCACATTGCAAAGACTGCTCGATCTTGCAGGTTTGCACTACACAACATCAGAAAGATCAGGCCCTTTCTGACAGAGCATGCTGCACAACTTCTTGTCCAGGCCCTTGTCATTTCTAGGCTGGACTACTGCAATGCTCTTCTGGCTGGACTTCCGTCAAACACAGTCAAACCTCTACAAATGATTCAGAATGCAGCGGCACGACTGGTCTTCAAGGAACCCAAAAGAGCCCATGTTACACCTCTCTTTATCTCCTTGCACTGGCTACCGGTCGCGGCTCGAATCAAGTTCAAGACACTGATGCTTGCATATAGAACAACCACAGGCTCAGCACCCATTTACTTCCACTCTCTATTACTCTATTAAGAATCTACATCCCCTCCAGAAATCTGAGATCTGCTAGTGAGCGACGCCTCGTGATACCATCACAGAGAGGCTCAAAATCACTCTCCAGAACACTCTCGTTCACCATTCCTGGCTGGTGGAATGATCTTCCCACCCCTATCCGGAAAGCTGGATCCCTGTCAATCTTCAAGCAACAACTGAAAACTCATCTCTTTCGACAGCACTTGACTTCATCCTAAACTTTAAAAAAAAAAAAAAAAAAAAAATCTTTCTCTTTACTTATTCCTTCCTTTGGTAGTTTGTACTTATTTGAACAATGCCTGAGACTTGGTGTTACAAGCACTTCGTCTGTCTGATTGCCTCTTCAAGATGAATCGCTTTATGTATTCCCCAATTGTAAGTCGCTTTGGATAAAAGCGTCTGCAAAATGACTAAATGTAAATGTAAGATGTAAAGTCTTTAAGGTAGCTGCTTTAAACAGCGAGGGAAAACTTAGTGGCAGTGTCACACAAAATTCAAGCTAACCAGCGTCACGTGATCACCACTGCCCATTTCCGAGACCAAAATATTTACCATCAAAGCATAACTCAGTTTATGATCCCCAAAGCGCAAACAGTTGCCTTCACCGTGCAGCTGCAGCAGAAATAAAGCTTTTGTGTTGCCGCTTATCGCACTACACTGTCAACTTGTATGAAGTCATGCACTTCTATCTTCAAACATAAGATGCATGAGATGATCAAGTGTAACAGCTAACACAGATGCGTGCCTTTTCATAGTGACTGAAAATGAACATTATCGCAGTATTATCGTATTTGTCTATCAACAGTAGCTGCCTGACTAATATCATAAGCTATACTGTTAGCATTGCCAGCTAACTGTGCAGCGAATATTATTTTTCAAGCTAATTCAAGAAACAGACAAGCGTGCTTATTATTGCATAGACTGACAGAATGGCTCAAGTTGAATGTCTACCTTATCAGATCTCGGAAGTCCAGAAATGACAGCACCAGCAGTAATGGATCAGACGGTAAGTTATCCAGGCTGAGCGCTATGGACGTTGCCATCTTTGTAGCGACTGCAGAACCGAAGCCCCGCCCCTTCACTGCGATGACAAGAGGGCGTGTCCGCACGCTGCACTGTTATCAAATATTGCGCACATGTCGCCACACAACCATTAACCACGGGAAATGTACGATGTGAGCAGTAAGGTACTTAAAGATTTTGTTTTCGATTTCACTTAACGATCCTGACTTCTTCTTTTTTTTGTTTTCATTTTTGCATGTACACACACACACACACACACACATATTTACATATGTATGTGTGTGTGTGTGTGTGTGTGTGTGTGTGTTTATATATATATATATAAAATTATATATAAAATTATAGCTATATATATATATTAAGGTCAGGCGTGTTTACTGGCCAATTAAGAACTGGGATACCATGGTCCTTAAACCAGATACTGGTTGCTTTGGCACTGTGTGCAGGTGCCATGTCCTGTTGGAAAATGAAATCTGCATCTCCATAAAGTTGGTCAGCAGCAGGAAGCATGAAGTGCTCTAAATTTGGGATTTTCCTTAGTTGTCAGTTATAATCATCAAAATTAAAAGAAATAAACATTTGAAATATATCAGTCTGTGTGTAATGGATGAATATAATATACAAGTTTCACTTTTTGAATGGAATTAGTGAAATAAATCAACTTTTTGATGATATTCTAATTATATGACCAGCACCTGTATATATATATTAGTGCTGTCAACCGATTAATCGCGATTAATCACATCCAAAATAAAAGTTTTTGTTTACATAATATATGTATGTGTACTATGTATTTTATATAAGCGTGGTAAAGTTGGTTTTAGAAATATTTTTTTTACAAATATTATTACAAAATTATAGCAATTTACAAAGATTGTAGTACATTCCTAGATACAAGACTGACTTACTACACATGAAATTTTTCCAATATCTCTCTTACTGTACATTCAATACATAATTAATCTTAGAAAAAAAAAATACTGTATTTCACCAAAAGGGTTTTTTCATGTTCCAAAGGCTGTAGTACATTCCTAGAGGCCAGACCGACTTACTACACATGAAATTTTGCCAGTATCAGCCTTACTGTACATACAGTACATAATTATTCTCATAATTATTATAAGGTTGTAATACGTTTGCAGTTACAAGACTGACTTACTACACGTGAAATTTTACCAATATATTCCTTACTGTACATACAGTACATAATTATTCTTAGAAAACAATTACTGTAAATCACCAAAAGGGTTTTTTCATGTTCCAAAGGCTGTAGTACATTTGTAATTACAAGACTGATTTACTACAGGTGAAATTTTGCCAATTTATTCCTTACTGTACATACATACATACATAAATATAAATATAAACAATCTGCTGTAGAATCCAAGGTCACTAGGAGCGTACTACAACCTTTAGAACATAAAAATAAAAATAAAAACTTTTGGTGAATTAGTTTTTAATGAAAATAGTTGTGTGCTGTAAATACAGTAAGGGTGTAACTGTCAAAATTTCACCTGTAATAAGTCAGTCTGGTCACTACGAATCCACTGCAACCTTTGGAACATAAAAAAAAAAACAATTTTGGTGAATTTCAGTAATTGTTTTCTAAGAATAATTATGTACTGTACGTACAGTAAGGGATAAATTGGCAAAAGTTCACCTGCAGTAAATCATTCTTGTAACTACAAATGTACTACAGCCTTTGGAACATGAAAAAACCCTTTTGGTGAATTACAGTATTTTTTCCCAAGAATAATTATGTACTGTATGTACAGTAAGGGTGATGTTGGCAAAATTACTCCTGTAGTAAATCAGTCTTGTAACTACAAACGTACTACAGCCTTTGGAACATTAAAAAACCCTTTTGGTGAATTAAAGTAATTGTTTTCTAAGCATAATTATGTACTGTATGCACAGTAAGGGTGATGTTGGCAAAATTACACCTTTAGTAAGTCAGTCTTGTAACTACAAATGAAAAACCCAATTTTGATGAATTACTGTATTTTTTTTCTTTCTAAAAATATGTGCGTACTGTACATACATTAGGGTAGGTATTGTCTACTCTAAGGCGACATATTGGCTAAATATTTTCAGTCAGTTTGCCCACAAGTAATTTACTATCGCTTTGTAAACATAATTTGTATTAATTACTGAACTTTTTTACTGAGAGGTAAATTTGCAGACGGTTCCTAAAGCAGCCTGCGAATATCCAGCGAATATCAAACCTAAAACTAACTTTACCGAGCTATTAAAGCATATACAGGAGGCTAACAAGCTTAACAAGATAAAATACAAACTGACTACAAACACCACGGGAGACAGGAAGTGACATAAAAGTCCAAGACAAGGCATAGAGAACATAACAAAAACAAGAAAGCTGATTTGTGAGGAGAGCAATCACGTTTATTTTCTAAAAACAAAATAAAACTGAACATATGGAAGGATTTTCCGGACTATTTTCAAAAGCAATTGCAAATTGTATTTTCAATTACGTTTTCCATGTGGGAGCATAAATTGTGACATAATCCAAATGCAATTGCAAATCTTGCATTACCGTTTGCATTTTCGCTTTCGTGAACGCACGACTGCCACATTTCAAATGAAAAAGCAAAGTCCATTTGCAACTGTATTTCCCATGTCTTAAGAGTTATGAGCCTGTCATATTTAAAATCAATCAGTCAATCAAAGTCAATCAGTTCCTGCCTGTGTGAAGGAACAGACAACCTTCTTGGCACAATTATTAAGTCTGTCTTTTTTTTTTTTTTACCCCAAATGCAGCGATTATACCCTGCTAACAGCGGGAGCCACAACGGTACGCACAATAGGTCAATTATTATCATTTTTTTCTTTCTTTTCTCGTGATCACTATGTATTTTTCTCATGATCTCAACATAACAAAAGTTGTTCTGTAAGTTACACAACTGCAGGTGGCAGTATAGAACTACTGATGAGGATTTGATACTGTATCAACTATAGCCTACTGTATGCGTTTGGGACAGAGAGGACCTTCTTTTTATGCAGTTCATTACCGACATTTAATTAAACTTATAAATGTTAAATGCTTGAACAAATATGATCATTTTGCTTGAAATTGTATTTGTTATCGTTACGTTATTACTGCTGCATGACTCATCACAGTTTCTCATTTACAACGAAGTATTTGTAATGCATCTTTCTTATTTTCAATCTTTATTGTAAATGTATATAAATGTGACTTGCATATGTGTATTATTTAGTTCAGTGATATTACAGTGTTGTAGCCTAATCTTTTCTATTTTCTACATTTCTTTGTAAGAAACTACACACACACACACACACACACACACACACACAACATCACTCCAAGCTTGTAACGCACATGATATCAAAGCCAATGCTACATGACTAATAAAAATCACAAACAAATTATTATAATATATTATTATTATATAATTCTCAAAGGAAGTGAGTGAATTGAATTAAAGTGAGTTGAATCCAAGCAGTTTATGATTTTTTTTAGAATAGGCCCTTCTCTGCATTCTTCTGAAGGCGCGTCGCCTGCGCTTGCGGTGTTGAATGCGTTATTGTTTTTAGACCATTTAAACATGTTAATTACACAAATCATATGTTTAGCGTAGCCTAACTCTGGACAAAATCAGCAGTGTTTGATTAGCATGTATTTATTTTATTTATTGTAGACGTTATTTCTAAGTGAAGCAACATTTGCTGAAATATCCACAAGATATTTGTGTATAGTGCACAGTTATCTCTCGATCATTTGCGCCTCAAAGGGGGCATTGTAAAACGCTTAACGTTGTTTAATGCGTTAAGAGATTTTTTTTTTTAAAAAGACCAAACTTAGTAAATACATTATTGATCAATTATAATATGTAACGTTTCTATGGGTAAAACGCTTAACGCATTAAACGCATTGCGTTCTTATTATGGGCTCATGTGCTTGTCTGTACATAGAATGCTTTCATATTACTGATGTGTTTTCTGAGTTTGGTCTTTTGAAAACACTGTCTTAACGCATTAAGTGTTGTCTGTAAAGTAGACTATTCTATGGGAGGAAATGCTTAACATGGAATTAAACCCATGCATTCTCATTATCTTATTATATAAAAATGATAATAATGCACGCCGCTTAGAACTTCCATACTATTACAGATTAAAGGAAAGGAATAATATGTACTGTAATAAATTTACTCATTTGCGTCAATCGGAGTGAGAGAAGCAGTGAGAGATGTTGAGACAGGTGTAAAGCGTTTCGTTAATAGTGAATATTGACCTATTGTGCGTACCGTTGTGAATCCCGCTGTTATACCTTTGTTGTATTACGCCGTGGACGAGCGCTTCTAAAATGAATGAATGGATGATTCAGCTGCGGGCGCCATCTTTTGGCGAGACGCGGGAATTCATTCGGTGCGCGACTCTCGCAGTGCATTGTGGGGATTCTCTAGCCGTTGAGTGTACGGCCGTTTCTCAAGCGGAAGGCTGCATCCTCCGGAGGTCGCATTTGTAGGCTGCATACGTCACAAAGAAGATCTCATTTTAGTATATTAATGGTTATAAATTTGACCATTATTCTTAGTTTAGTGTAAATTGTTGTAATATGCTTTTGACTCGCAAATGTAATGCTCAGTCAACTGAAATAAACCAGGCTTGATGATGTATGCAGCCTACAAATGCGACCTCCGGAGGATGCAGCCTTCCGTTTGAGAAACAGCCATCGGTTGTACACTCATTTTTGCGGTGCATTGTGGGATTGAATGAGTGCACTCGAGAACATCCACTATGGTTTCGAACACCACTTAAAATGGCTGTCCACTCAAATAGTGCACTATTTGAGGGTATAGGGGGCGATTTCGGATACAGCCTGTGAGTGAGGTCACCTCTCAATACAAACACGCCCCCTAGTATATAGTCCCGCCCCCTCACAATGACTGACAGCTTTCCGTGTAGAAATAGGAAATTCAAATGCAAAAGGAATTGCGATTTCATTTGAGTTTTGGCAGGTTACATGCACGACACAGAGAGAGTGAAAAAGCAAATGTGGTAATTAATATTGCTATTTAAATAGGACAGGCTCATAACTCGTAAGACATGGGAAATACAGTTGCAAATGGACTTTGCCTTTTCATTTGAAATGTGGCAGTCACTGTGTGTTCGCGAAAGCGAAAATGCAAACGGTATTCCAAGATTTGCAATTGCATTTGGATTATGTCACAATTTATGCGCCCACATGTTGAAAAAGCAATTGAAAATACAATTTGCAATTGCTTTTGAAAATAGTCTGGAAAATCCTTCCATAAGTTTAAGTGAGTAAGGGCAAAACGCACAAAATATAGTACTTTCAGTACGCTGTAGTTGTCGATATCACATCTTTTGTAGCAGAAATAAACTGCTGCAGAAAAGCTACCGTGCAAAATGTAATGTGTAACTGCAACACTCATTTCAAATGTAGTGGGGTAAAGGGTACAGATACTCATTCAAAAATGATGTGAAGTAGAGAGTAAAAGTTGCTAATACCTTTGATACTCGGTACAACTACAAAGTATTCAAAAAGATACTCAAGTACAGTAATTAGTTACATTTACTCCAATACTTTACACCTCTGGTTAGATAAGGGAGACATACAAAAGGTGCAGGGCAGGGGGGCCTCCAGGACAGGTTTGGGAACCACTCCGCTAGGAACCGGTGCTCATGGAAATCGGACTACACTGCTGGCTGTATTTTCAGTAGTTATGTTGCTAACGTGTGAAACATTGCCAGAGTGGTTTAACAAGCGTTGACAGAGCCGAACGTAAATCATTCTGTTCTGGTATTTTTAACGGAACCGCTTCTTAAGAACCCACAGAATACATACAGCCGTAGAATGCGGTGGCCTTTAACGGGCTGTAGCTATTATATAAAGACAACTTTGGCTTTTATTCAGGTAATTTATGAGGCTGAAATAAGGTCTTTACCTTTTATTTCACCTGAAGATGGCGTCACAGGTCCATTTTCTCTCTGGCCTTCTCAAGGTCAAAGCGATCAAACATTGCCGCTTCATGAATCGCAGACAGCTCCATGCTTTTAAAGGAACGAGATCCAAACCTTAAAAATATTACCAAAGCAGTAAAAAAAAAAAAAAAAAGTAACACCTGACCAAATATTATTGTCTAATTCTACAGTCATACCATAGTTCTTATTAGTAGCCTACATGATGGATGTGGTGCTGTCCCTCTGTATAAGAAAACATCTCACTTTCTTCACTTATGCTTTCATAAGGACAAATGCCTAGACATCTGTCCAAATCTGTTCTTGTAATAAAAATCAGTGAAAAGTCACAAAATGTGTAGAAGTGTAAAACAAATTAATGTGTGAGTAAGAATGTGAGATTCTTTTATTATTATTATTATTTTTACCATATGCACTATTGGCACACAAGAAAGTGAGTGAAGTGTATGACCAAACAGCACAAGCTTGGTGGCACCAAGCAAAATCACAAAAATATAGGCCTAGATATCAGAAATATAAATGTAATAATAACCATAAAATCTATTTATTTTTACCATGTTTATAAAATCTTTTAATGTTGTTTAGCTCAAACAGAAACGCATAGTGCTAGCAATGCCAAGGTCATGGGTTCCCAGCAAATGCATGAACTGATAAATTGCAATGTAAGTTGCACTGGATAAAAGCATCTGCCAAATGCGTAAATAAAACAGCCTCTCTTCATAATGACATTCCTACACTTCATACCTCATTATTTTAAGAATCTCTCTATACTGTGAGTATATATATGAAGATCTGCTACTGTACAGCACACCCAGTGTGTGAAGGTGAGTCCATGCAGCTCTGACGTAAAGGCTGACGTACAGCCACTTTGGTGATGAAGGGGGTGGGCTGCAGTGACAGACTTCTCCTTATTGAGGAGGGGTTGCCAGCCATCTAAGCTCCTCCCCTTTGATTATCTATGTCTGTCTCTCGTTCCTTCTCTCTCTCCCTTTTGCTCTGTCTGCCAGGCTGAGTTGGTTTCAGACAGTGCATCACAAACACACACACACATACACGTGCCACTCTATGTCTCTCGTAGCTCTCCACTCATCTCCTCACTCCTCCTCATCCTCTCTCAGCATGGAGTCACATCACTGAAGAGTGGATTGTTCCTCCTGTTTTCTCCTCTTCTCTCCTCTGCACTTCATTCGGTGTGTTTGGGTGTCTGTTTCAAGGTGGGAATGCTGGTGTCTGCGACAGCGCTGTTGGGGGCTACGCTGGGTACCGTGTCTGGAGTGTTGACGCTGTGTGGTCTCTCCCTGCTTTGCAAGAGCTGTAAGAAGGGGAAACTTGAAAGAGGGGACGAGACTGACCTAGAGAAAGCCAAACCCAGTATCCTGCATACTCTGACACAGGTAAGACCAATACTCATGGACTGGCAACCAGGTTTGATTTTAAATACAGACACAGACAGGAGCTTGTAAAAGAACAAACAGAGATGAGAACACAGGCTGGGATATGCAACGAACGAAATGTTCTGACTCACCTGAGTGGAAGGATGAAAGTGGCACTTACATAACACAGGTTAGCTCACTGAGGCAAAAACAATGATACTGTACTAAAAAGGATTTCTTTGCATGCATCTGAAAACTCTTTACTGGATAACTGCGCCATCATGCCTGCTCATAATATAACATTATGGTGTAAATGTGCTGAAAAATATGTTCTACTCTATGATTACATAGTACATACATTGTAAATCAAATTTAATGGCTGCTGTAGTTGCCTATATGTCACCTTATTTCATGTTTCTGGTATGCCTGTTTAAGAGATTGCTCGTTATCTCAGCTCGATATATATATATATATATATATATATATATATATAAATATCACAAATAATTTTTTTCACGACGTATCTTTATTGTAAATATTGTAATATTTTAATCATAATGAGCAAAAGACGTTTAATGGATACAGAGAAAAACAGCTAGAGAAACCTGATAGGGACATTACAAAAGGAGCCAAAGTGTCTCTTGTTACTGCCCATTTTCATAATCGATCACAATTCTGAATCTTACTATAGAATATAGTTTCTGTCTCTGTGAGGTATAAATATTGATATCAGTCCTGCGAATCAAAAGAGAATGGTCAAAATCAGCCATCTGTGTTCTCAAATCAGACCAGCTCTCTCACAGAACTTAGATTGTTTCAAAGAACATTGAGTTCATCCAGTAACAGGCAAGTTAAGAATGGTGAGGGACAAGTGTGTTATTATTAGAATCTTCTCCAGAGTGCTTTTATAGGAGGTAATTAGTTTAGAAATGATTTGTCTGTCTGTGTTTTTGTGTATGTATGTGCACACACTCATGTACACACATACTCACACGCTGGTGTTGTTTGGCATCTGCTGAGCTTTCCCTGAAACAGTCTAGAGTCACGACTCACGTAGCTGCACACGCACACACACACACACACACACACACACACACGCACGCACGCACACACACACACACACACACACACAATTGTTCTTTTCTCATGACTTCCATCATGTCTTTCTATTGACTTGTATTGTTTATCTTGAGCTAATGATATTTCCCATCCTCTGACTGTAAACCTTACTGAAACATTTACATTTGAACATTTTATGTATTTTTTAATGTTTATTACGCTGATTTTCTCATAGGAACCATTGGCTGGTGCTCAGAATGTACATGATTCAGATTTTACTGTCCTTTTGGGGACACTTTGGTTGTCATGCTGTTGGCAAAAACGGACCCCTCCACACACACATTTCCTTTCATAGTCTTTGTATATTTATATATCTGTATATTTATGCAGTCAAGAATAATTACTTACAGACCATAACGTGTTTGCTGAAGGAAGAGCAATAGGAATATTAAAAAGAGACGCCACACCACACATCAAAATTTATCAACAGCAGAATGTCTTGATTAAAAGTGATCTACAGGGACATTTGTGAAAACAAACTTTTTTCCCAATCCTCAACCCCTCTGTGTGTCAAAAAGTGTGACTGTTAAATTAAACTCATAAAAATTTTAATGAAAATATAATAATTTATTAACATTTTAACAATAATATTGCCCTATAAAATGTGTTTTATTTAGTTTTTTTTTTATATTTTGTTTTTAATGTTTTATAATGTAATACAAATTTATTATCAGAAACTGTAGTAATCCAATGAATGCATAAAACATTAACAGTTTAATTATTTAAAATGCAATTCACATTTATTTGTATAGTGCTTTTAATATACATATCGTTTTAATGCTAAAATACCGCAAGGGTCACGTGTGCTTGAGTATGTGGGGTAGATGAAACCGTGCTATTCATTCACACAGAGACATGCAGCACATGCATACATATTTAAATAGCAGTCTTTTTGTGGTTTGTTATTCACAGACACTTGTCCATATCACAATGTGAATAAGTGTACAACCCTACCATTTGATTTATTCATCCAAATTTTGCCAAATTCTGTGACTTTCCGTGTTACAAAGTAAATTCAATTTTTATGACTGGAATCTGTGAAATAAGCAATCCCACAATCATTCTCTCCATTTATGAAAGAGATGGCACTGATTGTGAGAGCGTAGATTCCCCTCTTAAATCTTTCAGCCTCTTTTGATATGCCCAATTAAAATGTAATTTGAGGCAGAAATGAGCGAAAACTGATTATAGTTAATTTGCTGATTTTGTCTAAAAAACACCACTATGAAGACAGAGCTGTGTCTGTATCTAGAGAATTATGTGATTGTGTGTGCAAGTATATCATTATACAGTATATATTTAGCGTTAAGGTCAATCTCATATTGGATTTTAAAGTAGGCGAGCACTGTCTCACTGCACCAGTATTTATTATTAATAAAGAGGGGGGTGGAGGAAGATGAGAGGTGTAAGAATATCCTCTCTTGCTCCTTTCTCTGTGCACTCTATTTCAGCATGATAACTGCCCACCTGAGGGAAATGGAGTGCTCTGGTATTGATTTTTTCATTCATGCTTTCCTGTTTTTTTCAGACTCTACACATCAAAACCTCAATGAAACATACAGCCATAAGAAAGCCCCTAAGTGAAATGCCCCTGTCTCATGTCAAGATGGTTAAAATGAATGCAGAGTACAGAATATGTCTGTGTAATATAAGGTTTGAATATGAAAGAATGAATGCAATTGATTACGTTTTGGGCATTAGTTCCTCTGGGAATGGGAATGATTCATTCATGCTGAGCCAATATTATTTTTTTTTTTTTTGTTTTTTTGGATTGGGCTTAGTCTAATTTTATTGAATATATTCTTTGCTGGATTGGTACTGGAATGGTATTACCTGGCATAATCAATTTTTTCATATTCCATCATAATTTCAAGAAATTTCTGAGCAGGTTGAGCGGTTCGAGTGAGGTAACCTTTTTTCTTTTTTTACCTAACCATGTTCATTTTCTCTTTCTTCTTTATCTGCATGTTTTAGTTCAGTGTGCAGAAATGCACAGAATCCATCCAGCCTCAAGCATCTTTGAAGTTTCCTAAAATCTACCGCCCCAAACCCTTTGTTACTTCTCAAGAGGTAATAAACTACAAAGAACATGGAGCTGCCAACGACACGTCTGCTGCTGAGCTCGACACCTGTAACCAGGCAACCGAACGTGAGGAGGTCTTCTCCCTCCCGCGGCAAGGTAAGGAAATGACAGCTAAAATCTAATGGAACATAATGGGGGAGGCTGTGTGTGTGTGTGTGTGTGTGTGTGTGTGTGTGTGCGTGTGTCTGTGTGTCTGTGAGACCGGTTTTCCTATGCATTTCATACTTTGTATATGCATTCCAGCTAGAGGGAGAGACCAGCTAATTTCAGCCAGTCTGAATTCAGGAAAATCTGAGTTGATTGTTTATGGGGCTGAAAAATTATAACTGTGAACTATTAGTCATCCCATCCCTTAAGGAATTAGATACAAACTGGAATTTCAGCCATTAAACACCATTAACATGTTAGATACCAGTGACATTTGCTGATGCTGTTAAAATCTGTGCATATGTGCCTCAGAGGCAACCTCTCACATTAAAGCGGTGAAACCTGCTACTATAATCATGACTGTTGGTTGACATACATTGATCTGACTCACAGTTTCTATCACGTCACGTAAAGATTACATACAATACAATAATTCAAGATCAAGGCCTTCCTTTCTGAGCAAGACTTGACGTTTATCCACCCTCTAGCGGATGCAGAGAAAGAAAGATAAGAAGCTACCTTTTTTGAAAAATGTAACAGCATGTGTACTGTTTACTCAATTTTGTGCTGCGTTGGCAGACCAACAGCGTGATGTCACGAATGATTGCTTATAGGAACATTTTAGATGCATTATTGTTGCTTACATTGTCTATTTTTGACGCTGTGTGTCTTCAAGCAGTACTCACGAATGAATGAATCCTGAATGAATTAATGTTATTGATTGATTCGGTTATGTCAATCATTCCATGACTCACTTTAAAAAGATGATCACTTGTCGCCACATACTGGCTTATCGATGTAAACTGCAGAAAGATTCACTGAACAATCCCAATCGCTAATGCATACAAACAGTGAAAAGTCCAGAACTAACTACAGTCTGGAATGCTTTTCTGGACTAAGGAATCCAAAGGATTTTAATGAGAAAGTGTGCCCCTAAAATAGTCTTTATTTACTCAGACTTGAATCTCACTTATATTCATTTTCTTCATTTTAGCTTCCACAGATGAAACACCCTGCACATCTGAGCAAACCGGTGCCATGACGACAAGTAGCTCCATCCTATATCCCAAACTGCACTTCTTCATCAGCCTGCACAAAGAAAATGGAGAGCTACACATCAGCATTGTAGAAGGTAATAAACATTCATCTACTCTGATGTGTCTAGAAAGATAGTGAGGCACCTGTGAATGCAGGTGAATCTTATATTGTGTAGCATCCCTTTGGTGATAATTTACCAACAGGTGTTTCAGAGGATGCATACAATAAGTGTCAGCATCCTGGATTCCTGTGGAAATGCTGTCATGTTGTAAGACTAATTAGCAACACTTCACCCTGACACTGCAATCACAAATTCACAGTTTCATCTTTTCAATTTCAGAAAGGTGATTACAAAAACACAAGAATACACAACGTAACTTTAAAATTCTGAAGAATCATTCACCATTCACTGTGTTACAAGTCAGAAAACATTTCCACAGGAATTAGTGTACCATCAGAATGATTAAAAAAACATGTGTAAAAATACAGTTAAAATAAAAATCTTTGAGTTAAACTTAAAACTAAAGTTTTGTTACCTAAAATTAAGCTGAAGTACTAAAATGGCAAAAACCAAAACTGAAATAAAATAAATTATAGTGTTAAATATAAATATTAAAAAAACTTGTGAAAATGACAAAAGCACATAATAAAATTAATAAAACATAAACTGAGATTAAAACAAAAATAAAACTTATTTTATAAGTTTATATTAATGCATATATAAATAATACTAAAATAATGCTAATTTAAGTTGTTATTTACAGATAATTTGGCTGCTGCTGCCAAATGATTAATTCAGTGAGTTCAGTAAACCTGACAACTGAATCAGATTGTTTCATAAATGAGTCATTCAGACTGGTTTGTGAACTGGAGCAACAGATTTATTAAAATGAAGACGCTCACACAAAAACATGTCTCAAGAAATTTGTGGCAATTAAAAACAACATGTGTTTTAAATTCAGCTCCAAAATCCTTTGGATACTGGATGGAATCATAACTTAAGCTAAAAAATGGAGTCTGAATGTGATACACTTTACTCTGCAAACTATGCCAACTCCGACTGCCCAAAAACTGCAGACTGACTCTGACTTTAAGAAACTTTACTGCAAATCGGGGCAAAATATCAGTGCAATGGCCTTAACAAATACATCAGACGACAGACACAAGCAATTCTCAACCCCTAGCGATGCTCTAGGAGCATTTTTCAGTATGTGCAGACTTTGCAAGTCATCAGAAGGTCACACAACATGAGCAGATATCTGTAAAAAGCTGGCTTTGGTGTTGTACATGTAAACCTTTTATGGCTCAGCCACAGTGGTGTAGTGGTGCCTGGAAAAGTGGGTATACTCTTAATATATGCCCCCAATTTTTTTTTTTAAATGACCCGGCAAAGGATGAACCGACCTGTGTCATAAACAGTGACATGTAAAACTAGTTTTGCATATTTAGTTCACTATTGTAATATTTGCACACTGTCACTTAACTTCTGCTGCTTGAGTAAGGATCATATGAAAATAATATTATCCACAGAAGAGGTGCAGATTTAGCAATAAATAATTAAAATAAATAAACAAATATAAATAGACTGCAGCAACTGACATTTTGTCAGAACCTCTAGTAAATTGCATGCTATTTTGTTTAGTTGTCTGTTCAGAATTGTGGGAGAATTATGATCTCCATTTGAAACAAACAAAACAATCGTGATTCTCAATCATTTCAGAAGTGAGGGGGACAGAAATGTCAAATATGATAACTTTTTGTCTAATTGACAGGTTTTATTACAATTATTATTATTTATTAATTATTCCTCTTGCTTTTAATTGGCTGAGAAATCAAATACACTGCTTGACTATTATATAGTTATATAATATTATATAATTTATAATATTTTTCCTGTATTTTCCTAATGACAATTTTATGATTTGTTTAGCCTATATACTACATTTTTCCCCATGTTTATCACAGAATAAGGCAGAATATATATTTTGTAGCCTAGTAGCCTATCTATTGCCAAGTGTAATAAATGCTATCAATTAGCACTGCATTATTCAGAATCAGATGCTTTTTATTACCTGGAGATGACTTGAAAACACACATAAACCATATAGTTGCAATCATGTGTTTACATTCTTAACGTTTCTTTTATTCAGCTTTGCAACAGTAGAGATATCTTTGGCTACAGCGATAGCTGGATTCTTGCACGTCGTGACTCGTAAGTTAGTAGCTACTTCTACGAGGCCGATTTGGACTTTCTGCGCGAGAGTGCCATCCGCTCGAGTAGCCTATAAATGAAACATACACTGCATGAGAGTGTTTACGTCTCGTTCCTGACCGCATCACTGTCTTTACTGGATGTTTTAGAGAATATTTGCATTTATTCACATACGATTGTATTAGTTACTCATATGCTGGACTGTCATGATTTGGCTAGTGCAGGACGCGCACCAGGATTTAGAAGTGGGTATACAGAATCTCGACTGATAAAGAAGTGGGTATACGCCGTATACCTGCGTATACCCTCCACTACACCACTGCTCAGCCAGGTGTGTTGTGTTTGTGGGATAGAGGTTTTGCTTTCAAGGCTGTAACAGAGGGAGGTTTTGATATTCAAACTCTCTGTGATTAAACCAATGTTTGAGAGAAATAAAAGCCTCTTTCAGGCAGCTTAAAGCCTCTTAATCACAGAATTACCATTTCAATAGCAGCAGCCGTGATTGATACACATCATTATCGGTAATGAGCGTAAATCTGCTTTAAACTCAAAACCTCTATTCTGCTCATCCAAACAGGAAAAGGGGAAAGGATCAGTCATGCCGGCTGAGATAGAAAGGAATGAAAAGTGAGGAGTCATAAAAAAGAGAATAAGTGACGCTTGGTGCCTTCATGTGCAGCTTCATGTGGCCCAATTTGTCATCCTGCTTCTTGTTATAATATGACTCATATTCTCTTTTTTCTGCAGCGGAGAATATATCAGTGGAGGCCGGATGTGAGGGATATATATCAGGGTGTGTGAGCGTCTCTGAAGAGCAGAAGCACGCTCACACAGCCGTCCACAAGTTGGCAGCGCATGTGCAGTGGGGAGAGGAGCTGGTGTTCGCTCTCCCCATGGAGGGCACAGAAGACACAGACAGTCTAGATGGAGAGGTGGCCCTCTCACTTCACTGCTGTGATCGATTCTCCCATAATTCCACTCTGGGCACGATGCGCTTTAAGCTGGCTGATATAAGCATGATGTTGGACGCTGATTGCTGGGTTGACTTGCAGCCACCCAAACAGGTGAGCAACATTGCTTAATATAATAAAAGTCCACGACTGAAGCATTAATTTACACATTCATCACTATTAATTTCAGCTGAGTGATACAGTTAATACCAACTTCAGCTGGTCATTATCACAAAATAAACTTCGTCAGTGTGATATTTGATGATTCTCATTTTGGGGTTTACTGTGTGCTAATATAACATGGATATGAAATACTGATTTGAGCAAAAAAATATTTTATTGTTAAATATAATTTATATTCTCGAAATAAACACTTCATGTGTGTTTAAAATCATACATTGTTGCATTTAAATGTCAAAAATGTCAGGTTTTACTATCCTTGTGGGGACATTTGGTCCCCACAATGTAGCATAAACAAGTACACACACACACACACACACACACACACACACTTTATTTAGACTTTTCTGACACACTTTATTATAACTTTATTATGCTATGCTGACCGTGTTTATGTGTTTCTCAGTATCCAAAAGTGCAAAGTGCACATATTGACAGTTTAGAAATAGCTCAGACATTTCTTTTGGACATCCTCATATGTGCAAGTCATTACTCATAAGAGGTGGTAGGAGAATGGATCTGAGACTTTATTTTAAGATATTGTACTCCCTCTACACCTTATTTGCTTCAAATCAATCTCTTGGGTCCCAAACCATGCATGAAACACACACACACACATGTAGTCCACCCCCACTGCTGTGTGATCTGTTGATGATGTCGACCTCCAGAGCAGGAGATCTTTATCTGCGTCATCACACCTCCCAGAGGAGATCCGCTTCTAACAGACACACACACAGACATGCCAGGAATTACTAACTACCACTGGACTGCAGAGAGGGAGAGAAAAGGGAAGGGAAGGGAAGGAGGGGGAGTAATGCCTGAGCGGGCCTACCCTTACGAAACAAATATATATGTGAATATACTGGAAGATATAATGTGATATATGAAATAATATATTTTGATATATGGGACTCTAATACTTATATTTTTCAATATTCTGCAATATATGCGTGAACCATGTATATAAAATATATATTTAGCAATAAGACAGAAACAATACAGAACTACATAGCTTTATTGAAACACTCATTCCTTTTTATTAACACATGGGTTTACATACAAAATCAAATGTCTCAAAAATACATTCCCAATATGCCTACAAAGGTCCCCAATTCTATACAGATTCAGGCAAATTAATGTCCACATTTAATCATTCAGCAGACACTTTTATCCAAAGTGACTTAAATGAGGACAATAGCAATCAAACCAACAAAAGAGCAATAATGTAAGTGCTGTGACAAGTCTCGGTTAGTCTAAGACAGTACACGTAGCAAGTTTATATATATATATATATATATATATATATATATATGTGTGTGTGTGTGTGTGTGTGTGTGTGTGTGTGTTTATATATATATATATATATATAGTACAAATGTATTTTCACATACATTTAGTAGATATTAACAGTATTATATTTACTATATATTAATATATACACACACACGGGATATATATCATACATTACGGCATATATACATACATATATGGATGTATATTACAAAATATATTTGTCATATTTGGTTATATATATATATATATATATATGTAATATAAATGTATATAAATGTTAAAATATAGTAGGGGTGTGCGATATAGCCTCAAAATTATATCACGATATTTTAAGAATATTTGCGATATTGATATTTATGACGATATACAAAATAAATATGGAACAACGTTTTGTTGGTGATCGCAGCTGGCAGGCAGCAGCATTTATTAGTGCAAACACAACGAAGGGCATTTGCCATCCTTTTCCAATGAGCACGTATCACATTGTCACATGCCTAGTAAAAATTCATAAAAGTGTTACTGAGCAGCTGATGAGTAATGCTGATGAGGGCGCAATGAAGAGTTTTAAGGGGGTATGCAAGACAGAAATTTGGGCCCCCTTCTTCCAGATGATTTTTTTTATTTTAACGCTTAACAAGAAATTGAAAGAAACAGAATAATTATAAGAAATTTAAATAATTGATCTGTTAATATTTATATTATTTCAAGTAGGGATGCACCGAGTGTTCGGCAACTGAATAAGCGAAAAGACCGAATAAATTGTACCGAACAATGATCAAACAGAGGCGTGCACTAATGCAGCAAACACGTCTGCAGTGTGAAAGTATTTAAAACTGTCAGAGAAAGACGCAAAAATCATTCCAAGCACGAAGCACCGACAGTTAGATGCTAGCGCTGCATCTCATGTCTCCGATGAGAAGAGGAAGAGGTGGTTGATGCCGGTTACTATGATGATTGAAATCGCGAAATAGCCTCAACTGATTAGTAAATAAACTGCAGAATGTTATGTTATCTAATACACGCAGGGATTGCATGTATTCAAACAGCGCTGCACGAGCTTGCGGCGCAACCTGATCTCACAGAATTCCGTGTAATGTTCACGGACTTAATTAACCCTGAATCTGTGGAGGCATCACCGAATCGCCGAAAATTCCGTGATGGGCTCACAGAAGGCATCAGCCGTGGTCCATGCATGGATTCACTGGTTCAACACCAGCGCTGCATCGGACCACGTAAAAAGAGTGACTCCGATGCAGTTATACTTTCACTGGAGTACCTGACCCCACCCCTACCCTAAACCTACCCAGTTCTGAACAATAATGATGACGATAAATTTCCCAGTATCGCGTCGGCATGTTGATGCTAAGGGTTTCCGTGCGTGGAGCACGGCTGATGCCTGTCACTGACTTACATTGGTATCACTTCTGTGAGCCCATCACGGAATTTTTTCTGTGAGTCCATCACGGAATTTTCGGCGATTCCGTGATGCCACCACAGATTCGGGGTTAATTAAGTCCGTGAACATTACACGGAATTCTGTGAGATCAGGTTGTGCGGCGCCAGGGTTCAAAGTCCAAAGCGCGAGGAACATCTGCGTTAAAACACTGTAGCCTACTCGTCTTTTGCTCAGTAACATTTTTTTTAAAGACACATGACAATGTGATAAGTGCTACAAACATCTTCCCAAATTCGTAATGAGAATCATTTAAATATCTGCATGCTGTTGTCAACAAAAAAAAAGCACTAAGATCTTCCTGCGGGTTTCTGCCAAAATAAAGTCTAAGAAAAAGCAACAACTCCATCAACATTCATAAATGTTAGTATTGTAATTTTACTGTTGTTCTGTAAAGTAAAATAAAAATAATAATAATTACCCTACAACAGCTCTATACATTTATTATAACATTCACAATAGTGTTCAAATTGGGATCTGTAGTATGTTTTAAAAGAATTCTCTTCTGCTCAGCAAGGCTGCATTTATTTGTACAGTAAAAAAATACATGCCTGATTCAAGAAGGGGGTCTCAAAAATGGCCCAAAAATATTATTTTAGTAACTTATTAATTTTTAGTTAAATTTTGCTTTGTTGGTATAATGTCTGATAGAATGTTGAAGATTTTTGTTTTGTAATTGATTTTTTTTTTTTTTTTTTTTGAAAAGCAGGACAAAACAGTAAAAAGCACATTTTGGCTATTTAATTTATGCAGTGGTGACAAAAAAAACAGGCCTGGGTAAAAAAAAAAGGGGAAAAACCGTGTTCGGTATTCGGCCTTCGGCCTTCGGCCCAGTGTTTCATTTTGTTCGGCTTCGGACAAGAATTTTAATTTCGGTGCATCCCTAATTTCAAGTAACATTGAAATATTTTAATTTGCTGGCTTTCGTGGCACATTAGCTTATAAATGAAAGAGTAAACGTGTAAAATTAGGGTAAACTATTAAAATTCAGTGGCCTCCATGTTTACTTCCGTATGACAGCGCGCTTCATGCCGTCTTGTTGTTCTTTTGCGCATGGGGGTCAGTTCAAGAATGTCATTCATTCACAGAGAAATTTGGTCACATTTAATACAAAATATTAAGGACAGCCATACAAAATTTTTTTTTTTAGCAAATTGGCAAGGTATCTGTTCTTTAAAGTGCTAGAAGATGCGCTCAAATAAAAATTTAAAAATTTAAAAAATAAACAAAGTCGTCATTTGTGGCCCCCTAGCGGCCTGGGCCCGTATGCCTGGCATACTCTGCATCCCCCCTAACGGCGCCCCAGTTTCAGCGCAGATTTCCCTCTTGGTTTTTGAACCCTGGCGAACTAGACAGCGTCGCGAGCTCCTGCAGCGCTGTTTGAATGCAAGAAAACATAACGTTCTGCAGTGGATTTAATTGTTTAAGGCTATTTTGAGATTTTAATAATGATACAGAAACCAGCAACAACCACTCCTTCCTCTTCTCATGACATGAGATGAAGTGCTAAACGGTCTCTCGCTGTCGGTGTTTGTAATGATTTTTGCGTCTTTCTCAGACAGTTTTAAATACTTTCACTCTGCAGATGTGTTTGCTGCAGAGCGCCTCTATTTGATCGCGTCCCGTTATTGTTTGGTACAATTTATTCGGTCTTTAATATGTAAATACGTCATCAAGTCGCTACATCACTGATATCGCGAAATGACACTTTTTTTTTTTTTTAATCATGTAAAAATATATACCGGTATTATTTTGGACGGTATGATATGGCACACCCCTAATATATAGTAGCTACATGTGAAAATACATACACACACACAGACACACAGACACACACACACACACACACACACACACACACACACATACACATATATATTCACATACATGAAACAATAAATTTGCTCATATTTGGATACATATATTTTGCATACATGTTCACATATATATGTGACATTACTGCATATGTTGAATTATATGTGTAGCCAATATTTATATATTTACAAATATATAATTCCATATATTAATATAAATATTTACCTTGAATTTTGTTCATATATTGTTAATACATATTCCCATATAAATGTGACTATATGAGCACCATGTTGACATACAGCAATTCCTTATGTATTATTCAGTATATCGTAATATATTACCTCAATGTATTATTCTATATAATTACCAATATACTGAAAATTCTTTAATATATTGGCCGTTCATATATAATAAAATATATTTTCTTTCCGTAAGGGTAGAGGTATTTGGTGTGTGTGTGTGTGTGTGTTTTGCATGTCCTGTATGTAATGGTTCAGGCCTGTGATGAAAAGGATGACGCAGGTTGAACTGGGTTGTATAAGCACCATTAAAAATGTAGTATTTGTTCATTTGTTCACATACTCTTTATCTTTTGAGTGCCCTTATTTACCATATGATTCATGTTTGATTATTCAGGACGGCGCTTTGGCTTATGAAGATCTTGGACTCTTTTATTTTCTAACTTCTAATTCCATTCTTGCAGCTAAATATCACTGATGAATGAGGGAATGAGACAGAAACGTATGTACTGTAGTATATGGGCAGATATATCTGCATGCTTTGAATGTGATTTCAGTTCATATCTAGATGTTATCAGTTTGAATATTACTGTGCTAATTTGACTCAATGACAAGAATGTTAATCAAAATAATGATTGCATTACACTAAAGCTTTCAGTATTGTTAATTTGAAAAATATTTATCAATAATGTTTGACACCGTGTTCATCGTCACTGCACTGGAATATCAAACACAACAGTTTGACAAATCCAGCCTAGTTAGAGCTAATTCAAAAGCACCAGATTATATTTCAGTAAATTTGTGAAAGAAAATGTCACGTTCTGCTTATCCAGCTGATTATAGGGCAGACTGAAGGCAGGGGCAGATTAGTGTAAGGTCATGACGCTAATGAAATTCCATCATTCAGAGTGTTTAGCGTAAGGATTGTGCTGACAAAATGACAATTTCAAATCAGCAACTTTTACCCTGAAGGAGGAGCTGGCCACATTCAGTCTGCCTCACAAATTACCAGAACATTTGCATGAAATGATTCTTTATGCAGTCAAAAGCCAAGTTCATTAACCCTGCAGAAAGATCTTTATGAATATGCAAATTCTAAAAGCCATATTTATGTGAACACAGAGTTAAAAATTAAAATATCTTTTTTTTTTCAGGTCAGTGCTTTTATTAAAAAAAACTTTAACCAAACGTTTCTCTGTATTTTTCCGCAGGAAGTGGCATCATCAGCTGGAGAGCTACTATTGTCACTCAGTTATCTGCCAGCAGCCAATAGACTTGGGGTGGTGGTAATGAAGGCTAGAGGACTTCAGTCAGACAAACTGAAAGACAACATAGGTATTTGCCACCAACATATGACCATATCAACACTTAAATTAATGTGAACATTAAAAATAATCCAAAGTCAACTATTACATTATCATCTGTATTGCATTCTAAAATGGAAGCGAACTATAGAGATTCAGCAGCTCAATGCAATGCATTTAGCAATTAAATTAAGTTAAATACATTACCAGTCAAAAGTTTGGAATACATTTTTTTTTTTTTGAAAGAAGTCTCTTATGCTCACCCAGGCTGCATTTATTTGATACAATAAATGCAATAAAAACTTTAACATTGTGAAATATTATTACAATTGAAAAGGATGGTTTTCTATTTGAATATATTTTAAAATGTAACTTATTCCACTGAAGACTGGTAGATCACAGGAATAAATTATATATTCAAATAGAAAGCAGTTCTTTTAAAACTGAAATAATATTTCACAATATTACAGTAAATACAGCCTGGGTAAGCATAAGGGATAACTTTCAAAAACATTCAAATGTCTTTAATGTTTTTATCCATCCACCCACTTTCCAAACCACTGGTCCTAAATACAATACATACAATATTAATGTCAATAGGTGTAATAAAGAGAACACTGTATCCTGTATGTTTTCTGATAGATTTATCGGTGAAGCTGACCTTGAAACACCAAAATGCCAAGCTGAAAAAGAAGCAGACACGGCGAGTGAAGCACAAGATGAATCCGGTATGGAACGAAATGATGATGTTGGAGCTGCCCAGTGAGCTATTGGCTAAATCCAGCGTGGAGTTAGAGGTACTGAACCTGGCCAGTCCCGGGACCCTGCTCCCTCTGGGCCGCTGCATGCTGGGGCTCCACAGCTCAGGCACCGGCCTGCAGCACTGGAAACAGATGCTAGATAATCCACGCAAGCAAATTGCAATGTGGCATCCACTTTACACCTAAGAATACAGGTTAATATTCTACAAAACACCACCTACACGCAATGATTGGTTAAACGTGGTTGGAGTTTTACGATAGTACTCTATACCTGTGTAAAAATATGTAGTACTCCAATATAATAATATTTACCTAGATATAATGAGTGAACCCAGTTGTTTTCGTTACGTATTATGAAACTATTTTCTCTGAAGGTAAAAGCTGCGGGAGACAGGTCACATACAGTACTAATATTGTTACACAGTAGTTTAGAGTATTTTAATGTAAGCAGTACTGAATTTACCTTTGGTGTTGTTGTTAATGTGTCTTCAAATTACTCAATGCTATTTTACACTGGTCCAACTTGAAGCCATCCTCATCTTCTAACACTTGTCAGATATAAAATATGACTGAACAGCCCACTCAGTCAATATCATAGTGACTGATGGGAGAGAGAGGCAAACGGCTCATATCTGATACACCATATTGTGTAAAGCCTGGCTGGATCAGATCAGAAGAAAGGTTAAACTACTGTATCTAACTAGGTTTGGCAGAACAGATGTCCCTCATAACTCATCATAAATGAACAATCACAACAAATATTACGGTAAAACGATCTTTGTCAGATGAAGCCCTTGTATGATCCACAGGCAGAGCTTTTCTGTCAGTCTATTGTGGTTGGGAACACTTAATTAGAAAAACATTCAAATATAAATAATTATTTTTTTAAGTTCAATAGCTAGCAGTTTTGGTTTTCCTGCTATGAAGGCTTATGGATCCACTTAGTCACACTGTCACAGCTGGAAAGATGGAGGCCTGCTCACTAACTGTAGATTGTGGCTAGTACCTTTACAGCAGTAACACACTAAATAAATGTACAGGGTCTCAATAGGGCAGCTTTTCTTCTCAAGATGCATGTAGACAGAAAAAAAATGTAAATCTACCACTGTCTTCTAATTTAAAAAATGTAAATATATATAAACAGCAGGATATGTATACTATATATGTGTATTAGCAGGATGATGCCTGGCTCCAGGAAAGTTACTATGGGCAGTTACTTTATCATCATTATACACTTGAGAGCAATGGAGGATGACACTCTCTACCATTATTGTACTTTAGGATATTTTGGATGAAAAAATTAAACTCTGAATGAAAATGAATGAAAATTACTCAGTTTGGAGACCTTTGAAAGCCTGTTTAAAAACAACAATAATAATAAAGGTAACTGCAAATTTGATCTCACAGTTCAGACTTTGTATCTTGCAATTCTGATTTTTTTTTCTCTCATAACTTTGAGAAATCGAAATCTGAATTGTGAGTAAAAACT
The DNA here is from genome assembly GCF_012432095.1 of Onychostoma macrolepis. Lineage (NCBI taxonomy): Eukaryota > Metazoa > Chordata > Actinopteri > Cypriniformes > Cyprinidae > Onychostoma > Onychostoma macrolepis. Next base: position 25,418,138 of record NC_081161.1, on the reverse strand, counting down.
ACAGACACAGAACTGTGAGATATAAACATTAACTTTGAATTCTGAAATTTTTACAAAATTTTATTTTTCCAAATTTACATCAGTTTATATCTTGCAATTCTGAGTTTTTATTAGATCTCTCTGATAAAAGAAACTTGCAATTCTGAGAACTGCAATTATAAGTTAACATTTTGCACTGCTGATCTTTTTTCTTGCAGTTCTGTTATAAACTCAAAATTGTGAGAAAAGAAGTCAGAATTGTGAGATAAAGTTTATTACCTTTTTTTATTTGTTTATTCTGTGGGAACAATTATATATATATATATATATATATATATATATATATATATATATATAATTTGTCATTAAAGATGTTGGTTCCATGTAAAATTACGGACTTTTTTAACCTAAAAGTATGGACTTCAACCTAAGTTATTATATGCTTCCTTCTTTCCAATTCCAAGTCAAATTGTAGCCAAACAAAACCAGCAATGATTTATTCCAAAAATGCATTAGTGTTTCACCAGGAGTTCACATTCTACACGTGACATGCCAAATGCCACTAAAATCAAATATTGTGCATCTATCTGGGAAGGAATGCATATTTTGTGCTATAACCAACAGTAGTCATTCAGTCAAATGTCAAATCTAATCAATCAGCTAGGCAAATAAGTCACACAAGATATTCACTCAAGTATTCGTTGTGTGTATTTTAGTGTTAATCTGTTATGTGTGAAATTATTCATCAGAATTTATTTTAATTATTTTTACTTTTTAATATCATCAAATTAAAATCAATGTTTTAATTACTAATAATCCAGTTAATTATTAGATCATAAAAAGATATGTTTATGTCACTATTTTGATACATTTAGCTTTAAATATATTTGTATAGGGTAGCAGTTAAAAGCAGTGAAATCCCTGTCTTGTGGGTAAATACATTAGATAACAATCTCAGTTTGCCCTTCAGTCATGTTTGAATATTTACGGTGCAATGGTTTCGAATGAACATCATTTCTGTGCCTGATACTTTTCCAGAGAGGGATGACCAGTGGAATGTTAATCACTGCAATCTGATCCATCTATAGCCTATGACTTACAGCATAACACTCTTGATTTCATACTGAAAGAAATGTATTTTTAACCCACAGATATACTTGAAACAAATAGCCGTGTGTTGATGTGAAATAAATATTCCTTTCTCAAATGTGTTATTTCTCACTTGTGTTTGTTTGATGTCAGAGATTTTACCACTCTATTTATAGAATTGGTCAGACTTGATTGATGACACGCAGATGAGCAATATCAGGAAGTGACAGATATCCAGACCAACAGCACCTCCCACAATCAGCAGCAAATGAACACACACTGAGACATATATCAGAGAAAGAAAGAGAGCAAGAATGGAAAACAAAATGGATTACAGCATATTAAAGTCATCTTTCTTTTACCTTGTAATTCTCCCTCTCATCTTCAAAATAAATAGTGTCTTGTTGCATAACAGGTGACATATGTTCTGAACATGAGTTCTGTGTGGTTTTTGGTGCAGGGCATGACAGGGCACAGTATGCCTTATTATAGTTTGTATAATCAGAATGGACGAGTCCACTGTCTGTCTGCTCGGTAGCCTTGAAAATGGCACAGGATACCAGCGGTAACTGCAATGCATCACTGATGAGTTTCTTACATAATCCCGCTGATAAAAAAATAAAAAATAAAAACTCCCACCTGCTACATATTGCCCTGCCAGAGCTAAAAATTATTTTGCTGGCTCGCTCTTCCTGGAGGAGCTGTGTTTGTTTGTTGTGTGTGTGTGTGTGTGTGTGTGTGTGTTTGTGTGAATGAATTAGAGAATACACTACACATCACATGACAAATGTCTTTTGTCTGTTTCTGTCCTTATTTCAGGAGAACTGAGTGAAAAATTATAGCTGATCACTGATAATAGGCTTATTGATCAGGGTTAAATGGAAAGAATGACCTGTGGAAAGAATTTTCATCTCTCTGCCTAGTTATACACACATAGGCCTATTTAAATGTACCGAGAGAGAGAGCTCGTTAAAGCTCTCATTATGGTTTCCTGTGTGAAAACCACAAAATTACACCTCATTACTTTCTCTGCCCAGCATGGACAGCATTAAAAACACTGAACACAACACTGCTTTGAAGAAACCCGTCTGAAATTCCCCGTCACACTGGGAGGAGTCCTTCCCAAAGAAACAACACATGAAATATAGATAGATGCAAAAGCTGCCCTAGAAAATGTTTCTTTTTGATGCTGAGCTGAGTGAAATTTTGCTCTCAGACAAAAAAAGGACAGAAAAAGCTCCCGAATGGAGCAACCTGTGCTGCTTTGTATAATCTCTTCTGTCTTTGTCTCCTCTGCGTGGTCTGTTTAATTTTGCTGAATTACTGTGGTATCTGCAGGTATACAAACAGAAACAGAGGAAGAGGTGCAGATCATCTTGAACACACACAAACACTCTTAACTCACTACCATGTGCAGTGAGATTTAATGAAAATCTGGGATTCAAAATCTAATTTGAACCTTGAATTAATAAGAAATGTTTTAGGATGTAACAAAATTGTAATGAAATCTTATGTTGTAAAATTAACAAAATATTTAGGATTTTACAACAGTTAGTTCTTGTCTTCAAAACTGTTTGGTTGAGCGCTGACATACCAGTACTGGGAGTTCTCACTGTTTATATCACTCCACTTGTCTGTATCTGTGTGTTCCTGACAGACTGTCCGTCTGTCCATTAGTGGTTGGGATTTTTTTCAGAGATTCAGTAACATTACGTTACGCCAGAAAGTGGCGACAGTTTTTATGAGTGTAGTACCTTGATCAGGAGTTATTAATAATCAATATCTAACCTGAGGAACAATGTTTCATTTTATTTATTTAGACAGTCATATATTTAATTTTTGACAGGAATGAAAGTGAGACTGTGAGGGGTAGAAGGACAGTGCGTCTAATGGATTGTAGGTGTTGCGGGGCGAACGAGACGCGAGACGTGCAGATCCATTTGCAAGCTTTATTCCAAGACGTGATGACAAAAAGGTAAGGGTCAAACAATGGCAAACAGGTACAACACAGGCAAGACAAAGAGTAATCCTAAGGCAAGCATGGGTCTTCGATCGGCGAACAATATCCAGAGGGCTTGAGAAGAGAGTAATCCAATAACATAAGCAACAGTTCAGGCGAGGTGCAAACAAAGTCCAAAACAGCAAAGCAAAGGGTAAATCCAAGACACACAGGCAAGAATCAGGTAACAGGCAACACAAGGCAAGACTAGACTTAAACTAGAACTATGAACAAGAAACTAGGGTAGAAAACTGGCTCCGTAATGTAGCTATCGCTAGGAGAGAGATATACACTAAACAACACTTGGTGATCTGAAAGCAGAAGTCCAAGGCTTATAAAGCGTGTTTGATTGGATTCAGCTGTGTGTGTGTGTGTAATCAGTGCAATGGATGATGGGAAACAGTCTGTGTGATGTGAGAGTCAATATGATGGAGAGCCGATCTCTTGTGGCAGTCGGACAGAAGGCCACGAACCAGATTCATGACGGAAGGCCTGCTGTTGACAAAACATCTTTTGTTTGTGTATATATATATATATATATATATATATATATATATTAGTGCTGTCAATCGATTAAAAAATTTAATCGCGTTAATCACAGTCACGGGCTGTGATTAATCATGATTAATCACAAATTTAAAATACTAGGATTTACCTGTAAATGTGTTGAAAAAGAAATGCATGAAACTAGTTTAAGGAAACAGAACCTTTCACACTTCTGCCAGGTATGAGACATAATCCTTATTATTCTTTTATCATTATTCTTTTTTTATTCAGCCATTATCAGCCTTTATAGACCATTTCAAGGACGTAAACAATAACAAAGGCGTTGGAACTCTACTGCGCATGTCTGGTCCTGAAGCATTTCCGGTAGCGCCATTTTTAAATCTCAGATCTGTCAAAACAAGTGCATACTATTTAAGTCTAGCGAAAACGTAATATTTAAGTTATTTAATAAATATATAAATAAATAAACGGTGATTGGAATAACCTAAATATTTCTGAGGCGCAAACCTACAAAGAGCATTAAAAGTAGTCTTCCGGACAGCTCAAAGCGGCTCTGACTGATGCTGCCTGTGCGTGTATGCAAGAGATGGCGGCAAATGTATCGCAGTCTGGATGCTTACAATTAACTCCATAGCGGAAAGTTTGGGATCATTTATTCGTACAATGGATGACATCAGTCTTATGTTTGGTTAAACTGAAGCTAGACAGTGTCACTTACCTACTTACCATGGTTTGTCGCCAAGATGTCCGGGGAGCTGATTAGTTGACATTTCACTTGCATTGCTGGGTCAGTCTGTATATCTATTTATATACATATACATATTTATTTGTATAGCGCTTTTCACAATACATATAGTTTCACTGTAGCTTTACAGAACATGCATGTATATTACAACGCTATATGAATGCTAATAAACTAATCACTACATGCCATTATTACTGATTTAATTCGTTTTAAAGTGTGTGCTTAGTTTGGTTAAGTTTGTTGCTGTGGAACAGTGCGAGAAAGAATCTGAATGCTCTATCAGCCATCATGTTGTCACAAATAAGATGAATGCAATTCAATGCTGGCTACAGTGTTTTGCACACACCTTTATTAGTTTTTTTAAAAGATAAAAGTATAGCCTACATGCAGATTAATAAATGCACACACACTAAATACAGTATATATGTGGGTATAAATGTGTTTATGCACATTTACTGTAAACACATCCACATACAGTAGTACTGGTCAAAAGTGTGGGCACTATTACTATTTTTAATGTTTTATCAGAATCAGAATGAGCTTTATTGCCAGGTATGTTTACACATACGAGGAATTTGTTTTTTTTCGTGACAGAAGCTTCCACAGTGTAACAGAATGACAGCGACAGAACAAAAAACACAGATAATAAAAAGAAGAATTAAACAATAGAGCAAGCAAATAAGGAATTACAATATACAAATTGACAATTGCATGTACAGGTATATAACAATAGACAGTTATATGTACAGGTATATTATGCGCAATTGAAATGTAGACTAAGTATGTGTGTTAGATAAATAAGTGTATAAATAGTGTGTGCTCCACAATTATTGTCAGGTGTTCATGAGATGGATTGCCTGACGGAAGAAACTGTGCTGGCCGTTCTGGTGCTCAGATCTCTGTAGCGTCGACCAGACGAGAAAAACAAAACAAAACGGACTTTTTGAAAGAAGTCTCCAATGCTTATCAAGCCTGCATTTAATTGATCAAAAATACAGACAAAAAGAGTCATATTTTGAAATATTACAATTTAAAATAATGGTTTTCTATTTTAATGTGCTTTAAAATATAATTTATTTCTGTGATCAAATCTGAATTTACAGCATAATTACTCCAGTTATCAGTGTCACATGATCCTTCAGAAATCATTCTAATATGCTTATTATCAGCGTTGGAAACAATTGTGCTGCTTAATATTTTTTATAACCTGTGATAATTTTAGGATTCTTTGAAGAATAAAAGAACAGCATTTATTTAAAATATAAATATTTTGTAACAACATGCTACTACTGTTCAAAAGTTTGGGGTCAGTATTTATTTATTTATTTATTTTTTGAAAGAATATTAATACATGTATTCAGCAAGGATTTTAAATTGATTAAAAAAGTGATAGTAAGGACATACTGTTAGGAAAGATTTCTATATTTTGAAGATCCAGGATTCAATCAATCAATTCTGTATAAAGCATCACAGTTTCCAGAAAAATATTAAGCAGCACAATTTTTTTCCAACACTGACAATAACCAAATATCAAATCTGCACAAAAGAATGATCTCTGAAGGATCATGTGACAAGACGAGTAAAGGCTGATGAAAATTCAGCTTTGCATCACAGAAATAAATATAAAGAATATTAAAACAAAACCATTATTTTAAAATGTAATAATATTTCACAATATTACTGTTTTTGTCTGTATTTTCGATCAAATAAAATGGAGGCTTGATGAGCATAAGAGACATCTTTTAAAAACATTAAAAATAGTAATGTGTCTAATAGTAATAAATCTAATACTAATAGTAATGTATAGTGTGACTTTTGACCAATACTGCATATAAACAAAAGACATCCTCTCACTTTCAACTGTTTCCACCAAATTCATTAATGTGTGATCAATATCAAAAGAAGCAGTCAGTATCTGGCCTGGCCATGAGCAGCTTTAAGTACTACATTGCATTTCATCCTCAAGTTCTCAAACACATCTGGGTGTTCATTCATATGGTCACATGTAGTAGTTTGGCACTGTCCTGTCTCCCTGTAGCACTCAGTGACATTACAGATGATGGCTTTCCTAAAGACAAAAGTAGAAAAACAATGATTTAATTTAATGCACAATATTTAAAAATAATGCTATTATTGTTTAATACATCAGTACATGTTGGAATTAACATTAGACAAGCTTAATAAATGATGACATTTTTTTACCGTTACCTTTTGTAAACTACTGCAGTTAGCTGTTACACTATGCAACATTCAAGTTTACAGTATACATTTCTATAATGTGTTACGCACTGCATTTATCTGCTGACAAGATAGCTGAAGCCCTCATAATGTTTGCAATAAAACGGAAATAAAGCTTGGCCTTTTTCACTAAAAAAGAATCAAAACGCTAGGCGCATATGTAAACAATGATGGAAACACAATGCTGCATCATACTTGAAGAGTTAACGTAAAGAAATACAAATAATCAAATGGGGGGCAAAAACTATATTTCCTTACCTGGATGGAAATGTTCGCTGTATATCCTAGAGCTGCTAGCTGCTATTCTGCTTCTCGCTTCACTGCTGCAATCCAGGCGCGTTTCTCGGAAATATAACCCTTTAATTTCCGATTATTTATAAATGAATGTTAGTTCCAGCCCAGAGGGAGCACCCAACCACTGAGCGACAAGGATCTCAATTTTAATTTTGACAATTTAAACAGCAGGATTAAACAAATTATCGCAATCCTACTGTGCCTGCCGCCATTGTTTTGAATGCGCTCGAACATTAATGCCGAGTTCACACTGCACGATTTTGAAACTCGTCGGATCGCTGTTGTTTTCACACTGCGTGACTATCTGGGGAAGCATTCAGTCGGTGCTGTGTTCACATTGCACGATGGATCGGCGACAGGGGCTTTCACATTGCACGATTTCACAATAGGAAGAATCGCCGACAACTCTGTCTGATCCGCAGACTACGTTTCACAACAAAACATGCGAGAAGTGATAAGGAAATAACGTGAGAACCTGCGTGTGTCAGCCCGTTGTTCTCGAGCTAGACTGGAAATATTAAAAAAATATAGCCTGCAAATTGTCTGTGTGCTGATTTCCAGCTACAAAAACAAAAACAGATTATGCAGGAGGGAGATGCAGGGAACAGGGATTGTGTTCTGCAAAGAGTGGTAAATAATAATTTTGCAGTAACTGTTATGCTGATGTTGCGGCTGGTCAAGCGTTTGTTTCTGTATGATATTGTACATTAAAATACTGATATGGTCTATAACTCCTCACTGAACTTCCCTCTGCCCTGTATCTTTGTCTCTCATTGGCTGAAGGTCATCGTGATGTAGTTTTCAGTCAGAAATCATTGCACACAGCGTGATTGTGAATCGCCGACGGCTCCAGATATTTAACATGCCAAATATTTCACGGGCGTCGGCGACGTGTCGGCGATTCTCTCAGATCGCGTCTTTGGTAATTCACACTGCGCGATTGTCACTCGCGTGAACGAGCTCCGATTTGCCTCCGATGTCGGGCATTTGTCGGCGATTTATCAAAACCTGTCGGCGAGTGAAAAATCGGGCTAAAATCGTGCAGTGTGAACTCGGCATAACCGGAAACGTCCGAGGACCAAAGACCTCACTTCCTTAAACAGCCGAATATCCCTTGAAATGGTTTATACTGGCAATAAAACGTTTACCAAGTCAGTATACATTTACCCAACTATTATCAAAAGTATTTCTAAATAAAAAAAAAAATAAAAAAAAAAACATTTTCTTGCGACCTTACGTTAAGTATTATGACAAAATGTATTATGAAGAAAATTGGACCTGTTCTGCAATATTAGCATCATGCTACATAAGATAATTTATGAGATTAATAGTGCACTTTTACTCAGAACTCACTTCAAACCACCATCGAGTGTTTGTAATAACTTTCTTTTGCGATCACATGGAATTTGGTCGTTTACTGTTGTTAAAATATGCTATTTATAGCCTTTTATATCGCTGCACAAATTAGCATTTCAGATGTACACATTCAATCTCAAGAAAATCACATACAGACCATATCTATCGTAATTGTGTGTTTATTATCTTATATAAGCTATAGTGGCTGTTGTCATGTTTATTTCTGCTGTGTAAAAGCCTCAACATGTATGCTCTGCTGAAACTCACGTTGTTTGATGTTACAACCGCCTCTCCGTTCTTAAGTTGCCAGGTATACATTTCAAGTATAATACACATTACTAAAAGTAGCCCAAAAAACCGCAACCCACAGCTCTGTAATTTTTTCCCGCGACTGTATTTTCAAAATAGCCCACTTGTGCCATTGCCCTGGCAACACTGGTGCTGTACCCTCATCACACAATGATGGATAACCTTCCGCGCTGCGACGACTGGAAGAAGTTAGGGTCAAACCTTATCAAACAATTAATCTGCGTTAAAAAATATTAACTATTAAATATAATATTAAATATTAATATTAAAGGTTTTTGATTAATCGCATGCGTTAACGCGTTAACGTTGACACCCCTAATACACACACACACACACATTATATACACATTGGAGATCAAAATTAGAGAACAATCTATTGATTTTTCTGAAATATTGTTAATCTTCATCGCTCAGAATTTGAAGGAATATTAGCTGTAGGTATACTGTTCCACTAAACGTGTTTGACAAAATAACCAAGGCATTTCAATAAAAACTTTTATTTTGTGGAAGACACAGTGATCAAAATTAGAGAACAGTAACGACTGTAGCACGAAAGATGATTACAACTAAAATTTTGGAGGGTTGCAGCAGTCAGAAATTAGTAGGAAGTGTACAGGCCCTTGCATTGTATGACTTCAACACATCTGCGACCGCAGGATATCACTAGTTTCTCAGACTGCGCTGGGGCGATCTTGGTCCACTCTTCTTCCATAGTTAGTTTCCCCAGTTTGACGCCAAACGATATGTTCCCCATCAGACCCAAATAAATTAAACTCTCATCACTAAAGTGAACCTTAGACCAGTTCTCCTCTGTCCACACAATATGCTCCTCAGCAAAGGTGAGCCTAGCCTTTTGATTCTTTCTGCTGATGAGAGGCTTGGTCAGTGCAGAGTGCGATTTCAGTCCAACTTCTCTTAGACAGGTCCTTACCATGTTCAGTGTTCAACTGGCGAGCAATTCCAGCTGCAGTGTTGAACCGATTCTCCATTGACTCTCCGCATTATCCTGTCTTCTCATGCATCTGTCTTATGTGGACAGCCAGTCTTTTTGGGTACTTGAATGAATTAGTGTCATTTTAAACCTGCAATATTCAAGAAATCACAGATTTGGAATGACCAACTTCTCTTGCAGTTGCTGAAAGTCCATAAAACAGTTTTTATAGAGTGCATGTCATTGTAAAGACTATAAGATATTCCTCACACAGCCTTGTTTTTTTTTTTTTTTTATGTGGCTTGAATTTATCTGTGTTAAATTCGATATGGCATCTAACTTAACTAAGGACTTTAAATTTCATTTTTCATTTTCATTTTCATTTTCAGTTTTATAAATATACAAAAACCACAGTAGTAAAACAGATACATACATTTGGTCTTTTAACTATTAAATGCATCATTATGCAAAAAAAAAAAAAAAAAAAAAAAGAAGAGTTTTCAGTATTATAGACTTACAACATAGTCCATCAATTAACAAATCCACCATTAAGGCATTTTAACTTTGACCCATCGCTTCTGGCCAAAATACCCATTGGTGAGCAACTGATGTATTGTTAAATATCTAATTTCGATGAAAAAACATCTGCATCTTAGACGGCCTGAGGGTGAGAAATTTTTCATTTTGGGCTAAACTATTCTTTTAATAACATGTATAATCTTGATTCACAAAATGATTGCAGCTCCATTCAGATGATAATGAACTTTGATTAAAATGATTAAAAAAACTAATGATTAAAAAAAAATCAGGGGTACACCCTTTTTCTCCTTCTCAAATGTACAGAAAGAGGTGGTGCTGATTTATGAGAATTTGTTCTCCATTCATCCGAGCCACCATAAAACCTGTGAATGAAGGTTGCTACATGTTTCACAAATCACAGCTTGAAGCGACCGGGTCATGTGTGCGTGTGTGTGCTTGTGTTGCATCCAATTTGCCCTCTGAGCCTCTCCTGGCTTAGACTGATCCATGTTGCCACGGTGATGTGAGAAGGCTGAGCGATCGAGATCCTTTCTGCATTCATCACGAGGGCTGGTTGGTAATTTAGAGAGGAATGACTGCTGAACAACATCATGGTTTAGAAACATCAGTTCAGACCATCTCCTCAACAATTGACTCAGAACTAACAGACACAAAACGTGCAAGTCCTTAACAGTAACAATTCAACAATCAATTTGACCAGAGTAGAGAGATCAATAACTGGGACAAGAAGACAGAGATAAGAGGATAACAGGATATGGGGAAAGTAAAAGAACTAATGGTGGGGGTTGATCTTCAAGAAAACAAACTGATAGAATTTCAATGCAGAGACAGTAAACGAGCAGAGAATTAGCTGCTTAATGCATTCACTGTGACTGTATTTGTCTTCTGACACTATAAGCTGCTCTACTTTGATGGCTATTATGGTCAAAAACATAAAAAACACTATATATATATATATATATATATATATATATATATATATAGCGAGAGAGAGAGCACAGTGTAATAATTTGCACTTCTTTTTGACTGATGAAAACATGCAATGTAACATCCACTTTTTACAGTTCCACTCATAAATAATTGTTGTGCGATAAGATTTAATGTTACTTTTCCCTATAAGAGCAGGTTCCCCAAAATGTTTAGAAACTACAAATAGCTTTAGGCATTGGACAAAACTGCACTTTTATCAATAGATCTAACATAGGTAAAATTTTTCTTTATGCCAAAAACTTTTTATTTGCACATCAGACAAAAAAATGAACTCTCAAATCCATTTCCATTGTAAGTGCCGCTGCTAGCTGCTATGATTAGAGCCAGTCATTACAGCTAACTTTTTACGAATCACACTGCAACATCTGTTTCAGGTAGCATAACAAAATGAAAATCTTTCCCTTGGCACAAACTTGTTCAGGGATATACTGTAACACTACTGCAGCATATATTTCTGCAATATCAGAATCAGAATTAGAATCAGAATGAGCTTTTATTGCCAAGTATGTTTACACATACGAGGAATTTGTTTTTGTGTCAGAAGCTTCCACAGCACAACAGAATGACAGTGACAGAACAAAAAACACAGATAATAAAAAAAAAAGTAAATAAGGAATAAAAATGTACAAATTGACAATTGTATGTACAGGTATATAACAATAGACAGTTGTATGTACAGGTATATTATGTGCAAATTGAAATGTAGACTAAGTATGTGTGTTAGATAAACAAGTGTATAAATAGTGTGTGTTCCACAATTATTGTCAAGTGTTCATGAGATGGATTGCCTGAGGGAAGAAACTGTTCCTGTGCCTGGTCATTCTGGTGCTCAGTGCTCTGTAGCGCCGACCAGACGGCAACAGTTCAAAGAGGGAGTGTGCAGGAGTGTGCTATTTTGCCAGCCCTTTTGCTCACTCTGGATAAGTACAGTTCTTGGAGAGCAGGGAGTGTTGTACCAATGATTCGCTCAGCAGTCCGGACTACCCTCTGTAGTCTTCTGAGGTCAGATTTGGTAGCTGGGGGCAGGGGGGGTTTCTCCTGAAGTCCACAATCATCTCCACAGTTTTGAGCGTGTTGAGCTCCAGGTTGTTAAGACTGCACCAAACAGCCAGCTCCTTAACCTCCTGTCTGTACGCAGACTCGTCACCGTCCTGAATGAGGCCGATAACTGTGGTGTCGTCTGCAAACTTCAGGAGTTTGACAGAGGGGTCTTTAGATGTGCAGTCGTTGGTGTAAAGGGAGAATAGCAGTGGGGAGAGAACGCAGCCCTGAGGAGCTCCAGTGCTGATGGTGCGGGTGCTGGATGTGTATTTTCCCAGCCTCACTAGCTGCTGCCTGTCTGTCAGGAAGATGTTGATCCACTGACAGACGGAGGTGGGCACGGAGAGCTGAGTTAGTTTGGGCAGGAGGAGGTTTGGAATGATAGTGTTAAAAGCTGAGCTGAAGTCCACAAACAGGTTCCTAACATACAGTGGGGCAAAAAAGTATTTAGTTAGCCACCAATTGTGCAAGTTCTCCCACTTAAAAAGATGAGAGAGGCCTGTCATTTTCATCATAGGTATACCGAGAGAAAAAAAAAAAAAAAATCAAGAAAATCACATTGTAGGATTTTTAAAGAATTTATTTGCAAATTATGGTGGAAAATAAGTATTTGGTCAATAACAAAATTTAATCTCAATACTTTGTTATATACCCTTTGTTGGCAATGACAGAGGTCAAACGTTTTCTGTAAGTCTTCACACACTGTTGCTGGTATTTTGGCCCATTCCTCCATGCAGATCTCCTCTAGAGCAGTAATGTTTTGGGGCTGTTGCTGGGCAACACGGACTCCAAAGATTTTCGATGGGGTTGAGATCTGGAGACTGGCTAGGCCACTCCAGGACCTTGAAATGCTTCACGAAGCCACTCCTTCGTTGCCGGGCGGTGTGTTTGGGATCATTGTCATGCTGAAAGACCCAGCCACGTTTCATCTTCAATGCCCTTGCTGATGGAAGGAGGTTTTCACTCAAAATCTCACGATACATGGCCCCATTCATTCTTTCGTTTACACGGATCAGTCGTCCTGGTCCCTTTGCAGAAAAACAGCCACAAAGCATGATGTTTCCACCCCCATGCTTCACAGTAGGTATGGTGTTCTTTGGATGCAACTCAGCATTCTTTCTCCTCCAAACACGACAAGCTGAGTTTTTACCAAAAAGTTCTATTTTGGTTTCATCTGACCATATGACATTCTCCCAATCCTCCTCTGGATCATCCAAATGCTCTCTAGCAAACTTCAGACGGGCCCGGACATGTACTGGCTTAAGCAGGGGGACACGTCTGGCACTGCAGGATTTGAGTCCCTGGCGGCGCAGTGTGTTACTGATGGTAGCCTTTGTTACTTTGGTCCCAGCTCTCTGCAGGTCATTCACTAGGTCCCCCCGTGTGGTTCTTGTGATCATTTTGACCCCACGGGGTGAGATCTTGCGTGGAGCCCCAGATCGAGGGAGATTATCAGTGGTCTTGTATGTCTTCCATTTTCTAATAATTGCTCCCACAGTTGATTTCTTCACACCAAGCTGCTTACCTATTGCAGATTCAGTCTTCCCAGCCTGGTGCAGGTCTACAATTTTGTTTCTGGTGTCCTTTGACAGCTCTTTGGTTTTGGCCATGGTGGAGTTTGGAGTTGGACTGTTTGAGGTTGTGGACAGGTGTCTTTTATACTGATAACGAGTTCAAACAGATGCCATTAATACGGGTAACGAGTGGAGGACAGAGGAGCCTCTTAAAGAAGAAGTTACAGGTCTGTGAGAGCCAGAAATCTTGCTTGTTTGTAGGTGACCAAATACTTATTTTACCGAGGAATTTACCAATTAATTCTTTAAAAATCCTACAATGTGATTTTCTGGATTTTTTTTCCTCATTTTGTCTCTCATAGTTGAGGTATACATATGATGAAAATTACAGGCCTCTCTCATCTTTTTAAGTGGGAGAACTTGCACAATTGGTGGCTGACTAAATACTTTTTTGCCCCACTGTAAGTCCCTGGTCTGTCTAGATGCTGCAGAACATAATGCAGTCCCATGTTGACTGCATCATCCACAGACCTGTTTGCTCTGCAGGCAAACTGAAGAGGATCCAGTAAGGGTCCAGTGATGTCCTTTAGGTGGGCCAGCACCAGTTTTTCAAAAGACTTCATGACCACAGATGTTAGTCCTGTAATTTTGGATTTGTTTGGGATGGGGATGATGGTGGAGCGTTTGAAGCATGAAGGGACTTCGCACAGCTCCAGTGATCTGTTGAAGATCTGTGTGAAGATAGGGGCCAGCTGGTCAGCACAGGATTTCAGACAGACTGGTGTAACACAATCTGGGCCTGGTGCTTTTTTTTAGTTTTTTTTGTTTCTATTAATATATGTTTCTTGCAACAGCCTACTCCTCTGCTCAGGTCTCTCCATTTGTTACGTCCTGAGACGTATTTTGTTTGATTTGTTCTGTGTTTTGTGGTATGTATGCTTTTGTTGTTGTTGTTCTTTTTTTTTTCATGTCTACTGCTGTCACTGTCGTGGAGGTGATTGGATACACCTGTTGCTGGTTACCCATTCAACTCTGCTCCACTGATTGGCTGCACTCAGGAGGAAGCAGCATAAAGCCAGCACTGTCTCAGCAAAAGGAGAGAGAGAGAGAGGGTTGCAGTTTGTAACCTGTCACGCGGACTTCTTTTCTCTGGCTCCAGCTAACTTTGTTTTGTTGTTGAGTGCTAACCATTGGTGCTACTGTGAATTTGGTTGTAGATTTGTACATTTGTTTAGGGTTCGAGGGTTTTGTAAGGAAACTTGTAGGGAGGTGGGTGCCTTTTTCTTTAATTGCTTTTCTCCTGGTTATCTGGGTAGTCAAGGAGTTAGGGAAGTTCAATATTGTTATTCATTTGTTTTTGGTTTATGTATAGGTAAGTTATGTTTAAAATTGAGTTAGAAATCTTTTGTTTGTTATGTTGGCCTTTGCCCCCTCCTGAAGCTAATGTTTCCTTTTATCTTTTTCTTATGATTTAATAAAAAAACAATAACAAGTTCTTTTGTTTGGAGTTGTGTTATTGGGGCTGGAGACAAGAGGTCCCTGTGCTTTCTCTCTCCAAAGTTTGTTACTGCTATGCCCATTACCTCTAGACACAAAAAGGGCTAGCACGTAACAGATTGCAGAATTATAACAAACAAGGCCAGCTCACATAATCTAAAAGACTATTACTTTCAATTCACTTTCTTGAAATCTTTAAAATGCATATAGCATATGTTCAATACACCCTTTGAAACTTTTGACACAAAAGTAGCAAATAGCAAAATAATCTGAAATTGCCTCTTTGATAGTAATATTCTAAACCTACACTATAATCTCAGCTAGACTGAAGTACTGGGAAGTAGATTATTAATAAATTATTAAAATGAAAAAGACTTTATGGATGTATGAATGTATGTACACAATACCATTCAAAAGAACAGTTTCTCTTCTGCTCACCAAGCCTCCATTTATTTGATCCAAAATACAGCAAAAGCAGTAATATTGTAAAATATTTATTATTTCAAATAACTGCTTTATATTTGAATATATTTAAAAATGTAATTTACTCCTGTGATTTTAAAGCATAATTACTGTCAGTCACATGATCCTTCAGAAATTATTCTAATATTCTGATTTGCTTATTTGCTTATATGTTAACAGAATTAGAATTTTTAGATTTTTTTTGATGAATAGAAAGTTTAGAAGAACAAAATTTATCTGAAATAGAATTATTTTGTAACCTTATAAATGTCTTTATAATCAATATTTTGATCAATTTAATGCATCCTTGCTAAATGAAAGTATTCATTTCTATAAACCCCCAAATACTGACTCCATGCTTTTGAATGGTACAGTGTATAATGTTAGAAAAGCTTTTTATTTCAGATAAATGCTCTATTCATCAAATAATCCAGAAAACAATGTATTCAACTGTTTTAAAAATTTATAATAATAATAATAATAATAAAATATGTTTCTTGAACAGCAAATTAGCATATTAGAATGATTTCTGAAGGATCACGCGACTGAAGACTGGAGTAACTCCAGCTGAAAATGTTGCTTTAATCAAAGGAATAAATTACATTTTAAAATATATTCAAAAGCAGTTATTTTAAATAGGCCTAGTAAAAATATTTCACAACATTAGCTACTGCTTTTGCTGTATTTTGGATCAAATAAATGCAAGCTTGGTGAGCAGCAGAGAATTCTTATAAAACAAACAAACAAACAAAAAAAAAAAACATTACAATTTTACCGTTCAAAAACTTATGACATGGTAGTGTATGGATGTATTTATTATTTTTAAGGCTATCGGCTCTAATGGCATTGAGAAGTTATTGTGCTGTTATATTGTGTATTTCTAAGGAAATTAATGTTATGCCATTTAGAACTTGTAGAGCTGAAACATGTAGAATGATAAAGCTGTGAATCTAAAGTGATATGATGCTTTGCATTTGTACTGACACTGTGGGCAATTTGTGAGCATGAAAACATTAAAACAGGGGTGTCAAACTCAGTTCCTGGAGGACCACAGCCCTGCAGAGTTTAGCTCCAACCCTAATTAAACACACCTGATGTAGCTAAGCGAGTCCTTCAGGCTTATCTGAAAACTACATGGTTTGTGTGTTTAATTAGGGTTGGAACTAAACTCTGCAGGGTTGTGGCCCTCCAGGAACTCAGTTTGACATCCCTGGTTTAAAATAAAAACACTACATCAGAATGTGGTGGTGGTGGTGTTTTATATTTTAAAGTATACTTGTGCCATTTTATTTTGTCAAAACGTCCACAAAAACTTTCGTCTGTACCGTGCGCCCTAGCTGTGCTCCTCTACCGACTGCAGGCGTGTAAAGCAGAGCTGTGCCTGTAGCTCCACCTTGTGCTAGAAAGCTTGTCTGCATTTAGATTGTTTTGAAAATCTGTTTAATTTTAAAAGATTAAAACGTTAAATTTAATTTAAAATTAAAACATAGCTCAGGAAAAGACCCTTAAAGATCTGAAATAATGTTGGTTCTCCTAGTAACGTTAGTTAAAAACATATAGGGCCACGTTTAGTGGTGTTTAAAGAGGAATTTGTAATATATTTGGAGACGTTAAGAGGGATGAAAAGTCCCAAAGCAAGATATTTGTATACCTTATTAGAGGATTTTGGTTTCATAATTGTGAAAACCTCCTACTCCCTTACTTCTTTCTTTTTTTATTTATTGTATGTTAAATTTAATGTGTTATATGATGTAGAGTGTGAATGCAAATTGAGTGTAATCTCAGTCTTTAGTAGTAAATCTCCCAGTTATGAATGCCTTTCTGTGTTATTGTTCAAAGCATTGAATAAAAAAAACATATAGGGCACGCCAAGAAACATCTATATACCTGCATATACGACACTTGCTAAAAACATCTGCTAAAAGCCTTTATAATACATCCATGAACATCTTATTTAGCATACTTTCCGAACAAAAATGACTTTCGGCTTTATTTGGTGAGGGTGAGTGAAGCGGTAGCTGTTTCTAGAGGGAACCGTTTCTGTGTAACAGTCAGCTACCTGACTTCCGGTCGATGCACCGTTGGCTGGAGAACGATAATTTTCCCGGAGTTTTGGAAGGATAAACAAGACCGTCGTGTGGCCAATGCGCAGAGGAAATATAGCCCTGAGTTTGTTGAAAGTGTTTTTGCTTCATGCTTATATTTTCAGATTCAACCAGTTACCTATTAGATGACCACTGGTTTTTAGCACAATGTGTATTTATGAAGAAGCTTTAAAGATACACAGCAAACAAAATATTTGCTGGGGATCTATAGGGCATTGCGCTTTACTTCATAATGTTTTATTTCACTTACGAAAGATGTGGAATGCATTGGACAATTATATTCATCTTCGAATATATTTTGTCATCATTTGCATCTGCAGCATCTGTCCCATAATACTTTATAGTTTACTAACTGCACATCGCTTTATAAACTTACAAACAGAATTATCACGTGAAAGGTTACCAAAGTCTTAAATCTACCATATTGTTCTAAATATTGTGCATTTAAAAATTAAGAACTGCATTAATTCGCATTGTAACGACCATTAATCCGTATTGCATCTAAGCATGATATTCACAGTACAAAAATTACTAGTAGTTATAATCATTGTTGTTATTACTGTAAAACCATAATAAATTAATACATACTTTTCTTCAAACAGTAAGAAATAAGAAAGCATATAGAAATCAATCTTTCTGATGTGTCTGAGAAAAAAAAGAGAAAAGAAATGGAAAGAAAAGTTAAGTTAATTTAATTAAAAATGAGCACAGCCCAATAACAATCATTCATCAAGAATGAGTAGAGTTTGTTTTGTAAGTGCTGTCCATCTGTATTTGCATTTAATTTAATAATGTCCCATTTTTATTGCTGAATTGTCTGAGCTGCAGTTTTCAAGATGAAAGTGTGTGAGACTACCACCTTGTCTAATTGTGGTGTGTTTTTATCTAGTGGCTACAGGCATTGAGAGGGACAAAGGCTCTGGGAACATGAGAGACTCCATCCACAGCGTGCTGAGATCAGTGCCACGAGGGCTGACCCTGGGTCCTTCTCTGGCTGAAGATGGACAGCTGGGTCTGTGGTGTGTTGGGCGAGTGCTAGAGAAAGGCACTCTGCTAGGTCTGGAGGAACCTGACAAAATAAACAGGAAGGAAAAAGCTGAGGTATGCATACTAGTGTGTTTCCAATTTAATTTTGCACCATACAGCTGAGATAAAGGTTTGTTTGTTTAGTACAACTACAGCAAATGTGTTTCAAGACAATACATTTATCATAATAATTTACATTTACTTCTCATCTAATATTGCAAGTACTTTATAAGTTCAGAAGCATTGTTATAGTTTTTTCTCTTTTTTAACTGAATAATAGCCCCAAGTAAGAAATAAATACACGTTCTTATTATCCAGGGGATTCAACATACATGCCAAAATGTGTTCAAAAATGAAATCTCAGGTGAAATCTACTGGATGAGGTAAATTTACCCAGAATTCAGTAATTATTATATTTAGTAGAACTATTAAGTTACATATCAAGACATCGCTGAATCAGACTTGTTTAATTGCCTTCACAGGTTTGCCTGCAGTGCTCAAAGTGAGGAAGAGTGCAATGTAAGTGTGCTCGAGGTGGATGGGAAATTAGGCCTCAGGGTCTGTCGGGACATTCAACCAGGAACAGAACTGCTCCTCTGGAAAGAACAAGAAGCCCCTCTTGAAAAAGAAGTCATGCAACTAAAAGTCTGTGAAAATAGTAGTACTCCAAACAGACAACAAGAAGATGCCTTAGAAGCCATCACTTCAGATCACCTCTCAGGCTGTGCAGGCGAGTTTATACATAATATTTGCACTGTGTAAGAGGTCCGTGATATATTGTTGTTCTTCTGACAATGTGAAATCTTTTGTATTCTAACAGATCCTGTTCAAAGTGCCACACAAGAGGATACAAAACTTCCAATCAAGGAGAAAAATCTTGTGCAGGAGTCTAGAGCATGTAATTCCAGTGTCCTGGAGCAGAATGGGGTAGATGAGGCACAAGGTGAAGGTCAGCAAAGTGATGAACATCCTGCTATAGATAAGATTCAGAGCATCAGTGATAGTACATCACAAGCCCAGAGTTCATCAGAACATCTGAAGCCAGAGAGAAGCCTGAGAGCCAGCTCTCGTCTTGCTGCTAAACCTCGAAAAGTGCACTCGTCAACCATCCGTATCTACAAACGACAAGATCCAAAAAACAGGGCAGACCTCAGCAGCAAGAAGAAGCTCTCGGATAACAAAGACAACACAACGCAGATGTTGTATACTAATGAGGATGCCAGCGCAGAGCAAAATGAGCAGGATTTTCCTCATTTTGTTATCCGAGAGAGGAAGTACAAATGCGACGAGTGTGACAAGAGCTTCTTTCAGCTGTGCCATCTGAAGAAACACAAATTCACACATCAAAATCAGAAGCCTTACATGTGCACAGAGTGTGGTAAAACATACAGTTCGCAGGAGAGCTTCCAAGCCCACCTGCTGATGCATCGCGGTCAGAGGCCCTTTCAATGCCAGCACTGTGATAAAAGCTACGGCTTGAAACGGGACCTCAAGGAGCACCAGGTTCTTCACTCAGGCGAGAAACCGTTCGTCTGTGACATCTGTGGAAAAGCTTTCGCTCGCCGGCCCTCGCTACGTGTCCACAGGGAAGTCCATCGGACGAAAGAACCAGACTACCAGGCTCCCAAAATCAAGTGTCCAGAGTGTAATAAAGAACTGGCCAATTCTGGTTCTTTGAGGAACCACATGCGTCTGCACACTGGAGAACGGCCGTACGTTTGCCAGCACTGTAACAAGAGCTTTCGCCAACGTGGCAATCTGCTGGGACACATGCGCATCCACACGGGAGAGAAACCCTACAAGTGTGACCATTGTGAACTGCACTTTTCCCAAGTTCCTGAACTGCGCCGGCATCTGATTTCACACACAGGTGAGGTGTATTTGTGTCCTGTGTGTGGTAAGGCTCTACGGGACCCTCACACATTGCGGGCCCACGAACGACTGCATACAGGAGACAGGCCCTATAAATGCGAACAATGTGGCAAAGGGTACACGATGGCAACCAAGCTACGGCGCCACATGAAGTCTCACCTAGAGGAGAAGCCACATGTTTGCCAGGTGTGCGGAGCCAAATACACAATGATGCAGAGTTTACAGCGGCATCTGCAGTCTCACAAACATCAGTCAGACTCTGGGCATGAATTGCCGACACGAGGTCGACCCAAAAAGTCGGGCCAGAAGGCAGAGGATGAGCAGGGTAGGACTGAATTCAGTAGTTTGGAGGAGGGACAGGCTGTGGCGTACGTTCAAGCCTCAGAAGACTTCACTATGGTGTCTCACACAGAAGGTGTCTTTTTGGACTCTGGAGTGTATCACCATGGCACAATTGTTTTGGAAAAAGGAGTGGAGAAGGGGCTCGAACGCATTGAGCTCAGTGAGGATATGATTGAGATTATTGTCTCAGATGAAAATACCAAGTGTATAGTAGTGCAAGAACAGCCTTCTAAGTGTATAGAGCTTCAGGAACAGGAAGCAAATGCTAAATGCCTAGTTGTGCAGGAAAATGATGGCAGCAGTGGCTGTTTTGTAGTTCCAGAACAGGATGCTAATAGTTGTTTGGTCATTTTACAAGGTCCGGATGGTTTAAGTTCAGTGGCACAGACTGTAGAAATAGAGACAGGGCTGTGACACTTAAGTGTTTCCATTTCACATATATTCTCCTCATATTATGTCTCACACCAAAGGAAAACAACCTTTGTGAAATAAATGTATAAGCTCTGTTGAATTTAAGTCTTGCTGTTCTCTGATTTTTAGGAGGGTCTGTGGCACATATCAGTAAATATTGACTCCTGTGCACAGTGGACCTTGTTTCATCACTGTTTATACAGGCATTGTACAAGTACATCAGCAAAACACAGCTGTGTCGGGAAATGAGCTAATACAAGAGGAAATTCTATGATATATCTGTTGCGCTGAAGTTAAATAAAAAAATAATAATTCGTTGAAATTATCACGTCATTTATGCGTTAACAGTTAAATTGAAATGACATGTTTGTACTTTTTACATGAAGTACATACTGATTACTGATCAATGAAAGGATAAGCAGAGCGCTAACAGAGCTCTTCAGCTACATAGATAAGATCATCATTTCATGATGAAAGCTATTTCTGATAACATGTAACAAATGCATCTACATTTAAATAAATTTGTGTAAAGAAAAAGCAATGTGAAATATTTAAAAAGAGTTGTTTTAGGATATATATTGTAGAGCACTTTTGTTATAAATATTAGAATTTTTAGAATATGTCCTCATACATGAATTCACATAGCTTGGAGATATGAAGCTTATCATCTTGTTTTCATTCAATTTATCTGTGATTCATGTTCCTCAGAAAGCAAAGAATGTTCCACATTGATATAAGGGTGATCTGATACAGAAGAGTGGCTTTTTTTTTTTTTGAGTGAAAAGAGTTCAGACACTTTGTTCTCTTTGAACTCTGGTAGTTCAATATTAACTTGGTGACTCCAGTAACTCCAGCTGCGGGCTTTCTGGCTGAGTGGGCGATTAGATTCAATGAGATGCTCCAAGTTTTTTCAGGATTACAGGCTCAGTCATCCTCAAGAATGGGAGCAAAAGCAGCACCTCTTCTACTATCCCTACTTCTTGGACAAGTTCTCCACCTCACATTGTGTAATGACGGTAAGCATTAACAGAGATTTCTCTGCCTTTTTGGCTAATATAATACATATAGTATGTGAGTCTATGTTTTTGGAGAAATATTGACTTTTGTGCCTTAGTGTTTATCGACAACAAGGAAGCCTCTCAGATCATTCGAGCAAAGAGGGCTAACAGTGTTTTTGAGGAGATGAAAAAAGGGAATCTGGAGAGAGAGTGTATGGAAGAGATCTGTGACCACGAGGAAGCTCGAGAAGTGTTCGAGAGAGTTGATAAAACGGTGAGCCGTTGGACAGATTAGCTGCAGTTGGAAATAAATGGAAATGTTTAAATTTCTACCAGTGAATTTTTTCAGTGGTATATCTCTATATAAATACAGATATTTGAAGTAATTTGATATTTGAAGTAAGGTATAATTCATTTTATGTAGTATTTAATGTTAATGATTTTTTCTTCCATTGCCTCACAGGAGAATTTTTGGGCGAAATATTTGGGTAAGAATATATATATATATATATATATCACACTACAGAAAGTTTCAGTGTAAACAGTGACAACATTTTGTGTAAACAGTTTCTATTGAACTAGGGACAAAGTGCATTTTCACTGAGCTTTCCCTGCTTAATTTACAAATTAGAAAGATTAGTATCAGGTTAAAACAGCAGCAATTATAAACAAACCTTAAGAATGACAGCTTGTGAATAAATACAATTGGTGGGAGTGGTAATCCTTTATTTTTGAGCTATTTCTGAATATTAACTGTTTACAACTTTAAGAAATTGTTCAACCTGGCACCTCTGTTAGTTTTGTTACAAGGTTTTTTTTTTTGTTTTTTTGTTTTTCACAGGATGTGGTGGAATACAATTATCTAGAACACCAGCAAACATCAACAATTTGAGAGTATGTGTGAATACAGAGGGTACGGGTGATGCATACTTAACACAGAATATGTTTATAAAACTAAAATGAGAAATTTTTGGTAAAAGCTTTAGTTTCTATGTTGTAAAATAACCCTGTAAGTTGGACATGTGATTGACAGGAGACTGTTACATTAATAATGGTGAAAACTACGCTGGTAATGTGTCTGTCACCAAGTCTGGAAAGTCGTGTCAGTACTGGAAAAGCAACTTCCCCCACAGGATTCAGTATGTACTTCTGCTCTTTTTGTTATTCTTGTGTTGAACCACATTTAATCGTTTTATATTGATTGATTAGAAAACACAAATGCTTTTAGTAAAGAAAAGGTTGTTTTGTTTTCATGCATTTAGCTTTACAAACCTTCAGTGATGTTGAAGCAGCTCTTCTGTCTTATGACCGACTTGTTTCCCCCCCCTAGCGAATTTAATGTGACACAGCTGAAGCTACCGAAGAACTTTTGCAGAAACCCAGATAGAAGCAATGAAGGGCCTTGGTGTTTTACCAGAGACCCGACAGTTAGGAGGGAGTCCTGCAGCGTTCCAAAATGCGGTAGAGAAAATCACTAAAACGTTTCAGTAAAACATCCTGTGGTGCAATAACTGCAGCTCTGTGCTGGCAACCAGAAAGTTGAGCCATCACCATTGTGCCATTGTACCAGGTTGCTGAGAAGAAATTGTCACTGTAATAAGTATACTGGATGTTTTGTATACTGGATCTGCTGACTTACCAAAACATGCATATTACCATATTTGATAGCAACTGACACATATTTGTGCCCTGTGTTTATGGCACATTTTATGCTTCTGTGTAAGTACATGTTTCATTCCAACAATTTATGCTGGCCCACCAGCACTGATCATCTCACACTTTCCTCCTCAGGTGAGGCTGTTGTTCACCCTCCTCGACCACCTACTGTGAAACCTGCGGAGCGTTACCTGAAGACTAAAGACTGTCTGGATGGAAATGGGGAGATCTACACAGGGGATATGTCTGAGACTCTGGGAGGGCACTCATGCCTGCAGTGGAGTGCAGCAGAAGTGCAGACCTTAATAAAGGGGAAAGAGTTGCTGCCTCAAGTTAAGCTGGTGAAGAACCACTGCAGAAACCCAGATGGAGATATGGAGGGTCCCTGGTGCTATGTAAAGGGTGCAGGCGGAAACATTACCATTGATTACTGTGACTTAGAGTTGTGTGGTGAGTGAACAGTACTGCCTTCTACAAAAACACACATACATTAAAGGGACAGTTTACCCAAAATTTAAATCTTGTCATCATTTACTCACCCTCATGTTGTTACAAACCTATATGAATTTCTTTCTTCTTTTGAACACTGGTAGCTATTGACTTTCAAAGTTTGGAAAAAAAAAAATATGGAAGTCAAAATACCTTCTTCTTTGGAACTACATGACAGAATTTAATTTCTTTTGTGAACTCTCCCTTTAACAGCAAAATATTAATTTCTTCCCCTGAACCTTGGAGCTCCATTAAAAGTGACATCTGGAACAAAGTCTTTAAATTAGGATTAAATGTAACTTTCAAATGTTAAGAAAGCCTATAGGTGCATTAGACGTAAATCATTAACACACCACTGAGCCCACACTGAACATCATTCTGTCTTTGTCATTCACTCTCAGATGCCCCTTTGGACAAGTTTGTCGATGAATCAGGTGGTCGAGAGAGAACAACTCTCGAAGACAAAAGGAAAGCTTTCTTTAATCCCCGTAGCTTTGGCAATGGAGAGCAAGGTAAAGCTTTGAGCTTTGAGTGCCTAGAAAAGCGCTATATAAATGTAAGGAATTATTATTATTATTATTATTATTATTGTACAATTCTGTCTTTCGTCAGAGTGTGGAGAGCGCCCCATGTTTGAGAAGGCCAACAGAGAAGATAAGAACGAGAAAGAGCTACTGATGTCATACTCTGGAAGCAGAATAGTGGGAGGAGATGAGGCTGAAGTGGGCAGTGCTCCATGGTAAATACAGCACAGGGGCTGTTTTTAAACATCTGTTTTCAAATATCTTGGCATGATTGATCATGTCGAATGCTTTGTTTTTAATGTTGTGTTTGATGTCATTTGCAGGCAGGTGATGCTGTATAAGCGCAGTCCTCAGGAGCTGCTGTGTGGAGCCAGTCTGATCAGTGATGAATGGATTCTCACTGCCGCCCACTGCATTCTCTACCCACCGTGGAACAAAAACTTCACAATCAATGATATCATCGTCCGCATTGGAAAACACTCTCGTACCAAGTGAGCCTTTTAAAAAAATTATAGAAAACGGCATATATTTCTTTTCACTAATACATTCTTTATTTATGCTAAGCAATTTAGAAATATCAGTTTACAGCTGTTTTGAACCCTTTCCTGTTTCTCTCAGGTATGAGAGGGGCACTGAGAAGATTGTGGCCATTGATGAAATCATTGTCCACCCGAAATATAACTGGAAGGAAAACCTGAATCGAGACATTGCTCTTTTACACATGAAGAAGCCTGTTGCCTTTACGAATGAGATCCACCCTGTTTGTCTGCCCACCAAGAACGTAGCAAAAACGTAAGAAAATACAGTAGATTAATATAGACATATTTAATCACAATGAGATGTATGTAGAATCAGATATTTTCTTCCATATTGTATATCCGAGTGAACAGATTATTGGAAAAGAAAATCACGTAGGGCAGGGACTTGATTCTATTGTTAATCGAATGGAGGTATAGGCCTATCTGAATGTGAGTTTGCAGTCAGCTGTAAGAGTTTCAGCAGACTAAATGATTCAAGAAGTCTGATGAATCATTGAATCATTCGCAATAAGATTAATTACATGCATTTAGAAAATAGATTTTCATTTCATGCTGATTTCGGAACTTACCTAATCTCTTGAAGGGGTCATTTTATACAATTGTTTACCTTTATGATGAAACTTATTAAGAACACATTTTCTTGGGGATCAACGATGTATGGAAAATGCATTTTAGCATAACTTTATAACAAATTGACAGTATACATATACTTGTAATTGACAGATTTTCGCTCTGAAGTTTGATGTTTGCAGGTTACAAGGGCCGTGTAACTGGCTGGGGGAACCTCAGGGAATCGTGGACCTCAAACCCAACCAATCTTCCATCAGTGCTGCAACAGATTCACTTGCCCATCGTGGATCAGGGCATCTGTCGCAATTCCACCTCGGTCATCATCACTGATAACATGTTCTGTGCCGGTAATATAATTCATATTCTTCATGGTCTTTAGACCCTAGGCCTTTTGCACTCACACTTTTGTTTTGTAGGTTACCAGCCAGATGATACAAAAAGAGGTGACGCTTGTGAAGGAGACAGTGGCGGACCTTTTGTGATGAAGGTATAATAATGTTTATGCTTTTCTCTCCTCAAACAAGTTTGACTTATCAGTGACCTATAAAGCTCTGATTGTTGTACTCGCACTTATATTTAAACGTCTTGTTCTTTTAAAACCCATTACTGCCCACAGAGTCCTACAGATAAACGCTGGTATCAGATTGGCATTGTGTCGTGGGGTGAGGGCTGTGACCGCGATGGCAAATATGGATTCTACACACATTTATTCCGTATGCGCCGCTGGATGAAAAAAGTCATTGAAAAAACTGGCTCAGCAGATGAGGAGTGATCTTCCAAGCTGCCACACAATAAATGAACACTTTGATCAAATGTGATCAAATCTGCAAATGGATAAATAAATCTGAATTCTTTGTATGTTGATACCAGTGTGTGAGCATGGAGTTTCTTTCTGTGTATTGAGAGTGAGAATGGGCATACTTCTTGTTTATAATGAAACAGATGAAATTCTGGTTGAATTATAAAATTAAATATCAGGTTTTTGCCATACAGAATTAAGGAACAGTGACTGATATACAAATTTCAAGGGTGATTACAACAAACACCAAAGATGCTCTTTTTTTTCATAGTTGTCAAAAACTACTGTATTTTTGGTTGAGATGCTTTGAAAGAAGAATTTTTTTCAGGACATTTTAAAGGTCAGACAGTTTCCTATTAGTAAATTTATATAAATGGGAAAGCAGACAAAATGAACGATTTTTAAGATTAGTTGAATCATTTTTTTTTTCATCTTCCAAAAGAATTTGTGAAGCTGTGCAATGATCACTAAATGCTCTTATCAATGAATTTCTGTAGGCTATTTCACATCAAAATGTCTTACAATAGGATAAATGTAAAACAGTTTCAGTGCAACCGCCTCATTTGAACAGGCTTAATGTAATACCCACAAATCAAACTAATTTAAACTAAAGGTTATAATGTAATAATTCAGTAGTGGTGTTGCTCAGATTTAATGGTCCCTAAATGAACAGCGGGAGACTTCTGACATTTATGGCTCTTGACTAAACACACAAAGAGCAGAACACACAAATGTGTACGTTTTAGATAATTTATTTTTATGTGGTGCGTTTTATATGTTGTTCAACCAATCGTTATGACAACAGCACATTCTCTGGGGCGTGCTAACGCGCTCTCCTCCTGCATCCGGGCCGTTTACACCAAACTACACGGATCGCAAACCGGAAGTGCTGCGTGAAATTTGCAAGATTGGCAGAGTTGTGAAGACTTCAATAGGGAGCGCTGAAAATTAGGTAAATTCATTTCTCCATATCTGATTAATAACATCTGTAGTTTTTTTTGCTCAGCATTTTGCCCTCTGACCCGCATAAGCCTCTATTCATACGGCAGCGCAACACTTGTTAGAATTTCCGTTCTGTCAAGTCAAGATGAAACAGATTTGCAGCTAGTTAGCTTAGCTGACTATCGATTGATCATAATAACGAGCAAATATGTACGGCATCTGGCTTTTTGCATTAACGCCGTCACTGAGACCTACACTATTGCGTCTTATTTAAATCACATGCCTGCATGTTGACTCTGTTCTTGCTGGGTAACCGCGCGGTTGCGTGTCCAGATGTTGCGTTTCCCTAGAAACGCTGGGGAATCCGTCACTATCTGCCCTGAGCTGGAGACTAGACGTGTAAGTACATACGACAATGAAAAAGAGAGTAAACGTTTGCCATTTTGCTAAAATGCTCTAAAAGTTGGAAGAACATGAGCGATTATACTGTCTGACAGAAAATTACTGACCTGCCACAGATAAATCGCACGTAAGACTACCATATGTATGGGCAGAAATCAAACTCTGAACACTGATCCCAATGTCGATTGTTTTTTTTCCTGTAGAATTGTTTATGAAATAAGTGTTGTAAAATCTTGGCTGTACCATGGTTGTTTAAAGTACATGGGAGTTGCTCGTAACAGTTTAACAAAAATGGGGTTTTGTGTTGTTGACATGCACTTCAGTGTAACACCGTATACTTCATCTAAAACCATTCGTTCTTTTATTATTATTATTAATATTGTGCATGCAGTTTTTATGACCTCTTATTAATTGAGAGACTTGCATAGAATATTTATATTAAAAAACAACAACATTTGTTTCACCACAGGGCCATGTAGAATGATCCTTCATATCCATCCTACCCTCACAATTTATTAAGTACCTTAATACATTTCTACAAGTTACCTTATCACAGTTAACCTACCCATTTGCTAATGTGCTCATCTGAGGCCCGCAGAGATCATTTGTTAGTTTTTCTTTCCCTTGGATCCATGTGTGGATGGCGACACTGCAGAGAGATTAGCAGAATCACATGACACCGTTGAGCTCTAGACCACCACACACTCAGTTTTACTTTCATCTGCTTCATTCTGCAGACGATTCTATGGCATCTCACTGTGTTTGTCAGCTGAGCACATCTAAACCATCTGGCTCTACTTGAAACAGAACTGATAATTATCACATTTGCATTTTTTTTTAGCAGACGTTTAGTAACTTTTGAATGAGGAATGTTACAGCTCGTCTGAGCAATGTCTGGCACTCAGCATTACTGGGGACCAGCTACAGATATATGTGTATGGACAGAAATCAAGCTATGAGCACAGATCCCAATATTTTTTTTCCTGTAGTATTGTTCATAAGATTGTAAATGATAATGAAATCTTGATTGTACCTTGTTTGTTAATAATTATAAGCCCTTTAGTACATGAGAAAAGCACCAGCTATTAATTTTTTTCCCCGGCGATTATTGCTTTTTATTGTGGTCTTCATATTTTAGAAAGCGTATAGTTGATTTTGGAGGTGTTGGGGTTTCTTTAGGTCTCTTGTTTTTAAGCTCTCTTTAGGGTCTTTGTTTCTGTCTGAAGTGCTGGTTGATTCACTGAGTGCAGCCTTGAAACACAACTGTGAATGAGGCTCATTGTCTTTTGAACTGGGTAATGAATTATAAGGCACTGTAGAGTTGAACAGGACTGATTTTGGACTGGCACTGTTTGGTTAGAACCAAAAGATGTGTGATCAGGTATTGACATTAGTCCAACTAGCAATCTAAGAATGATGAAAGCTTCTTTATATGATGTCTTTGAGTGCAAGCAATCTATAGCAAGATTGCTGTCAGCAACAAGGCTATAAAACTGAGATGTTTTTAATCAGAGCGACAGATTAATGACCCGGGTTTCGTCACCTGAAGGCTGTTATCACATTATTTAGAGATATGGACGTGGATGTCATAGCAGAATAAAGGCTGTCACAAATGTTAGTAAATGTGAAACTGGCTCTTCTAGGGTTGAGGATTTAAATAAGAGCAAAGGGTAAAACCGAGAATTCTAGTCAGTATACGGCTGGACGGCCACATTGCCGCGCGGCACCAAAGCGAGGGACTGTCACAGCAGATCACTGTCTGAGCCCTACTGACGCCTGCACTAGTGACCCTGTGGCTACACACACACACAGATTAAAAAATATGGCACATTCACAATGCCACAATATTTGAATCCTAAAAGGTTAAGTACAGAATGTAACATACGAAATGATAATATAATTAAGAATTTAGTTCCACAAAGCTTGACCCACAACATCTAAAAGAGAGGATTGATATTGTGATCATTATGGTTATCCAGATTTAATTTAGACTTTATTTACATATGCGTAATGATTGACACACATACACAGAGCTCATCACATGACCACAGAAGCTCAAACATTCTGGGTGAACTTTCCCTTTAATGCAGTGAGGCTGTGTTTTTGCTGCTTTATTAGTCCACTACATGATCTTCTCAATGAATTCTACTGGCAAGCTTTCAGATGAATGCGTTATGTACTGTTTTAGAAAGAACCAATGGTAATTAACTGTCGGTGGTAGTTTGTTTACGATGGAGTGCACATGGAAGAGCAGCTAGATTATGTGATCTGGAAATTAATCATTTTTAATCATGCTTTTTTTAAATGGACCCAATTTGCTAATTTAAAACAAAGTTAATGCAACAATTTACCTGATCTTTTGAATGTGATATTGTTGCAATGAAGAAATTATTTTTTTGTTTTGAGTCAGCACAAAAGCAAATACCCCCTTAATTCTGCAGTTGCTTCCTAGTCCTTCCTATTAGCTGTGTCATTTATGAATAAAAATGTATCCTGAAAAATACAAATACATTATTCATTTATATGCTGGTTTCCCAATAACAAAAGAATTAAATAATTTTGTTCACATATATACATTATTGTGAATAATACAGTATATAAAGTATAAACTGGTATGTAATCCAGAAAATAAAGCTAATATTAGCCAGTTTCTAGTGATGTGTTATGTCAGTACTGTGCTGTATTATGAAAGGAACTTGTGTTAAACAGTTCTCATGGGGGGCAGATTCATAGTTGGCAAGATTGAGTTAGGAAACAAACTCAAATGACCTGTTCAGCATCATTGTGGTCACTCGTGTGAGTCAGTCATTCACTGAACATGTAAATGTGCACGTGTGAAATGCAGCATTTACCCAGGCTTATGCTGGACAGACCCAATGCGAAGGTAGCTGAGCTTTCACAGATCTCGGCATAAAATTGTGTGGTATTGTAATGTGCAGTTCTGTGTCTAACCGTTATGTGTGAATTGTGTTGTCTTAGAGGACCATCATGTCCTCTGACCTGCTGGTGGACCTTCACGATGATCTGGGAGGAGACGACTCTCCTAGCGCTGCCCTGGACCAGCTCAAACTGGTACAGGACAAACAGTGGCCACCAGATGACCCTGTTAGCTTGAGCAAATCCGGTGAGTGCATGGTGGTGGGAATTGTGCGTGTTTGTCATACAGAATAGTAGTCATTTTAAAATCTAGTTTCATTTTGCAGAATTATACTGATCTTTTCAAAGAAAAAAGTAGTGTAAGAAAAAGGAAGTAATTGCCAAGAGCTCTACCATTTTATCATGAATACCAATCATATGCTTGCTGTATTTTTAGAGGCAAGTGAAGCTGAAACCTTCCAGTTGACATAATTGTCACGGCCTATTTAAGAGGCAGCAGAGAACTCAAGGAGTCATGCAGCATTACTCATACAGTACACACACACATACATATATGCACGCTTACGACACAGGCATACTCCCAGAGACATACTTTACCACTCTTACAGAGGATGACTATGACTGGGCGGGTGTGGGTGAAATCCAGTGTAATTGATTCAGTTTATATCACAAAATGAATTTATTCCTCCATTGACATCTATAAAAAAAGAAAAGTGAGAATGGTTCAGAAAAGTTCAGTCGCACACTGGACGAGAAGCAGGTATCCCACAATGGATGCGTCATTCTGTACTCTTGTTCTCAAATTTATGGCAGTAGTCCAAACAGTGGACACAATCACTAGTATACAGGCAAAAGTTCACTTTAAGAATAACAAAATGGCATCAATGACTTTGAATTCAAGTGAAAGAGAAAGGATAATCCATATTATATTTCATATGTGCCCCCAGTGTATGTAGATGGTTCTTTTCCAGTGTGCAGCCCTTTTTATTTTTTGTTTTGTTTTGATGTTGAAGGCTTCTGGTTGGAGGACATGTTACCAACTACAGCTGATTTTACCTGTATTTGTTGGGTTGGTGGGTGTTCATTTCAAAACCTGACCCTCTGGTTGAGCTAGTGCTGAGAGGGATCTGAGAGGATGACTTCCTTGTGTTTGGGATGTTTACATGTTTTTTTTGTTTGAAATGTAGCATTTATTATATTCTTACCTGCAGCTTCAGACATTAAAAGCCTTGGTGACACTTCACATCTGCCCTGGGACGACCCCTTCTATGACATTGCCAGACATCAGATTGTGGAGGTGGCAGGTGAGGTGTTGTGAAATGCATAAGCATCACCAGCTAGTGTTAATTCTAGTTCTAAAGTCTTCTGATTTTTCTCTTTCTTTGTAGGTGATGATAACTTTGGTCGGAAGGTCATTGTTTTTAATGCTTGCCGCATGCCTCCCCAACATCAGCTGGACCATCATAAACTTCTCATGTAGGCATTGCTGCTCTTACTTCATTTATGTGGTTCATTAATAGA
The DNA here is from genome assembly GCF_012432095.1 of Onychostoma macrolepis. Taxonomy (NCBI): domain Eukaryota; kingdom Metazoa; phylum Chordata; class Actinopteri; order Cypriniformes; family Cyprinidae; genus Onychostoma; species Onychostoma macrolepis. The sequence goes on along the minus strand of NC_081161.1, from coordinate 25,385,574 downwards.
TAATATAATAAGCTGGGCTCAATACACTGTATCGGCTGTGTTTTTAATAATACTGCATCGCCTTTTTCCTGAATATGGGTGGTTGACTTGCCCTGGTTTATTATTTGATGAGACTAACATACGTAGATGAGCACAAGACACTTAAAAGTGCAGGGTCAAGTGTAGGGAACAAAAAAAAACATTGATAACGATCCAAGGAGAGAAGTTGTCCCTAGAGACACAAAGAGAAGATCTAAGCAGCACTTTTGACGTGTCAACTGATGTTTTCTGTATTTGTGCAGTTTATTTGGTTAATAATATATTTAGATTTTAATTGATATTTTGTAAGTATATTGTTTACATTCTTACATCCTGTTTTTTTTTTTTGTTTAATGTTAAAATATACAAGCTTATGTCAATTTTAAAATACTATGTTTTTATAATATACAGGTGCATCTAAAAAAAATTAGAATATCGTGAAAAATGTATTGATTGATCTTAGGAAATATTCTAATATTTTGAGATACTGGATTTTTGACTTCCATGAGCTATAAGCTCTAATCATCAAAATGAAAACAAAATTTTTTTTGAAATGGTTTACTTTACATCATAATGAATCTAGAATATATGAAAGTTTCACTTTTTGAAATAAGTTACAAAAATAAACTTTTTCCACGATATTCTAAGTTTTTGAGATGCACCTCTATATGTGTGTGCATGTATGTGTGTATATATATATATATATATATATGTATGTGTATGTACACACACACATATATACATACATACACTGCCACTCAAAAGTTTGGGATCAGTAAGATTTTTAATGTTTTTTAAGGGAGTCTCTTCTGCTCATCAAGGCTGTATTTATTCAATCAAAAATACAGAAAAAAACTGTAATATTGTGAAATCTTGTTGCAATTTCTAATATTGGTTTCCTATTTTAATATACTTTAAAATATAATTTATTTCTGTGACACAGCGCTGAATATTCAGCATCATTACTCCAGTCTTCAGTGTCACATGATCCTTCAGAAATGATTCTATGCTGATTTATTATCAGTGTTGAAACTCATGTGCTGCTTCATATTGTTTTTTTTGGAACATGTGAGACTTTCTTTCTTTGATGAATACGAAGTTAAAAAGAGCAGCATTTGTTCAAAATAGAAATCTTTTCTAACAATATAAGTCTTTACTATGACGTTTTATTCATTTAACACATCCCTCTCGAATAAATGTATTAATTTCTTTAAAAAAAAAAAAAAGAAAGAAAAAATGTACTGACCCCAAACTTTTGAATAGCATTGTATATTGTAACACAAAATTAATTTTTTTAAATAAATGCTGTTCTTTTAACTTTTTATTAATCAGAGAATCCTAAACAAAAATATCACAGTTCCCAAAAAAACAACAACATTCCAACATTGATAATAAATCAGCATATTAGTATGATTTCTGAAGGATCATGTGACACTGAAGACTGGAGTAATGATGCTGAAAATTCAGCTTTGATCACAGAAATAAATTATATTTTAAAATATATTAAAATAGAAAACACAAAATAACAGTTTTTTTCTGTATTTTTGATCAAATAGATACAGCCTTGATGAGCCGAAGAAACTTATTTAAAAAAAAAACCATTAAAAATCTTACTGATCCCAAACTTTTGAGCGGCAATGTGTTTGTATATATATTTATCCTATGGGGTGACAGATGAATTTGGTATTTGACATTCAAAATAATAATAAAATGTTTAGAGTTTGATTGTTGTCAATTATAACTTGATTTTGTTCAGCACATTTATCAGAAACTTTATTTCAGTAGAGTAATTATTGAAAATAATTGTTATTTTACTTTTTTTATATAAATGTATGATATGTCACATTATTTGACATGTTTAGGGATTAACTGTCAGTTTTTTCTAGACTTTAAAATGCCAAAAGGCATATCCTGTGAGAAATATATTTAGGACAACTGTATTATTTTCTTTTCATATTCTCTTGGTTTTCCTTCCTCAATTTTTTGCTTGAATGTCAACCACTGATATGCTGAGTTATAATTGAATCTTGTGTTCAGTGAGTCAAAGCACCATGAGACAGTGTCCTAAGACAATGAAGTTTTTAATGAAGTGAAATCAAGACTTTGTTTAGTTCCCTATTGTGAATTTCAGAAGTTTTCTGAGAAGAGTATGGCTTGTGTAATGAAATCTAGAACAAATGTCTAGACTGAATGTTTAAATGAATCTGAAGTGAATAAATAAAACCTGAAGTTTCAGTAACTGACAGCTGATTAAGTGAAGATGTTCATTCTGTTTGTTTTAGTGTCTAATGTGAACTCAAACTGCATTTATTGATATTTGTGTGCAGGTATTTGAAGCAGACTCTTGATAAGTATGTGGAGAGTGATTATACCCTCATCTACTTCCATCATGGTCTGACCAGCGAGAACAAGCCCTCTCTAAGCTGGCTTCGAGATGCCTATCGAGAGTTTGACAGGAAGTGAGTGATGCTGTTGTTAGTGAGAGGCTCATGAGTGCTTTAACAGCAGTACACAAGCAAACATCATTGGTTCTGTCAAGCTTCAGTATCGCTGTATCTGTTGCAGGTATAAGAAAAATATCAAGGCGCTGTACATTGTCCATCCCACCATGTTTATCAGAACCATCCTTATTCTCTTCAAACCCATCATCAGGTCAGTGCCACACTATACTCAATATTATTTTATTCTCACACTGATTGTAGAGTGTGATCTGTACTGTAATCTCAATCTTACAGCCTGTATTCTGTGCTTCATAATACACTACAGACCGATGTGCTTATGTTCTGTTTTCAGCTTTAAGTTCGGCCGTAAGATAAACTACATAAATTATTTGAGTGAGCTGGAGGAGATTGTGAAATGTGATCAGCTGGTGATCCCCAATAGAGTCCGAGAGTAAGAAATTCTATATACACAGTTATACGTGTGCTCAGATCACACTGTTATTTCTTAGCCCAGATAAACAGTTCTTTTGAGGCGCATTCAAGAGTTTCTTTGTGTAGGTATGATGATAAGATCCGTCTGTCCCTGAAGCCGTCTGTAGTCCCTGGACCGATCTCTCCCCCTCGTAGTCCTCCTCTTCCTTTCCAGCAGTTTGGGGTCCCACTGTCAGCGTAAGTGTCCCTAACAATTCCTCTCATATCTCGCACAGCTACAGTCTGTTACTGACTGAAGCATTAAATTAATATTTGGACTTGATGTAATTGAAGAGGAAGACGGTCTCATTTATACTTTTATAGAAAAACTTGTACATTTTGATTGTGCACTGTGAGACACTCATATTTAGATAGGAGTCGTTTTATATTGTTGTTTGTAATCAGATTGAGACACAGGGCGGCAGACTCAGAGGGAATTCCACTAGTCATGCGTGAATCTATTGGATTCCTGCAAGAGAATGGTAGGTCTTTTAGTCTAGTCAGATTTATGGCTCAATCAAACTTTTACGTACCTCTTAACATGAATGTATTCTATGTATATACTAATAGTAGTCATTTTGTTTAGCCTCAGGGGTGGGTTGTAGGGTACTGGGCCAGTTTTATTATAGAATAGTGTAAACTTATGTTTTTACTTACTTTCTTAAATTGAGAATGTGAATTCTATTTCCTTCTTTATTGTAGGTCTTAAGACAGAGGGAATATTCCGGCGTTCTGCTAATGTTTCATTGGTTAAGGAAGTTAAGCAGAAATATAACTCAGGTAAAGTCGTGTGATGCTCTGTATGCAGAAGAAGTCTCACACATTTCCTGTTCACAAGAATGATTGGCATCAGTCCTTAAAATGTTGCGTGTGTGTGTCTGTAGGAGAGGAAGTTAGTTTCTCTCAGCTGGACGATGTCCACTTGACAGCTGTGATCTTAAAGATGTTCCTCAGAGAACTGCCAGAGCCGCTGCTCACCTATCAGCTCTACAACGACATTGTCAACTTCCACAGTAAGAACACAAAACACAACGCACTCAAATAGCAACACCAGCAGCTTCCAGAAAGCTCACATAATCGCGCACACACACATCTGTCTGCCTACTATACTGACATTTGTTAAGCGATTGTTAAAACCACAGTTTTTGCATGTAGACTGTTTACAGTGAGCCTTGAAATTGACGTGACCACACACACATTCACACAAACTTAGTTTGCATTCGTTGTGTGCTGTGTTATCAGATGTTGACACAGAGTCTCAGGCAGAAAGGATTCGGAACATGCTGACATCACTTCCTGAGGAGAACTATGCATCACTGCGCTTCCTCATACAGTTTCTTGCTCAGGTAATACTCAATGTAATCGGCAATGTTCAACAATAAGAATTTTTACTTTTAAAATTAATTGTAACTTTTTTTTTTAATTGATATATATATTTACATATTCTATAATTATATATCTACATGTGTGTGTGTGTATATATGTATGTTTATATATATATATATATATATATATATATATATATATATATATATATATATATATATATATATATATATATATATATATATATATATATATATATATATGGTAACACTTTACAATAAGGTGTCATTTGTTAACATTAGTTAATGTATTAACTAACATGAACAAACAATAAACAATGCATTTATTACACTATTTATTAATCTTTGTTAATGAAAATACAGTTGCTCATTGTTTATTCATGTTAGTTCACAGTGTATTAACTAATGTTAACAAACACAACTTGTGATTTTAATAATGCATTAGTAAATCCTGAAATGAACATTAACTAAGATTAATAAATGTAGAAGTATTGTTCATTCTTAGTTCATGTTTACTAATGTTGTTAACTAATGAACCTTATTGTAAAGTGTTACCATATATATATAATATATTGTGTGTGTGTGTGTGTGTAAATGTATAAAATATAATATACATACATATGTATTATATATTTATACTCCCGTTCAAAAGTTTGGTATCAGTATGATTTTTTAGATTTTTAATGGAGTCTCTTATGCTCATCAAGTATTTATTTGATCAAAAATACAGAAAAAAACAGTAATATTGTGAAATATTATTGCAATTTCTAATATTGGTTTCCTGTTTAAATATAATATTTAAATATAATTTATTTCTTTTACACAGCGCTGAATTTTCAGCTGTCATTACTCCAGTCTTCAGTGTCACATTATCCTTTGGAAATCATTCTAATATGCTGATTTATTATCAGCGTTGAAACTGTTGTGCTGCTTAATATTTTTTGGAACCTGTGATACTTTTTTCTTTGATAAATAAAAAGTTAAAAAGAACAACATTAATTCAAAATAGAAATCTTTTCCAACAATATTAGTATTTACTATCACTTTTTTTTCTTTAAATAAAAAAAATTTACTGACCCCAAACTTTTCAATAGTAGTGTATATTGTAACACAAAAATTCTATTTTGAATAAACACTGTCCTTTTTAAAGGTGCAGTAGGAGATCTTGGAAAATGATAACTTTATCCTGATAGCACTGAAATGTGAACGTCCCGCCCTCCCTGCAGTCGCCGTCCAAAGCCACGCCCCCTGAACGCATATACACTCACAAAGGGCATTAAAGTGTGCGAGGCGTAAATTTAAATAGTATTTATTTACAGAGGTATATTATGTCACACTTCTCTAGTAAGTTTCGTCTGTGTGTGTGAAGACGCTGTGCAGCGTAAATCCGTGAGTGAATTCCAGCGCGAGGACTGGAATTGGGAACCGCGCTGGGCTACATCATGTCATTCGCCGGTGAGAAAACTATAGCACAGCTACAATACCAGGAAGGAAGATTGGATTGTTGATGTTTGTCTGCCATTCTCGCTGACTCGCTCTGTCTGCACAGTGTACGTGAATGTGCTGATGACGTATCGTGTCTGCGTGAACAGGGTGTGCAGAGGTATGCAAATACATACGTTGACAGGCAGGTAGGAAAGTCAATAAAAACACTCGGACCGAGCGTTTTGACTGGACGAACATTTCTTGGTCCTACACCTTCCACAGAATATATAAATACAGATAAATACATTTAGACCACTTAACTTAATGATTGCTATCGGGATGTGAAGAGACTTTCAACCAGCATAACAAAAAATGTTTCTGAAGACGATCACCTATTGCACCTTTAACTTTTTATTTATCAAAGAATCCTGAAAAAGTATCACAGTTCCCAAAAAAATATTAAGCAGCAAAACTATTTCCAACATTGATTATAAAACAGTGTATTGGAATGATTTCTGAAGGATCATGTGACACTGAACGGGAATAAATTAGATTTTAAAGTATATTAAAATAGAAAATTGTTATTTCAAATTTCAATATCATTTCACAAAATTACAGGTTTGTCTGTATTTTTGATCCAATAAATGCAGTCTTGATGAGCAGAAGAAACTTCTTTAAAAAAACATTAAAAAACTGATCCCCAAACGTTTTATTTATCTTTACATTTTAATTTTGAATGTAACTTGTTATTGTTTAACATGCATTTTTATATTTTATGTAAAAAAGAAACCCATTTGACATTATATTCTGTTAATATTTTCTTTAAAAAGATAGCAATAATAGCTGATAATTATTCAAGAATCCCCAAGGCATCGATAAATAGCCCTTCTAATTGTTCTTGCTGAGTATTTTGGTAACACTTTACAATAAGGTTCATTAGTTAACAACATTAGCAAACATGAACTAAGAATGAACAATACTTGTACAGCATTTATTCATCTTAGTTAATTTTAGCATTTACTAATGCATTATTAAAATCACAAGTTGTGTTTGTTAACATTAGTTAATGCACTGTGAACTAACACGAATAAACAACTGTATTTTCATTAACTAACATTAACAAAGTGTAATAAATGCATTGTTCATTGTTTGTTCATGTTAACAAATGACACCTTATTGTAAAGTTTTACCAGTATTTCCTTCCTACCTTCTAAAGTATTTCTGATCTTTATTGTTATTGATGTGCAGGTGTCTGCTGAGAGTGAAGTCAATAAGATGACCAATGCCAACCTGGCTGTGGTGTTTGGGCCCAACTTGCTGTGGGGGCAGGATGCTTCCATGACACTCAGCGCGATCGGACCAATCAACAACTTCACCCGCATCCTGCTCGACCTATATCAGGAGGTCTTTATCCAGTGAGGAGCGGGAGAATTTTTCACGATGACTCCTCTCCAGTTATTGTCCCTCCCCGTTCCATAGCTTTGTTCCTCTGTTGCTGTGACCTGTCCTTCGTGTCTCCCTCAGTATTGCCAAATGCATGAGTATTTTAACTGGGTGAAGCTATGAAAAAAAGGATACTGGAGGGCACAGAGCGGTCAAGCTGTCACAAACGTTTAGGCTATGATCAAATTCTGACAATCGTCTCCTTTTCTCTCCTGCAGAAGTCATGTAGCTGTTGTCAGAACATAATGGTACTGCACAGGCACAAGAGTTTTTATATGGTCTGTTAGCAGAGGCCTAAATCAATAAACCAACCAAGTGTACAGGTAGCTGCTTTTGTTTGTATGTTTTGGTAGGTCATCAGCTTGGTTTGGATATTGTTTGTTCGACTTGACCGTATTCATTTCAGTTCATTTTTCCAAGTAAAATTAGACTACATGCACACGTCCTCATTTTTGTAAGCCATAGTTGGCACAAGCTATGGACAAGTATAAAGCACTACTACTCAAACTTGAAACACTTATTTTAAACATGCTTATTTCTTATTACATAAAATATATGATATTATTATCTCAAAGAACTTTCATTCAGTCTTCATTTATATTATCATATCATTATATTATTTTTTCTATAATCTTTTTGTCTTTTTTTGGTGTCTCAGTGATTCTAGGAACAGGGCAGATGCTTATGGCCAGCACAAAGTTCCTGATGCTGAACAGAAAAGAAAAGTTATTTTTCTGATCAAAACTTCCGCTTCTTCTATCTGTGTGTGTGGAGTTGTGTGTAATTTGTGTGTGTGGTCTGTTCAGTAATTCCGTTGTATTATTCTACCCCAGACATATTTATTTTGGCCAAAGATTATATGGTTAAAATGTTTGTGTGATCAATTTTATTTGTTACTAGAAGACATACTGCCTGTCGGGGACGGTGCCATTACACATGGGCGCATTTGAAACAAAAGCCCAAATCAAGACACAAATGGCAAAGAACAATTTGATGTCATTTTGTCCTCTTAGTAAAATTGTGGTTTTATCTATGAGGAAACATATCATAGTGCAATGAGTTATTACTAGAGTGCATAAAGTCCAAGTACAGCAACATTTTAGTTGTATCACAGAGCTCTGTACGTGTTCGCTTTAATTTTATGATTAATGGATTTGAATCGTACGGATTTAGCACAATTGAGTCCGGTTTCATGGGTCTGAAGTCCAAAAGACCCATTGAGCAGGTACTTGGGCACTAATTATTTAGCATTAACGAGTTAAGTGTCATATGCCTTGATATTGAATTGTAACTGTTTACTGTGTCATGTTAACGTCCTATTCATGTCAATGCATCTGAGCATTGACATGTGGACCAGTGGCTTATATAGTTTTAGACAAGCGCCCTCAAACCCAAGTGTCTGTGTGCCTTAATGGAGTGAACTGGCGATGATATTAGCTGTTAAATTCCCTTTCTCTGGACAGATCTGTGAACTTTGTGCCATTTTGTTGTACCTGTATCCAAACATCTACCTGTTTACCTGTATTGTAGACGTGTATCTCTGGTTTCCAGGTGGAACTTTGCATTACTTCTTTTGTGAAGGTTCTTTTCTTCCATTTTGGCTGTTAAAATGTATTCTGTGCTTTTGAAATCTTTACTTTTGTATATCATGTTGTGATTTCAGAGTAATAAATTGTTAGAGATGGTGTAATATTTTTCCCTCTGTGGGTTTATTTTGTAAGCTTTAGAACATGCTCTCGTTGTGGGCAAATAAAAACACTTTTAAGAGTTTTCTTATAAAAGCAGGAAGATATATTTTATTGGCTTTTACATATTTGTCCTAAAAATAACTACCCTGCAAGTATATATAAAAAAAACTAATTATAAATAAAGGTAATTATATCTTATTATGGAACACAATCATTGCCAACAACATCATCTAGAAAGTGCAGAAATGGCATATTAAGAATACAAAAAGCAACATAATTACATAGTTAAAGGTCACACATGCTGTTTTTGTTCAATTTAAGTAATAAAAATATAACTGCAAGCAGCGATTACTGGGGTTTTAGCGCTTTAAGTATTTAAGCCTAAAAAAGACATTAGATATTATTTAGCAAGCCTGTAACCAGCTAAATCAATTATTAAAAAAGCACTTTTGGCAAATCCAGGTGATTTACCATAGAAATATGATGTTTTTATAACATTTATGACAGTTATAGCGCCAGCTTTGGTCCAATCTCCCTGAAACTTTGCATGCTTGTTTAGAATCACCTGCTGCATGTGCTCAGCGGGCTTCATGAAGTTTTGAGTTTTCGTTTAGGCTTTAGGGAATATTTGGACATGCCCCTTTTCTAAAGGACCCCGTTATAACTTCCCAAAGGGTAAATTTCAAAAACTGCTCTTTAGAACTAGACTGTCAGTGAAATGAAAGTGAAATGTTCTTTGATAATGTAATTGTTCTTTGCTCTCTTTCTGTACAATGAAAGTGTTATGATTAGTAGCCTAATTTGCAATGTTTTTATTCACATTAACTTTCAATGTTAAATTCACATTAAATATAAAGTCAGTCGTATTCAAAATATTATAAAATATATGTTATGTTAAAAATATGCCCACTATCAACATAATCCTAAAAGGTGAGAATCAAGATATTTCATGATATAGTTAATGCGTTTGTGAATGTTTCGAATAGAAAGGAAAAAATGAATAAAACAATAAAACATAAGTGCTGTTGTGGCTGCTGTGTCACATGCCCCCACCCCAAGTTGGTAAACTTGTTTTATGAAACATCCCCCATGGGCCTGTAGCATGATGGTGGCTGAACAAACTCAGGGTTACAGGATTAGTTTTGAGTTGACAAAACCAAACCAGTCCAATCCGGCTTTGTTGGTACCATGAAGCTGATCATCAACTTTCTCTGTCAATTTAGGCTTCATGTGCACATGAAAGTGTGACATCAGTAATAAGCAGCCAATCACATGCCTTAAAACTATGATTCACTTCTTGTGTGAGAGTCAGTGCTAAGATTAAAAGATTGAACAATATGAAGAATTTAAACACATTTACACAGCACGATCATGAAACGATTTATCCATGAAAGAGGAAAACTTAAAGAAAACATCTTACCATATAAGTGCAAGTAAATGTTGTAAAGTTAGTTTATAGAGTTGATAATATTTATAGGTATAAAAACACTTAATCTAAGCTCAGATGTAGTCATGTTTAAAGCTATTGATTCTAAAACTTATTTATATTGCATAGTATCTATATGTTTACACTGATTTTAAATAAAAGCTTAATAATTACTATTAAACTAAGCTGGCTTGTGTAATGGATTAAGGGTATAATAATTATATAAATAATATAAAATAATTATAAAAAATAATAATCTGTAAAAATCAGATGATTTTATCTTTAAAAATGTTTTACTATGTAGCGTCCTTTAATTTGGAGTAAGAGAAACTGGGAGAGTGACTTTTTTTGTGTCAGACATGTGTCACTTTGCTCACATCTGATTGGTCCAATTTCAGTTTGCGATCTCTAACTCAGAACATAAACTGCCCCTGAGCAGGTTAGCTGTGGAGCGCAAGTTACTATGGCAATGAACGCAGCTAAAAGCCAAGCCACTTTCGTGGTACCTAAAACCCAGAGTTGGCGCAAACTAAACTGAAACTTACCTGGCTAGCCAGCTAATCCAGCTTCATGGTACAGGCCCCAGGAGTTATAGACCCTTTTCTGTTAGTAAACATTGTGACGTTTTTCTACGGGCGGGGCTTAGGTGGAGGCAGTTTAGTTCACACTGCAGGTCTTAATGCTCAGATTGGATTTTTTTGCTGAAATCCGATTTTTTTGCGCTGTTGTTCACATCATCAGTCGTCCATCAGTCTCATGTGTGAACCGTATACGGCCCTGAAGTGACCCGCATGCGCAGAAGACGTGACGTCAGACGCAGCGCACTGTGTTTGCGGGGGGAAAAAAATGGATGCTGCTCGTGTTAAGCCATTTTTAAGTTAATGTGCAATCGGAGCTTAAATAACGAAGTGATAAGAAGAAGAATATTAAGAAGAAGGAGAGTACGATTTCCTCCAACGCAGAATTGTGACGTCTGTCGCATTTCAATGACGTAAAAAATCGCATGGAATGCGACATGGCCGTTCAGACTGAAGTCGCATTGCAAAACATCGGATATGTATCCGATTTAGGACCACATATGAAAGTGGCCTGGGCCTGATTTGAAAAAATCGGATCTGTGCTGTTCAGACTGTCATAAGAAAATCAGATATAGGTCACATTTGGGCAAAAAGTCGGATTTGGGCCACTTTAGCCTGCAGTGTGACTCCCCTGACCGCTTTACTAACACTAGCTATTAGTTTGTTTGCTGGTTTTTTTTTTTTTGAACAATAACTGGACAAAATCCGATTTTACCTGCATATGTAAGATCATATGTCCGGGACCGAGATTGTTATTTGAAAATGTTAACTTTAACAGACGGAACCAAATCGGCGACCCGTAAAGTTACACGCGCATTCAAAGGATCTGACAGGATTTCCTCCGGCTTGAGTGACTCACATCTAACATGTATAGTAAGACAAACTCACTGTGTCTATTCATGAAGATGTATTGTACACATTTCAATTTCAGCAGGCAACTATTTTTACAGCTACATTATTATTCCAGCCACAATTAATCACAACAATGTATATACAATTACAAATGATTAAACATATAAATCGTCATTTTGTTGTTTTACACACGAGCACAGACATTATTTCATATATGACATAGTCGTGAGATGCATAAGAAATCTTTAGACGCACCCGCGCCCATAACAACAAAAGACAATACTTTATTGAACCCAGTGTTGCCAACTTAGCAATTTTGTTGCTAAATGTAGCAACTTTTCAGACTACCCTAGCAACTTTTTCTTCCAAAAGCACCTAGCAACAAATTTAGCAATTTTTAAAAATTTATTTGGCAACTTTTAGCAACTTTTGATAAGTGACTCAGACAATAAAAAAGCACACATTTTCCATCCAAATTACACAAAAAGAGGAAACCAAAGTTTGTAATTGTTAAATTTAATAATAATAATTTCATAATTGAATCATTGTTTATTCATGACACACTTTATTAGTAGCTTGTACCTGCGATTGTTGATCAGTTAGTACACCATAAGAAAAATGGAAAAGATACTAGTAATTTTCTAGGACATTATCCATTATCACCCTGTAACCTGAAAACACAATGCGTAATTTAAAATGCAGGTTAAACAAAAAAACAATACCGAAAAGTCTTTCATATTAACATAGATTGTGCCCTTTTTTTTTTTTACAGACGTTTCTTAAGAGTGTAGCACACTAACTACTAATACACTGCTTAAAGCCAAAGACTATAGAAACCCTTGAAAGGGACTTTGTTAAAGCATAATTGTTGAGAATGCGTAGTATTACTAGTTTACTAGCTATTAAAAAAACTTAAATTGTAATCATTCAAAAATGTGTAAGTGTTCAATAATTCAATGTATTAAAAATACAGTTATTTATATTATATTATGCATATTGTTTTACAAACAGATCTAAATTAACACATATAACATATTTTTTTGCTTAGATTTGATGTGACAAATTTTTGCGTCGTGATTACGCAGTGACATCATTTAGCAACTTTTAGCAACAAATTGACCTTCCTATAGCAACTTTCTCTGAACATTAGTTGGCAACACTGATTGAACCCTTTCTGATAAGAAGTGTGCGCTGCAAACGCGAGCATTTTTGACGATCGTTTCTGTCCAGTACACTCGTTTTATATCGTTTAATCACAGCTGTCGTCGTTTTGTTTTTTTTGTCTGGCAGTGGCAGCAGGTATGCGATAAAATTTCTAATTTGAGGCTGTATTACGTCGAATCTGGCACCCAACATCACAAGATGATATTTTAATAATTCCCTTTGCCACGGTGAGTTAAAGTTCAACTTTTTTTGATAATTACTGACATTCACTCTCCAGAGAATCTTTCTGCACTGGTTTGGTTCACATCGGGCGAAAAACCTAGTTACTAGTTCACAAAAGTATGTTTTGCAAAAAATGCAAAATACACGACGACCGATCGTTCGTTTCGTCCGGAAAGAGCCAAGGATTCCACCGAAATTAAACACTTCAGCCTGTGACCGACGGTTAGGAGTTATGAGCGATTTCGTACTCGCGGTCGCTGTAGCGCCACCATCAGGCCGATCGGGGGGAGCCTCGGTCATATTGTAGGTGGTGTGACTACCATCCATCCATGTTTCAAGTCTCTACGACTGATCTCACCTTTTTAAATGATTGGACTGTAACGATATAAAACATTTTTGAGGTATGGCTTCTTATAAAACGGATCTGTTGTACTGGACAGAATTGTGTTATTTGAAGTTGGAGAAACGGGTTGTGCCCCACTTATAAATGCACATGTGTGTGTATTTGACAGAGCAGAGGTGTGGGTAATGGTAATTCGTGTGCATGTCTATAATGTGAGAGGGACTGTGTGATGATGTGTATGCACTGTTCCTGTAGGGAGGAGATTCTCTGGCTCCTCACACCCAGCTGAAGCTCAGTTTCAGGGGCCGTTGAGCTCACCAGAGGATACAGAGCCTTGTTGACCTTCAGGGGAACACACAAGTTCCAGGAGCATTTTAAATTCCCACATTTAACTTACATCCAATATTTCCACATACTTAGTGCATTGATATTTACCTGCTCCAGGCCAGTGAAGGCCACCCCAAGGTTCACTCCATTTCGGAAGAACGTCAGTGTTCTAGCGCTCAAGTCCAGCAAAACCCCAATGACTGTATTTCTTTCATAAAAAGGCTCTGTGTATTTTCGACTCCTCCCATTATGCCAGATGAAGCCTTTGTATGATAAACCCCAACTCTCACTGTCGATGCCTTTTAAAGAAAGAAACAGGACAATCAGAACATAAAGTTTCAATAATTCAAAGAAAAACATTATGTGCTTTTGTACACTGATTGTTCTGTACTTTTCCTCCCTTGTTTATCTATTCCTGTTTGATAATTAAATGATGTAATTCGTTTTTAGGTTGTCAAGTATCATCAACCTGAGGGAGTTTATGTCTGTGCTGAGTGGAGCTGGGCTGGGCTGATTTGGCTGAAGAAGAATATGAGCATTCCTAAGAAGAACATGACTCACCTATGAGGTTAACAAACTTTTGATCCCCTGTGTGCAGAAGTGCATTTTGGGTACCGACCCCCACCATCACAGAGCTTCCATACGGAGGCTCAAGGAACTCAATCTCCCAGTAATGCTCACCATGAGTGAAACCTTACACAGAAATATGCGTTATTTTGTGGTAATCAATTATCAGAAATTTCTACCACAACACATGATGGTTATCCTCTGGACTACTGAGCAATACTCTACTAGAGAATAATAAAAGCCTTACTAACATTACAATTGAATTGCTAGTTAAAAATTAACTTGAACCAGGCTTGTTGCAAAGGAAACTAGCACTTAATGTACAACTACTGATCACTGAACGTCTATAATCCTAAAACAGTATCAGCCTGATGAAATGTGACACTGTACTTTAATAATAAAACTAGCTGACTTGTGAACAACAAAAACAAACTCACAGAGCTGGGTAGTAACTGATTACATGTAATCTGGATTACGTAATCAGATTCCAAAAATTAAGTACTTGTAATTAGAGTAAGTTACATTTTAAAATACTTGTAATCAGACTACAGTTACTTTTTTATTGATTACATGATTACATATTGTTCACACAATAGCAATAAATTATTCATCATTTATTGATTCTCTCTAATTCCTCTTTTTTATCTTAAAATAGAAAAATAGTCTACTGCTTATATACACTCAGAAAGTCCAGTTTTGTGGATATTCACACATAGACTAGTCATTAGTCAGGTCAGGTGGCGACACAGCATTTGACTATTGGATTTACAAAAATCATTTCAGGTTTAAAAAGTGTTTCAACATTGCATCGACTACTGATGAACGCATTCATTTTTATTTAAATTATCACTCAGTAGGTTATTTAAACATGTATTATGTATTATTGAAAGTCTTTTGTCTTTCAAACTCATTAAAATGCACAAAATCTCGTTATTTCTTATTTGCAGACAATCTCAAACCTTTTTTAAAAATCTGAACCTTTCACCCAATATATTTACTTTAAAGGGGTGGTCAATCAGCAATTCTGTAAAAGACAATATCTCTCTTTGCATTGAACTTTGAGCATCGTAACTTTGCAGATGTTGTTTATGCTCAAACAGCAACATTACACACTAACTAAAGTTAAAAATGTGAAATCATAATCAATGACCCCTTTAAGTACCCCAGAGATTTTAAAATAAATATTTTATTAAGTATCACATTTGCATGTTCACAGTTCTCTGACATTGGTTAATGGTCATATGGTGCGCAGGTAAATATAAAATATTTCTTCTTTTTTAGTAAGTGAATTATTTTGATTGTGATTTTAAAATGATTTATTTTAATTTTACATTTTTGTGATTTAATTATTTTTGCCTTTCATTAAACTCACAAACCCCCTGCAGTTCCTTTACGAACCCGTTTGGGAAACCTTGATCTAATATAATGTTTCATGCACTTCATGTTGTTAATTACAATGAAAGGAATATATATTCTCACTCTTTGTAGTTTTAAATCATTATGGTTCAAGATTATCCTGTTTAAATCAATGTAATAAACGAGTTAGGTCAAAGTAATCTAAAAGTAATCTGTTTATATTACCTAAAATGTGTAATGTAATGGATTATGTTACTGACTACAATTTTTATGTAATTTGGAATCAGTAACGGATTACAATTTGTAAGTACTCTACCCAGCTCTGTTCACTCACTAGTCCCACCTTTGGTGCCTCTGACCCCAGCAGTACCCTGACTGTCCAGCAGAGGGCTAATATGAAAATATACGGCTTGTCGGCACAGAGACAGATGAGCATCAGGAGATTTACTGTCTGGATCCCATTCCCAACTCTCCCAGGTGTGACCTCTAAAAGAGCGCAACATTTGCTCTCTACAACACACAGCATACATACATCAATGACTGTACAGTTAAAAAAAAAACTTCTAGCTACCCAATATCCCCATTACCAAAAGCAAAACTAGTTTGCCATCTTTCGAATATTTCCAAGTTAATATGCATATGTTATTATCAGTGTTGGGCAGTTACTAGTAATTTAGTTACTGTAATAATATTACTTTTTGCAGTAACTAGTAATGTAACTAATTATTAATAAGATTTCAGTAATAATATTACAGTTACTTTCCATAAAACAACTTAAGTTACTTTTGATGCCTCAACCCCGCTGATTTAAAATCCAACAATCAAATAATTCCTAGATTTAATTTCATAATTTAAAGAATCACATACGGGTAACGGAAAAATTACTTCAAGCTACACATGACAATTAATGAGATGAATACAACACTTCTACTTGAATGTCAATATCAATCACTATTGAGTGTTTGTAATAACTTCTGACTGCGATCCAATGTGGATTTTGGTCAAATGATGAGGCAGAAATATGTTGTTAGTAACATTGTAGAAGAATTTGATCTGGAAGATACACAGTTACAACTTCTGCGGGGCGTGAAGAAAAAGTAATGTAACTAATTACTGTTGCCAGAAAGTAATAAGTAAAGTAACAATATTACTTTTGAAAGGAGTAACTAATAATGAGTTATATATTACATTCTTTGAGTAACTAGCCCAACACTGGTTATTATCACATACAGACAACGAGTGTACTATGCTGAGTTATCTAGCCTATTTCTTGATATTTCAAAGCGACCGTTCAGACGAGTGAGCACGATGTACACATAATCTACTATAGAGAAAACATACGTGACTTACCAAGTGTACACTAAATTATGTAATCCGATGTGAAATGAAGACGAAACTAAAACTTTCTTTTAGGCACTTGAAATCCGCTTTTAAAATGGAATAAAGACTACACAGTCAAGTTTACCTATGGAAGTTCAGACAGCTGGACGATAGAAAAACATCTCACAACTGCTGTCAAAACAACACTGGATTTATCTAAATATGGAAGTAGGCGTGTTTGTGCTATGGCGCTCATGAATTATAAAATAGCCTCTACTGACGTTGCTTGGTAGCCTTCCAGTAACGCACCCTAATTAATATTCATAAGCCAAGCCGTCGCGCTCCATTGGGCGAGCGTCGAGCTAGCGAATATTCATTAGCTAGTGAACTCCAAGGTTTGCCTAAAGGAGACACAATGTCATTGACCGGTTCAGCATACAGGGGAAACAAAAACAGGCCTGTCTGAAATAAATCAGTTTATTACGCAACATTTACATGCCATATTAACAACGTGAGGAAAGAAAGAAGACACTTAAAATAATAAAAGAAGGTCCAGCTCCTAATGACTTGCCAACATAAGCTTTAAAAAAAAAAAAAACCTTCCTCACCGTTTAAAGACCTGACGAGTAGTAATGATAAACTGTCCCTAATTTAAAAAAAAAAAATTAAAAGTTGATGGTTAAATGCATTTACAGGAATCAGGTAAAGCAGACACAGACTCGCGACTCACTGTTGTCAGTGTTCACTTGTAGTGTCGTTCATGTTTAAGCCTATAAAGAAAAACTGGACATATTCTCAGATTATTCACATTTTCCCTTGAATTAACATCGTAAGAGAATTCAGATGGTGCCAGCGGTACAATGACAGAAATCTGCTTCAGTGACTAGTCAGTGAACTGCATGTGGTGTTGTGATGAGCAAAACAAAAATAAAGGCTGGTACAGGTTTATACATTCATTACAGTGAGCTTTACTTACACAGTTCTGCTATTTTAATAAATACAAGGGTTGGAAATTTAATGTTGCTCTGTTCCTGTAACAGATGCTGCTCTCCTTATACCTCAGTTCACTTTTTTTCTTGAATGATGATTCTCCTCATAGTACAAGGAAAAACTGAAACAAAACATAGTTAATGTAGACATCCAATGAGGGATGCTTCAGTGAAGGAAGCAAGAAGAGTAAAGAAGTTGTGAAGAAAGCAATCTCTGTTCTGTTTTATTGTAGCGTGTCCACAAATGCATCAAACTCGTCAATGTTCTTCTCATAAATGGCCAGTTTCTCTGGAAGAGAGTCCTGCAAAAAAACATGTTCACTGTACCAAATATCATCACAATGTTACTATGGCATGAATGTGAATAAGTCACCCTATGTAAAATTTGTATACAGATTCTGTTTTTAAGTGAACTACATATAAAAAAAATACTTGCAATTATTTCAATGGTTCTTAATTTTACTATCCACACAATAAAACATTTTCCTTAAGACTTTAACACCAACCCTGGTTTGGTGCTAAAAACGATCTGTAATTATACCTACAGTATATGAATACTCTCTATGCCTCAAGGTCAATCTGTCCCATATAGACTGCAAAAATGTTCAGTATGTGCTCTGACAAGAATTTGTTTGTTTCTCACCAAATCCTCAGCCATAGACTGAGCGCTGACATCGATGGACAGGCTTGCGAGTTGAGGAGGGTTTTGAAACTCTCTATAGAAAGTTCCCAGATCCATTGGCAGAAGGTCATCCTTAGAAAATGCTGGTTTCTGTTTGGCACACAATCACAGAACTGGTCTTTAAACATAATATGGATCATATTCGGCTTTTACCATACATTTAGAACAATATCTGGTCCGGGAGGGCCACTGGCCTGCAGAGTTTATTGGCAACCTTAATCAAACTCACCTGCCTGTAATTTTCAAGCAATTCTGAAGATTTGAGTTCGAATTTTCATGTGTGTTTATTTAGGAGCTAGTCTTTTCTTGTTTTTACTTCTCTAGTAACATTTGTATTGATTTTATCCCAACACTAGAGCTCTGATCAACACCAGAACAATGCTGCTAGGTCATGCAGAAACGGACTTAAAAAATAACATGATCAAGTAGGTCTCGTCGGGCTTCTCTTATGCAACATCAGCTCACTAGCTTCAAAGACTTCCAATTGGTGTGGGATACTGCATCATTCAACACAACTCCTTTCTGCTGTCAAAACTCTCACAAGAGGAATCAAAAACAACAAAATGCCTACCAGTACCCATCTCTCTGGTACTCAACAGTTCCCATTCACTCAATGTACTGATGCAGTGCCTTTCATAGTTCTCAATATCTGGAGAGGAAAGCAGTTCTTCATAAGTTAATTTTTATTATGTGTTGGTGCACTTACAAAGTCAACCATGACAAAGTCGTCTTGCGGCTGCCCCACGCTGTGGGTCGAGCTGTTTGAGTGCAGGCTGCCTTGCAAGGGAGAGGAAGGAGCCGGGGATGGAGGAGGGTGCACCTGCAAACAGAGCAAAACACCTCTAAATCACACACACACACACAAAACCTATTAGGAGACAGTGGACAATGCATTGGGTTTTCTTAATTTGAAATGCATAGTAAGTATGGGTGTTGTTTTCTTTCAATACCATTGGGTCATTCTCCTCCAGGTCGTAGGCTCTTGGAGCGAATGCAGCAAAAGGAAGATCCAAACTGGTTGTTGTCACCTGAGTTACACACATACACAACACATCAGAATGCATTTTCACCTCCCACTGAACATGACAGTGACTTTTTGCACTTATCAGTAATACTTTTTATATTACTAACACTAACACGTAAATTACTAACACGTTACTAGCAAGTCTTGACTTAATAATATTAACAAATACAAGCTTAATATATACACACTACCCTTCAAAGTTTTGGGGTCTGTACGATTTGTAAAAACGAAATGAAAAATTTTAGTTATAAAGAATGCATTTAACTGATCAAAAGTCACAGTTACAACATTTAAAATGTTACAACAAGACTTCTATTTCAAATAAATACTGTTATTTTGATCTTTCGGGTTCATTAAAACAATTCAGATTTTTTTCCCACAATATTAAGGTGTGCTATGTTGCTCAACATTGACAATAATAATAATAAGAAGAAGAAGAGGAAAGGTTTCTTGCATATTACATTGTTGTCTGAAGCATCATGTGACACTGAAGACTGGAGTAATGGTTGCTGAAAATTCTGTTTTGCCATCACAAGAATAAATAAAATTTTACAACATTAAAACAGAAAACTGTTATTTTTAATTGTAACAATATTAACAAATACAAGCTTAATATATATGCTACCCTTCAAAGGTTTGGGGTCTGTACGATTTAAAAAAAAGAAATGAACAATTTTAGTCATAAAGAATGCATTTAACTGATCAAAAGTCACAATTATAACATTTAAAATGATACAAAAATATTTCTATTTCAAATAAATGCTGTTATTTTGATCTTTCGATTCATTAAACAATTCAGAAAAAAATGTTCACAATATTAAGGTGCGCTATGTTGCTCAACGTTGACAATAATAATAATAATAAGAGGAAAGGTTTCTTGCATATTAGATTGTTGTCTGAAGCATCACGTGACACTGAAGACTGGAGTAATGGTTGCTAAAAATTCTGTTTTGCCACCTCAAGAATATATTAAATTTTACAACATATTAAAACAGAAAACTGTTATTTTTAATTCTAACAACAGTTTTTACTATTTTTGATTACATTTAACCTAGGTGAGCATAAGATACTCAAAAACATTAAAAAACCTCACCGACCACAAACTTTTGAATGCTAACTGTATGCTTAACTGCTCAGTAGTTCATGTAGATTTATGTACATGAAAGTAATTTTTGTTTTCTAAGTTATTATATATTATTAATGTATTCTAACCTGAGTGGTGGCTTTGTTGACAAAAGCCCCAACTTTCCTGGTGAAGGTGGTCTCTAGAGCATCAGAGGGGGACACAGTCTTCACCTCGCTACCACACACACACACAAACAAACAAACAAACATGGAATCAAATTTTGCTGAACTGACAAATGAAAAATCAGCATTGAACAGTCTGAATCTCCTCACACTCTTACCTACTACAGGATGTGGGTGGTGCTGGCTGAGGGGATTGTCCAGTGGGGCATGAGGGGATACGACCATGCTCAGCTGCAGTGCCATGAGTAGGCTGAGCCGGCACCTGTGGGACTCCACCTTCTTTACCGGGCACAACCATCTGATTAGGAAGAGACACATACTTGGCCACCGCAGTCAGGTCAAAACAACACAACACACACACTTCTGTAAACAGGTGCAAGTAATTCCAAGCAGCTGTTCTACATCAGAAGGAATGAGGGGCATGAAGTTATGATAGGGAAAGTAGTGCTTTTGCATGTGCGTAATGTGTTGTGTGCTGTACCTGGTGAGGATGTGCAGCAGCAGTACAAGCCGTAGGATGGCACACATCCACAGTTCCCAGGCCAGGAGTCTGATATGACAGACGAGAGCTGTACAGCTGAGAGACAGAGAGAGATTCATATCACAATAAGAGTCAAATGTCAGATCAAGAGGCCTTTTCAAGTCTGGTCCTGTTTAAACCTCACTGCAGAGCAGAGAGCAAGAAGGATCAGAGAAGTTATCAGAGCAAACACACAAATGCTTCAAGTAAAACAGCAGGCAGGTCAGCTCAAGGAGAAGGCAGCAGTGACTGTGTGCGTTTGCCTGAGCAGTGCTCAAACAATCTCTTGTGTGAGTGACACTGTATAACCCTCTTAATTAAAAGGTTATACAAGGTTATGAAGGGTAAGCAGTGGAGTATAGGTTACTGGGGCAGGCCACACACACTTTTTACTTGAATTAATCTATCAGCTGCATGCGTGTACACACACTTCTCTCTCACACACACTGGACTCACTTGGTGTGAGATGCCAAGCCCCATGAGGGGAACCTTCAGTGTGGCCATCAGAGTCGGCTTTGGTGTCTTAAAATGTGCCTGACTTACTGTACACACACACTACATGCACACAGAAAGAAAGAAAGAAAGAAAGAAAGAGAAAGAAAGAAAGAAAGAAAGAAAGAAGGGCAACAACAGAAATGAAAGCACTACCACAGAAAGAGATAATGGGGAGAGAAAGAAACTGATTCCATGGTCACATAAATGACTTTTAACGCTAACTGAAGATTTTTGAACACTTTTGTACTGAAGCAAATACACCAAGAGCAGTATTATTTTAGTATTATTTATATACTATTTAAAATATATATTAATTTTATATTTTATTTTGGCTTTGTTTATTTCAGCTTTATGTGAAATAGTGAATTTAGTTAACAAAAACAACACTGATGAAGACAGCAGACTAACCAAACACAGCAAAAAAAAAAAAAAAAAGATATAGTATAGGAACAACAAGTATAGGAAGGATATGTACTGTACTTAGCAGCAATCTCAAATCATATTCATGGCTGGAGGAATATAAAAACTATAAGTCACATTTAAAGAATGAAACCTGTTCATCAGGGAACTGCTGAAAGAGACTCGTGAATGAAAACAACTTATCCATTGTGAGAGGTTACCAGTTAATCTCTTAATGACAGGCTGCACTGCACCTGTACTGAAGCCTGGCTTGTACAAGGAAGGTGGTGAAGGGTTATTTTTAATGGGATAGATGGAAAGGTGATACGAGACGGCATTACCTGTGATGGTGGGGAGGTGGAAAAGGACGTGGTGCACACCTCCTGAGAGTCTTCTATTCCTGCATAAGTCCCTCCCTCATCTTCTCCAGGTGCTCTAAGAGAAAAAAAGAAAAGAGCTGGTTAGAGGCAGAGGACAAGAAAGCAGAGTCATCAGTTTGAATCCCTGAACTATCAATATGTAAAAGTAAAATATGTAAAAAAAAAATTTTTTGTTATTAATGGTTTAATTCCATCTTATTCTGAATGCTGAAAAAAACATTTAAACATTGTATGTCTTTCTAGTGTACTCTAAAAAAATGAAATATTAATTTTGATAGAAATAATACATGTGATATTCGACATTGCAATATACACAACAGTTTGGGGTTGGTAAGATTTTTTAAATGTTTTGTAAATTAGTCTCTTGTGCTCACCAAGACCACATTTATTTGACCAAAAGTACAGTTAAAACAGTACTAATGTTTTTTTCTATCTTAACATACATTACAATGTCATTTATTCCTGCATGATAAAGCTGAATTTTCACTAGCCATTCCTTCAGAAATCATTTTAACATGCCCATTTGGTGCCTAAGAAACACTTCATATTATTATCAAAGTTGAAAACAGTTTCACTAAATTTCTAGCGATTATCGTCAATTTGGTTGCACAGATACTATTTAAACTAAACTGAGCTAAACAATGACATCTCTGAATTCAATAATGAAATGCCATTAACTGAAAATTGAGTGTTTAATCTTATCATTATACATTACTGACACTCTATCCTCCAATTTGATACTGTTAAGTGCTTTGACACAATCTGTATTGTTAAAAGCGCTATATAAATAAAGGTGACTTGACTTTAGTACTTTTTGTATATTTGGTATATTGTATGTTTTTTTACAGAATTATTTGATGAATAGAAAGAACAGCATTTATTCGAAATAGAGCTGTTTTGTAACAATGTAAAAGTATTGATTGTCACTTTTGATTAATTTGTGTCATTGTTGAATAAAAGTATTAATTAAAAGTATATATATATATATATATATATATATATATATATATATATATATATATATATATATATATATATATATATATATATATATATATACAGGTGCTGGTCATATAATTAGAATATCATTAAAAGCTGATTTATTTCACTAATTCCATTCAAAAAGTGAAACTAGTATATTATATTCATTAATTACACACAGACTGATATATTTCAAATGTTTATTTCTTTTAATTTTGATGATTAGAGCTTACAGCTCATGAAAGTTAAAAATCAGTATCTCAAAATATTAGAATATTACTTAAGACCAATACAAAGAAAGGAATTTTAGAAATCTTGGCCAACTGAAAAGTATGAAAATGAAAAGTATGAGCATGTACAGCACTCAATACTTAGTTGGGGCTCCTTTTGCCTGAATTACTGCAGCAATGCGGCGTGGCATGGAGTCGATCAGTCTGTGGCACTGCTCAGGTGTTATGAGAGCCCAGGTTGCTCTGATAGTGGCCTTCAGCTCATCTGCATTGTTGAAATCAGCTATTGAAATCAGCATCTCCATAATGCTTGTCAACAGAAGGAAGCATGAAGTGCTCTAAAATTTCCTGGTAGATGGCTGCGTTTACTGTGGACTTCAGAAAACACAGTGGACCAACACCAGCAGATGACATGGCAGCCCAAATCATAACAGACTGTGGAAACTTCACACTGGACTTCAAGCAACATGGATTCTGTGCCTCTCCACTCTTCCTTCAGACTCTGGGACCTTGATTTCCAAATGAAATGTAAAATTTACTTTCATCTGAAAAGAGGACTTTGGACCACTGAGCAACAGTCCAGTTATTTTTCTCCACAGTCCAGGTAAGATGCTTCTGACGTTGTCTCTGGTTCAGAAGTGGCTTGGTAGCCCTTTTCCTGAAGACGTCTGAGCGTGGTGACTCTTGATGCACTGACTCCA
The DNA here is from genome assembly GCF_012432095.1 of Onychostoma macrolepis. Classification (NCBI taxonomy): domain Eukaryota; kingdom Metazoa; phylum Chordata; class Actinopteri; order Cypriniformes; family Cyprinidae; genus Onychostoma; species Onychostoma macrolepis. The sequence continues at coordinate 25,360,938 of NC_081161.1, read as the reverse complement.
GCTTCAGTCCACTCCTTGTGAAGCTCTCCCAAGTGTTTGAATCGGCTTTGCTTGACTGTATTCTCTAGCTTGCGGTCATCCCTGTTGCTTGTGCACCTTTTCCTACCCAAATTCTTCCTTCCAGTCAACTTTGCATTTAATATGCTTTGATACAGCACTCTGTAAACAGCCACACCTTTCAGTAATGACCTTCTGTGACTTACCCTCTTTGTGGAGGGTGTCAATGTTTGTCTTCTGGATCAATGCCAAGTCAGCAGTCTTCCCCATTATTGTGGTTTCAAAGAACAAGAGATACCCAGAATTTATACTGTAGGGATGGTCATTTATTCAAACTCAAATGTAAATATTCTAATATTTTGAGATACTGATTTTTGACTTTCATGAGCTGTAAGCTCTAATCATCAAAATTAAAAGAAATAAACATTTGAAATATATCAGTCTGTGTGTAATAACTGAATATAATATACAAGTTTCACTTTTTGAATGGAATTAGTGAAATAAATCAACTTTTTGATGATATTCTAATTATATGACCAACACCTGTATATATATATATATATTAGGGTGCATCAAAAAACACAATTCTTGAATTTTGATATGGCTGGGTGCTAAAAGTGTTCCAATATATGTAGAAACAACACATGCAAAATATTTTTCCAGTACATGATGATTTAGGGGTGCCACCGCACATCTGTTTTTGTTGGATAAAGTGGTTAACAGTGCTCAATGGTCGCCATTGAGATCTGAGGTAAACAATACTACAGCTCAAGAAAACTGAGGTGATCTTTCTGTTTGAGGTGATCTTTCTGTGTTGGGTATGTATTATTACATATTACTATCATATCTGTAGTTGTGTCATTGTATACTTATTTATCATAAGTCATTTAAGTCATATTTATAGGTATTTGGTGCTCATTACATCTAGCTAATGTTAGTTTGCCAACCACAGTTAGGTATCTATGTTAGCTAAGCTTAATAGCTTAACATCAACAGTATTCTAAAGTGGACAATGTCATATTCAGTGTATACTGTAGATGTCTCATGTTTATTGAGAGTAGCATTGTATTTGTTACAGTAAATTAACATGATGTTGCTCATTGGAGCAGACTCTGGCACAGACTGAGCAATTAAGTTTTAAGTTTAGTTAGTGTCAGCTCTTACCATTTAGGCCCTGTTAGTTGCCAGTGAGTTAGCCACTAGAGAGGGTTTGTTCTTTTAAGTGTGTCAGTATCGCCTTGTGTTTAACAATAAAGTCAATTAAACTTTATATGTGTGTCCGACATCCATCACTGCTGCACAAAATTCAGGGTAAGACCACGTGAACATGTCCCATTGACCTCCATTCATTTTGTCTATAGGACAAATTAATGGAGAATCTTGAAAGTTGAATTCTGAGAAATGCCCAAGTTGCACAAAGGGCAAACAAACAACTTTACTTTGATAACCCTATAGAACATGTTACTGTATAAAAGTTCACTGTACTCAACATTTCCAGGTCAACCTTTTGGCAATTACACAAAAATAGCACATTTTTGAAATTTCGCCAAAGTTCATGTGTTAGGTGGCACCCCTAAATCTCAGTGGAATTCCTCAAAACTTTTCAAAAGTAATTTTTATGTTAATTGGAACAAAATGCAATGCCAGCCAAATTGATATTTTGAAATTAAAATTTCCCATTCAAATTTGATGCACCTAATATATATATATATATATATATATATATATATATAAACTTTCTCACCCCAAACCTCTGAACAGTAGCCTATCTATACTGTGATTATTTATTTACGCACCTGTAACTGCAGGGATGCATGTGTGCCATATTAGTGAAGGGACGCTCCACAAAATGATCAATGATGATACCCATGATAGGGCCTGTCCTCTCAAATTGCCTGTGAGACACACAAGGACAGTATCTTGCACAACACTACTACAAAACTACCCAGAATATCTGAATACTTGAATGTGCTGCATTAGTGCTGGGCAGTTTGACCAAAAAATCTGTATCACTTTTTTTTAGGATTGTGGCGGTTTCACGGTTTATAACCTTATTTTTCCTGAATGTGCCTTGCATGAATCAGAATTTTAATCAAAACCAACCAAACAAGAAGGGGCCGCAAGTTTTTGATTTAAATTAGACTGTATTTCACATTTTAAAGCAAAAACAGAAAGGTCTGACTTTAGCTTTGTGAAAGTGTACTACATAAAAACGAAACAAAAAGAGCAAATGGGATGAATGAGAACGCAAATTCTCTCTCTTGACAGCAGGTGGCGCTAAGGGATAGCAGCAGTATAGCGTTTCCCTGGTTACCGCTGTAAACAAAGCAGCGCTGCGCTTATGAAACTACTTTAATAGATGATGAAAAGAAAATACCATCTAAACTTTTCTGAAGACAGTCAGTTCACCTCAGAAATACATTCATATAAATTCAGTATTTAGGATTTTCTTCCAATATTTCACGCATCGTGAACAGTGAGCTTGCTCTGCCTGCTACAGTATTTGCTCCTCTTTGTATTGCGACCTCTGCCAGGTATGAGAAGTAATCATCATTATTCTTTTGTTTTTATTCAGCCATTATTCTGGCATTTCATGGATTAGCCACATCTCTTTGATCCCAGTATACATTTAAGCTACATTTACCCACCTAGTGGAAGTTCGTTATAAGAGGCAGGGCGTGTTATGAACGCATTATATGATCAAAGTCCCTTTGATATGACTGACATTATGAGCAGCGAATGAGCTTCCTCCGAGTCAGAACAGCGATCACGGAAGAGAAAACACAGACAGACAGCGCTGGAAGCAGAATCAAGGCTATAAGGGATAGAGCTGCGGCTACTGAGAACACACTGTACAACAATAATTATTGTTTTTGCATTATTGTAAGGGGTAAGTTTAGGGTTGGTGTAGGTGTAGATGTTAATAAAACAATCTAATAGGTAGAAAATTTAATTTAGTGTAAATCAATGGAAAATGAACAAAAATTATTATGCATGAAGAAATATGAAGTAGACATGTGTAAATATACAAATACTTCTCCAAGGACACACACTTTTGGACTATAAGCCCTAATAGATAAGATAGATACAGTGAGGAAAATAAGTATTTGAACACCCTGCTATTTTGCAAGTTCTCCCACTTAGAAATCATGGAGGGGTCTGAAATTGTCATCATAGGTGCATGTCCACTGTGAGAGACATAATCTAAAAAAAAAAAATCCAGAAATCACAATGTATGATTTTTTAACTATTTATTTGTATGATACAGCTGCAAATAAGTATTTGAACACCTGTCTATCAGCTAGAATTCTGACCCTCAAAGACCTGTTAGTCTGCCTTTAAAATGTCCACCTCCACTCCATTTATTATCCTAAATTAGATGCACCTGTTTGAGGTCGTTAGCTGCATAAAGACACCTGTCCACCCCATACAATCAGTAAGAATCCAACTACTAACATGGCCAAGACCAAAGAGCTGTCCAAAGACACTAGAGACAAAATTGTACACCTCCACAAGGCTGGAAAGGGCTACGGGAAATTGCCAAGCAGCTTGGTGAAAAAGGTCCACTGTTGGAGCAATCATTAGAAAATGGAAGAAGCTAAACATGACTGTCAATCTCCCTCGGACTGGGGCTCCATGCAAGATCTCACCTCGTGGGGTCTCAATGATCCTAAGAAAGGTGAGAAATCAGCCCAGAACTACAGGAGGAGCTGGTCAATGACCTGAAAAGAGCTGGGACCACCGTTTCCAAGGTTACTGTTGGTAATACACTAAGGCGTCATGGTTTGAAATCATGCATGGCACGGAAGGTTCCCCTGCTTAAACCAGCACATGTCCAGGCCCGACTTAAGTTTGCCAATGACCATTTGGATGATCCAGAGGAGTCATGGGAGAAAGTCATGTGGTCAGATGAGACCAAAATAGAACTTTTGGTCATAATTCCACTAAACGTGTTTGGAGGAAGAAGAATGATGAGTACCATCCAAGAACACCATCCCTACTGTGAAGCATGGGGTGGTAGCATCATGCTTTGGGGGTGTTTTTCTGCACATGGGACAGGGCGACTGCACTGTATTAAGGAGAGGATGACCGGGGCCATGTATTGCAAGATTTTGGGGAACAACCTCCTTCCCTCAGTTAGAGCATTGAAGATGGGTCGAGGCTGGGTCTTCCAACATGACAATGACCCGAAGCACACAGCCAGGATAACCAAGGAGTGGCTCTGTAAGAAGCATATCAAGGTTCTGGCGTGGCCTAGCCAGTCTCAGACCTAAACCCAATAGAGAATCTTTGGAGGAGCTCAAACTCCGTGTTTCTCAGCGACAGGCCAGAAACCTGACTGATCTAGAGAAGATCTGTGTGGAGGAGTGGGCCAAAATCCCTCCTGCAGTGTGTGCAAACCTGGTGAAAAACTACAGGAAACGTTTGACCTCTGTAATTGCAAACAAAGGCTACTGTACCAAATATTAACATTGATTTTCTCAGGTGTTCAAATACTTATTTGCAGCTGTATCATACAAATAAATAGTTAAAAAATCATACATTGTGATTTCTGGATTTTTTTTTTTAGATTATGTCTCTCACAGTGGACACGCACCTACGATGACAATTTCAGACCCCTCCATGATTTCTAAGTGGGAGAACTTGCAAAATAGCAGGGTGTTCAAATACTTATTTTCCTCACTGTATAAGCTGTTCAGTGAAGCTATGTGAACACAAATAAACCACAGCATATGTGACTGAATATGAATACGTGTTTTCATTCTGTTCAAAATATCATGAATTATTTTGCACTCCTAACATAAATTAAGAAATTACTGTCACTGCAACCATGTTTTATCATAACAGTGGTCAAATATTGAAGCTGGAGTCTTTCTAACGATAAACAGTTTGTCCAGATCAAGTAGTTAAGATGTTTTAATGTGCTGTGAATGTAAAACAACAATAATCTGAGGCTGCAGCGATATTTGCACGTTGAGTTAACAGTCAACTCTCAATTCACGATGCTGTCAATGTTGCTTAGGCACAAAATTCATACTGGTTGTGTAATTCAAAACAGTTTATGGCCCAGCACTTGCATTCAGGAAGATGTAATGCATACCTTGAAGACATGAGGGCCAAATTAGTGCGATATGCACAGGACAAAGTGATGGTGCCTATGGGAGTGCCTACAATACCCACTCGTACTGTCTGGAACCCTGCAGAGAGAAGTGAAGAAGATACTACAGAACATCTACACAGCCTTTATTAGTACTTTGAAGAGAGCCCATCAAACTATTACCTTCCCCGAGACCTGTCAGCTGGACATCTCCAAAATAGATCCTATCAAAGAGATATTAATAAAATCTGACTGTACATGACATCCTGTTTCCCCCTCTATGAACTCATGTATCAGGCAATATAAGGCTTTGTGGAGTGTAGAAGAAAGTGTGTTGAGTACCTGTAGAGTATGACATAATCATGCCCTTGTTTACGTGAAAGCTTGTAAGCAGGTGTCACCCTTGTGATGGCCAGCAAAGACTTGAGCAGCAGAGAGAGACGATTATAAACTGTATAGGACACTTTAATGTCCTTATCACACCTGGAAGAAAATGCAAAACCCGAGTTATGCCCCAGTATAGTAAATATTGACTTGCTGATAATGTATCCATCTCAACATAGAGCAGTTCTCAGCTGACTGCTTTGTCCTGTCTGTATAGGGGAATTCTATGTGCTTACTTTTCATTCATTTCCAAACACCATGTCTCCAGCTCCATGGAGTCTCCCTGCATGGGTAAACACAACTTCTTAATACTCAAGTAAACATCTTTTTATTAAGTTGGGCATTTTGTCATGATTCTGTTATTATATTGATGGTGAACTAAAAGAAAGACTAGACCTCTGAGGTTTTGAGGGAGATCTCCACACACATGGATCGGCCGATGCCAGGCAGTTGTCCAGCAAGAGCTTTTTTTGCTTCATGAGTCACCTCTGGGATGTCTTTTATTGCCAGATTAAACTGAATAAAAACATGAAAAGGACCAGACATGCAGATATCATGTTAGTTATGATGTAAACAAAACAGGACCATTGTGTGTGAAGTATCCTGGATGTGTCTTACCCAGTCTGAACCTGTCGGTGATGAAGATGAGCAAGTGCTGATCTTCTCTCCAAGCCGGGCTTGAACTATAACTTGCACTGTCTGAAAGACACATAAAGCAAAGGATATCATCACCCTGTCACCTGGGATACCAGATTTCATGCATCCAATAATACCCTTAGTACTGTAGTGTTTAATGTAATCACCTTCAAGGCAAAGAATTTGATGAATTTATCCAAGTCTTTCTTGTCCTGTGGGCTCAGATCACTATCCATTGTCGCACGCACCTAAGACATACAAATTAAAGACAGTTTCCTCAGTGCACAGTGAAAAAGCCAATATAAATAACACAATAATTGAAAAAGTACATAACTGACAGGCAGTTGAATTGGTAGGGTAGGATGGAGGAAAAAGCCCCCTTAATAATAATGTACATTTACACAACATATTTTAAAATAGTAACATATTTAGATACAACATGTACAAGATGAGTGTTATAATGTCAAATACTGCATCATCTATTCTACTTAAAATTGTACTTTGACAATTTTGTTGAATATTTGAATGACCGATGACAGACAAAGCAGGTTTTAATGAATAGCAAAGATGTCTGAAATGTACATCTACCTCATATAATTACTGAATAATAACCATTATATAATAACATATGATATTACATTATTGTAATATAATAATAACATGCCACAAAGGCTTTCTGTGCCAATTCTAGGGGCAGAACTGCTACAGAACTTCAAAATATATATTTTTCTCCATAGATGTAAAAACTTTAATTGGTCCACAAATTCCCAATTAACAAATAGACACAAAATCTTTGATATTTAACATAATGCAATGTCACAGATGACTATTTTCCAAAGATACAAAATTAGATAAGTTAACTTCAAAACTGTTTCGACTAACAAAATCTTAAAAATGTTGATAATCAAAGAGTATTCTATAGTCTTTGTGAGACTGTGTGCCTTCTGTAGTGAAGAGAAGAAAAATAAATAAGGTGGAGATCATCTTGCACCATCCTACTCTTATAATAGTAATAATTAACGCATTTACTGATGTCTTAGTGTCATTATTACTGTCACAGCTTTACGGCAGCTCGCCTCTAAGCATTTAAACGTACTGAATTGAAAACAACAACAACAACAACAACACAGCATTAAGTTACACAACACAACACTAAAACACTGACTCAATCAACGTTAAATGACAGCTGCCAGTTCATCTGACTCGAGATCTAAAATCCGTAGACCTGCCATTTGTCACAGCCAAATATCTCAAATTGTTCACAATTATCTGTTTTTTGTGCAGCCAATGCTAACCCCTTAGCAAAACATGCGCATGTACTTACAGCTCATCACAGAGCGGAGATTCAACTGTTAACACCTAGAGTAGGACGTTAAGTGTGCAATACACCGTGGCTGATTGCGTGAAATGATAAAATACAGCTTAAACGATCCTGTATTTTCAATTAATCACATCGTAGCACCACTACGCCACACACTGACAGGCGCCCCATTTTTTGTTTATTTTGCTTGTTTGGCTAGGTCAGGAATGACGTGTTGCCTGTACCGATTTGACCACGCCACTTTCGTTATTTTTTGAAATTTGAATAAAGGAGTGAATGCAATTATTATTTAATACTATTATATGCACATATGTGTTACATTTTGATATGCACTTAATATGGCCTTCTCTTAATTTATTCTTAAAAACAACCAATACAAATATCGAAAGTGCAGCGCCTGAACAGGAAATTTGTTAAGTGAATGACGTCAGATGTCAATGTCGGCGTACACAGACGATCGCCAGCGCAGGTAACGATTAAGACATTTTCAGGCAATCTGACGATTTACACTACCGTTGTGTTTATCGAATACATAAATAATTTGCTCACGGTGAGATAATTTGATTCAAGAGTTGGTGACGTTCGGTTTCGGTTTTGTGTAAAATACTGTAACGTTACTGAGCTCGTTACCAGCCGACAAAAAAACTCGATCATATTACCAGCTCAGTTTAATTGAGATAAATGTTGTAATAAAATATGTGATTATGTCAAAATAGGGTTTAAGCTTGTGTTGTAAGCAGTCACATATTGAGGAAATCAATGCAGAGGTGCATGCAGAAACATTTAGCATATATATATATATATATATATATATATATATATATGTGTGTGTGTGTGTGTGTGTGTGTGTTATGTCATGTTATGTCACACAATGTTAGGTCCATATATATTTGGACACTGACACGGTTTTCAGGATTTTGGCTCTGCATGCCACCAGAACAGAATTAAAATGAAATAATCAAGATGAAATTGAAGTGCAGACTTTAAGCTTTGATTCAAGGGGTTGAACAAAAATGTAGCAAATGTAAATAGACAAATAAATATAATCGTAAATAAAATGTTCATTTTTAATATTTTGTTGAGAATCCTTTGTAGGCAATGACTGCCTTAAGTGTGGACCTCATGGACATCAACAGAGACTGGGTTTCCTCCTTTATGATGCTTTGCCAGGCCTTTACTGCAGCTGACTTCAACTGTTGTTTGTTTGTGGGTCTTTCTGCCTTTTTTGTCGTTTTGTCTTCAGCAAGTGAAATGCATGTTCAGTCAGGTTGATATCAGGAGATTGACTTGGCCATTGCAGAATATTCCACTTTTTTACCTTCAAAAACTCCTGAGTTGTTTTGCTGTATGTTTTAGGTTATCGTACATTTGTACTATGAAGTTTTAGATGTGTTTTGGCAAAATCTAACCTGGCCTTGTTTGCACCTTGTGGTGAACCCTCTGTATTTGCTCTGGTGAAGACTTCTCTTGATTGTAGACTTTGACAGTGACACATCTATCTCCTGGAGAGTGTTCTTCACTTGGCTGGATGTTGTGAAAGGTTTTTTTTTTTTTTTACCATGGAGAAGATTCTCCTATCATCCACCACTGTTGTCCTCCATGCATGTTAAGGCCTTTTTATGTTGCTGAGCTCACCAGTGCATTATTTTTTCTCAAGATGTACCAAACTGTTGATTGGCCACTCCTAATGTTCTTGCTATCTCTCTGATGGATTTGTTTCATTTTTGAAGCCTAACAATTGTCTGTTTCACTTGTATGGAGAGCTCCTTTGACTGCATGATATGGGTTCACAGCAACAGCTTTCAAATGCAAATGGCACACTTAGAATCAACTCCAGACATTTTACCTGCTTAATTGATGTAGAAATAATGAAGGAATAGCCCACATCTATCCATGAAATGGCTTTTGAGTCAACTGTCCAATTATTTTTGGTCCCTTGAAAAAGGGAGAGGTACATATTAAAGAGCTGTAATTCCTTAACCTTTCCTCCAGTTGTGATGAGAATACCCTCAAATTAAAGCGTGTGCACTTTAAGCCCATATTCATTACATAACTGTAACTTGAATATGTTTTGGTCAACAGCTAAAATAATAAATATGTGCCTGTGTCCAAATATACATGGACCTAACTGTGTAACAAAATATTAAAATAATATTTGTTGTAGTTTTCATCCACCACTATTTAAGTTTACCCAACTATGATGACTTCTGCTTCTGAGAAGCCCAGAAATGTGAAAATTTGGATATATCATGTTTTAGTTATTGACATGGCACTAGCTGACATTCACATGTGCCATTTGCCCACAGGTCCTCCTGAGTATGTGGAATGGCAATCTCTATTGCAGTCCTAGACTGTGACCTGCTGCTGCATGGCCGTGGGCACAAAACACTTGATCGATTTGATATTGAGACAGTGTCAGATGAATTTCTGCTGACAACATTCGGCTTCCCACGTGAGTTCATTTATTACCTGGTGGAACTGCTAAAGGACAGTTTGTTGAGACGGACACAGAGGTCACGAGCCATCAGCCCAGATGTTCAGATACTCGCAGCCCTGGGATTCTACTCAACCGGGTCCTTCCAGAGCAAGATGGGAGATGCGATCGGCATCAGCCAGGCCTCCATGAGCCGTTGTGTTTCTAACGTCACTAAAGCTCTGATTGAGAAAGCACCAGAGTTTATTGGCTTCACTAGGGATGAGGCCACCAGGCAGCAGTCTAAAGAGGAGTTTTACCGAATAGCAGGAATTCCTAATGTCTTGGGAGTAGTGGACTGTGCGCATATAGCCATTAAAGCTCCCAATGCAGATGACTCTTCCTATGTAAATAAAAAAGGATTTCACTCAATCAATTGCCAGTTAGTTTGCGACGCCAGAGGACTGCTGCTGAGCGCTGAGACACATTGGCCAGGTAGTCTGACAGATAGAGCTGTCTTTAAGCAATCCAGTGTGGCAAAGCTGTTTGAAGAGCAAGACAATGACGAAGGTTGGCTTTTAGGTGAGACACATAGTTTGGTTGCTGTAGTGACTTTTCTTAACATTGCCAAAGAATCCTGTGAAAATTTCAGTGTGCTTTCTGTCTCTCGCCTCCAGGTGACAACCGTTACCCTCTAAAAAAGTGGCTGATGACTCCAGTGCAGAGTCCAGAGTCCCCTGCTGACTACCGCTATAACCTGGCTCACACAACGACGCACGAGATTGTGGACCGCACATTCAGAGCCATTCAGACACGTTTCCGGTGCCTGGATGGGGCAAAAGGTTACCTGCAGTATTCCCCAGAGAAATGCTCACATATCATCCAGGCCTGCTGTGTGCTACATAACATTTCTCTGCAGTCTGGCCTTGATGCCTGGACTTTTGAGAGGACTGAGGCCACAGACCAATCAGGGGAGGATATTGATCCCACTGACACTGTCGACCCAGAGGCTCTCAGAGTTCGACAGGAACTCATCCAAAATCATTTCAGCTAGGATAGAATATGGAATTCAACATTTAATTTTTTTTAAAGATACACATGCTATTGTCTTCCTGTATGCTAACATTTTGTTAAGGAATATTCCATCAAAAAAAAAAAAATTCTAAATTCTGTAATTTAATCATAATTTAATCATTTTACTCGACCTCAGGTTGTTCCAAGCTCATAAGACTATATTTCTTCTGTGGAAAATAAAAGTAATATTTTGAAGAATATTTTGGTCACCACTATAATTGTCAAGCAAGTAAATAAATAAATAAATGAATAAATACAAACAATGCGATGTTTCTCAAAATATCTTCTTAATGTTCCACAGAAAAAAAGAAAGTCAAAGTTTAGAATAACTAAGTGAATGATGATGGAAGTTTTGGGGTGAATTATCTCTTTATGAATGTGATGTTTGTCACTCTTTAATGGTCCTGTGAACACAAAAACTGCAAAGCTGGATTATTATTTATTTTTTTTTTTTAATTAGTATTTACAAATACTTTAGGAATGAATGGACAGTGTCTTTTATTACAAGTTACTGTCATTTTAATTTCGTTGTTTTTTTTATACAGCATTTTACTGAAAACTGATAGACCTGTAAAATTATTTAATCAATAAATAAGACCTCAACAGTAGTTGTGTCTGTCTATATCTCTGCCAGTGCATTATTTATTTCAAAACTTGAATTCGACAGGAACAACTGCATTTCCAAACAAGGCAAACCTCTTGCTAGTTATTTATTACCTTCTTTCACGTTGTTAATTTTGTCTAGTTCATATCATCAGTAACACTTACCTACTAGGAGATTCTTTCTCACAGGTCTCCACTGATGCTCTGTAATCTGAGTAAAAGATATATCAAGGCAAAATTACAAAGCTTTAATTTTAGCCCGGGTTAATTAATGGTTTTGTTGGCGGAAAGAGCGAGTGGTCTGTCTGTGCTGCTCCGGAGGCTCGACTGTCAAAGGCGATAAATCAGCTGGTTGTTTAATGAGTCTCGCAGTGGAGCTCGGTGATGAATGTGTGGAATAAGAAGAGAGACCAAGCTGAACAATGACGTGCTGTCCGCAGTGTGAGTGTGTGTGTGTGTGTGTGTGTGTGCACGCGCGCTATTTCTAATGTCATTACTAAAAGTAGACAGACGGAGAGCGCAGAAGCAGCAGAGTCTGCAGCATATGAACTCCACAAGACTCTCCACTGGAACACAATGATATAGAGTCAAGCACAGTTCGCACTTTTAACAACTTTGGGGAGCAAAGTAAGTATTTCTGGGGAACTTTGTTTCATTTTTTAACACAGTGTCTTGTATTTTAACTTTGTATTATGCTCAGAGTTGCATCTCTGCTTTGCCGCATTTATCTATCATCTTTATAGTATAGCGGAAGCTATACGATAAAAAGCACCCGTTACAAACAGTAGCTGCGGTCATTTATGTGGCCTACCTCTAAGAGTGTAATTATTATATTCAGACATAATATTATCCACAGTGATCATGTCAGAACCTGTACGGAAAATGTTGCGGGCGAAGCTCGTGGTGCTGGGAAGAGATAACTGTGGAAAGACAGGTAACACTGTGGTGTTTTTTTTTTTGGGGTTAATGACTATTGGTTGGTCTCGATGACTCTTAACTGATCTGTTTTTCTTTTTTGAACTCCAGCTCTGTGTGTCAGATTTATCACCAGACGTTTCATTGGAGAGTATGAACATAAAAGGGGTAACACAAATGAAATACAAACACACTGATGCTGTAAAGCTGTTTTCACGCTCTAGTCAAGTGATCTGCATCATACACTTTTTGTGTCTCTTAGAGGTCACCTACAGGTGTCAGAAAATTGTGGACAAGGAGGCGATTGAGCTGGAGATCTTAGACACTGTTAATAAGGTACAGTGATCTAAACTGTGTTGTTGTGTTGTATTTTGGCTCTCATCTCTTTGTCGCTGTGCATCTGCCGCCATGCTGTTTTACAGTCATATTTATCCACAGACTCACAGAAAGACAGCAGGATGATCTTACCTTGTCAAACGGCTGATGAGACACAGGACTCTGAACCATTCCATTCCTTTCATGTCTGCTGCTGTGCTGATTCTCAGGCTGGTGGAGCGGCTTTAACAGCCCGCCTGCCATTGATCATGTTACACAGTAAAGCAGCACTTGTTAATTCATAGGATTAGGCTGAAGCTTTACCATCTGTGTGAATGCAGTAGAGTAGCAGTTCTGATGTTTTGGATGACTTTGATACACCCAGTGTAGGTCTTGGAGCCTATAATGCACTGATGATATAAGGCAGGTGTCTTAAAAGGATAGCTCACCCAAAAATTTAAATTCTGTCATCGCCATGCCGTTCCAAACCTGTATGGCTTTCTTTCCTCTGCAGAGCACAAAATAATTTTATAATTATTTTAAATAAAAAAGCGGGAGGTTTTGGGTCTGTGGATTTAATTTACATCCTTTGTGTTCCAGAACTGCCTTAAGAATCACATCTTTGAAAGTCCAGATGTGCATCACCTCTATCCTCACAGATCTGTTTGTTTTTAGGAATGTGTAGGTCCTGCGGCGTCCTCTCTGGAGAGTTCCATTAAATGGGGTGATGGGTTTCTCATTATGTACTCTGTGACAGATCACAGCAGTTTTGAGGCTGTGTCGCGCCTGAAGAGACTGATTGACCACGTTAAACAAACACTCGGTAAGGCTAAGACTCGATCAGACTGTTCTGCTATTAGTGCTACCGCGAGTAGTCATGTTTATGTATATGGACCCTCCAACTAGCGAATAGCGCTGTTATCCATCGCTGTGACTCAGCCTGCCTTAATTGGTCTCAGTTCAGAGATTTCACCTCAGGCATGAACTCTTTATATAGTACACTGCAGCCTGTGAGTGTAAGTTTGTAAATGACAGATAGATACGTGGAAAGAGATAAAGAGAGAGAGAGAAAGCATCACAACACTGCAGTCTTTTTATTATGCCATCCATCTCCAGGTACTGTCATTTTAATGGCAGTCTGTTCTTCTTCAGAGCCACAGCATCCATTACATCATTCTGTGTCTGTGTATGCGTATGTGTCTTCCAGGTATTCCAACAGTCATCGTTGCCAACAAATGCGACATGGAGAATGGCCGAGTGGTGAGGACAGATGAGGGACAGGCTTTAGCCTCAGACCTGAGGTCCGTATGCTTTGCTCTTACTGATAACTGCACAGTTATAAGTGATAGTATGAAATATATACAAATTATAAGTTAATTTAACAGTGTTTAGCCCTACAGTCCCTCACAATCTTCAAGAAACAACTAAAAACTCATCTTTTCCGTGAGCATCTAACTACCTCTTCTTAAAAAAAAATGCCTTCACTTTTCTCTTTTCTTATTATTCTTATCCCTTCCTGTCCTACCTTTTACTATTTTGAAAGATGACTGAAACCTTGTGTAATGGACACTTCTCGTGTTTATTGCCATTTTATGGTAATTTGCTTGTTATATTCCTCAATTGTAAGTTGCTTTGGATAAAGGCGTCTGCCAAATGAATAAATGTAAATAGAATGCATAAATGGGGGCAAATTCTCACAGTAGTTTTTCCAATAAAATTATATAATTCTTTGGCTTACAGGGCCATTTTGCCACACCTGCCTTTACTGGCCATGAAACTGTATGTACATTATTTCATTAATACACAGGCAGAACAAATTGGAGAAAGATATTTAATTGCAATGTTCATATTTTTATTATGAATATCTAATTGCAATTTATTATTATTAACTATATTTATTATTATTATTATTTAATAAAATTATAAAAAAAATTAACAAATCAATAAATATCTCAATAATACTGTTGAACTGTAAAGTATTTAATAATAATGGTAACATAGGTTCTTAAAAAAAGAATACAAATTTTATCACTACCCCAAATCAAAAAGGGGGGCAAAATGACCCGTATGCATTTCAAATGGAATTTTGACATCTTAATAAATTAGAATGTTGTGGAAAAATTCATTTATTTCAGTAATTCAACTCAAATTGTGAAAATTGTTTATTAAATAAATTCAATGCACACAGATTGAAGTAGTTTAAGTCTTTGGTTCTTTTAATTGTGATGATTTTGGCTCACATTTAACAAAAACCCACCAATTCTCAACAAATTAGAATATGGTGACATGCTAATCAGCTAATCAACTCAAAACACCTGCAAAGGTTTCCTGAGCCTTCAAAATGGTCTCTCAGTTTGGTTCACTAGGTTACACAATCATGGGGAAGACTGCTGATGTGACAGTTGTCCAGAAGACAATCATTGACACCCTTCACAAGGAGGGTAAGCCACAAACATTCATTGCCAAAGAAGCTGGCTGTTCACAGAGTGCTGTATCCAAGCATGTTAACAGAAAGTTGAGTGGAAGGAAAAAGTGTGGAAGAAAAAGATGCACAACCAACCGAGAGAACCGCAGCCTTATGAGGATTGTCAAGCAAAATCGATTCAAGACTTTGGGTGAACTTCACAAGGAATGGACTGAGGCTGGTGTCAAGGCATCAAGAGCCACCACACACAGACGTGTCAAGGAATTTGGCTACAGTCGTCGTATTCCTCTTGTTAAGCCACTCCTGAACCACAGACAACGTCAGAGGTGTCTTACCTGGGCTAAAGAGAAGAAGAACTGGACTGTTGCCCAGTGGTCCAAGTTTTGTATTTCATCTGGAAACCAAGGTCCTAGAGTCTGGAGGAAGGGTGGAGAAGCTCATAGCCCAAGTTGCTTGAAGTCCAGTGTTAAGTTTCCACAGTCTGTGATGATTTGGGGTGCAATGTCATCTGCTGGTGTTGGTCCATTGTGTTTTTTGAAAACCAAAGTCACTGCACCCGTTTACCAAGACATTTTGGAGCACTTCGTGCTTCTTTCTGCTGACCAGCTTTTTAAAGATGCTGATTTCATTTTCCAGCAGGATTTGGCACCTGCCCACACTGCCAAAAGCACCAAAAGTTGGTTAAATGACCATAGTGTTGGTGTGCTTGACTGGCCAGCAAACTCACCAGACCTGAAAATGAGAAACAAGAGACCAAAAACTGCAGATGAGCTGAAGGCCACTGTCAAAGAAACCTGGGCTTCCATACCACCTCAGCAGTGCCACAAACTGATCACCTCCATGCCACGCCGAATTGAGGCAGTAATTAAAGCAAAAGGAGCCCCTACCAAGTATTGAGTACATATATAGTAAATAATCATACTCCAGAAGGCCAACAATTCACTAAAAATGTTTTTTTTATTGGTCTTATGAAGTATTCTAATTCTAAAGTATTCTAATTTTCACAATTTGAGTTATAAATGAACTTTTCCACGACATTCTATTTTATTGAGATGCACCTGTATGTTCTGTCAGTAAGAATATTTATTTATAATATACTCATATATTTAATTCTAATTATAATTAGCTTCTTTACGCTCCATGGATTGCTCAAAATTTCCAAAATTAAAAGGGGCTATTTATTTACTACAGGATTTTGTCCTGGTTTATTATTATTATTATTATTATTATCATTATTTTCCATCTTTATCAAAAGTTGTGAATTAATCACTTCACTACCAGTCAAATTTTAAAGGCACTGAGATGATTTTCAATTTGATTTAAATGCCTGATATTTTGGATTTGAAGGCGTTGCTGTGTGTTAAAGTCAGGGTTTCACTGGTGGTGTAGGTGCAGTTTCTTTGAGCTGTCTGTGGCAGAGGACGCTTCAGCGGTGCAGGCCGCGTTTGGGCAGCTGGTGCGTGAAGTGCGGCAGGAGTTTCAGCGCCACCTGCTGGCTATGGACAAGCGCTCGCGGATGCTGCAGATGAGACATGCGCTCAAAAACAAGCTCACACGGAGTAAAACCATGCAGTGGTGACCAGAAAGACTAAACGCATTTCGGATATGACTACCATAGTGCTGTATTCTGGCGTAACAACCTTTCAGAGAACAACAAGTGCCTTATGGATTTCCAAATAGTGTCGTGGACATTATGTGTGTGTGTGTTTATGACAGACAACATAAAGCAACAAAAAGCAGTGTGTTTTTAAAGGTGAACTGGCACTGGCTCCCTTAAAACACTCCCTACCATTGTTTGGACAAACAGGTAGTCTCACCTCAAACTTTTGCAACTGACTGAGCCAGAAGCTGACATCCCTTACCAAAAAGTAGTATACTTTATGTAGTAAGTATACAGATATCAGTGTATAGTAGTATATTCGTAAGTGTACTATTTCAATACTCCTTGGAACTAAATTGGCCTACTTTCTTTAAGTATAACAGTAGTAAACTTTGAGTACATAACAAGTTTACATCAAAGTTTTTAGCTTGTACTGCAACTATACTAAAAGTGGACTTATAGGTATACTGATAGTTTACTAATTAAATACTTTTTTAGTATACTTTGAAGTATAGTCTCAGTAAACTACTAGTTTAGTAGTTTTATACTGCAAGTATACTCGTAAGCTTTCTTTATGTGAACTTTACATCATACTTTATACTACTATGTCTCTATTAGGTATTCATTTGTATATATTTTGTTATATGAATATCTGAACATACAAAACATCAAAAGAAAGAACAGGGTATCTGCTTGTAAACGAAAACATTTTATTCTTGCTTCATGCATCCTTTTTTATAAACACTTGAATCTGGGTAAGTTTTATAAATAAAAAATAAAGAAATAAACAAAATTTTGAACAAAAAGCTGAAAAAAGAAGATGAATTGGATTCAGAATGATAATCAAAACTTGACACCCCAAAGCTTGACAGTCATTATTACCTCTTCATCGGTCGACATTTTATTCCATAACGTTACTCAGTTTTGATGCTGTTTTATGTCTGATGATCGTGTTAGATTACATGTGGAAGCATCTGTTGTTTAGGTTTCTTCTTCGCTTGTGTTTTTTGGAAATTCTGTACAGAAGATGTGTACTAGCGTCCCCTACAATATGAAAAAATTCTCAGAGCACAAGTATAGCTCAATTATATTTAGACTTTTTCTAAGTATAAGTCAGGTATACTTAAATGTCATTTTTAAGTATATTTCTGAGAAGTACATAAAGCCCATTTCTGAGAAGTACATAAAAAGTAGACTAAAAGTACACTTTGCTATATATTTTAGTTTAAAAGAAGTATACTAATAGCTCACTTGAATAAACTTCTTTTTCGTAAGGGATGTTGGACCAACAAACAGAACAAAGTTAAGATTCTACAGTAAGCCAACCTCTCTGTGCATTAAACCGTTTTACTATAAAGTATTTCAACATTTAAAATGGATCCTTTTGACCTCTTGAGATAAGTATACCTCTTCTTTTGCATCAATTTTACTGTAAATTATGTCATTCCAGTGCAACATTCATTCTGTATTTAAAGTGAATTTTATGTGCGAGAAGTCATAAATGCTTATTAGGCACCAAATTTATTCTGATAGACTGAGCTTGTCACTTGTATGATTAAGTCATGCTTAAAAAGGCAGGTGAAGCACCTTGTGGTAGATGATCTGTCTTCTGACTTGGTATGTTGATGCTCTTTTGATCCAATTTCATTGTCATGTGCCTCTATGAGATTGAAATGTCACGAGGGAACGGAACCAATTACATGGTGTTTTTCTATTTTACACAGCTGTTTATAGACTTGCTACATCCTGGCGTTGTGCACAATCCATTCTGTGGAGTAAAATGTTTCCAAAATGGGTTACAAGACAGTGTATCATAATGCTAAATTTGTATTATTAATTGTGCATGTATTGTTTAAATGTTCATTGGTAAGACTGTGTTAATATCCATTTGCTGCTTCAATGTAAAACAGATTTAGAGAGAAAAAACTACTTAATTTACAATTTTATTTAGCAAAAATGGTAAAAATAAATAAATACAAATTGATCAAATGCTCCAGTAATATCCAGCCTCCTCAACGGAAAGAATTCATGAAGTTATATATTCAAATAACTTACACAAGGACTTCTATGAGAAAAGGTAAACAGACATCAGGCAACACACAAGATTAAGAAACAAAACATACAAAATGTAGAAAAGTAAAATGAAACAAAAGAGCAATACACATCCCTTTTAAAAACTATTATGAAAGAATCTAGACACTTTTTATACAACAAATCGATGTAAATTGTTCTTAATTTATAGTTAAGGACATTAGATTAAGCACTGATATTTTCACATTGCAATAATCTCTCCTTCATTTTATTTGAGGGTTTCATCAACCTGAATGAGGTAACAGCATGAGGTGTAAGAATGTGAATCTTCATAAGCATTACTATGCGTATCTTGAAAACATGAACAAAAGCCTGAGCTCTCGGTAAACACTATTAATATCTGAGGAGATCCGATTTCACACACTTCAGGACACAATACCCAATTCTCATGTGTAAGGAACATGAATGAGGAGACACAGTAGATTCCCATCTATCTCATCAGAGAACATCTGTCACAGAAGCACTGTCAGTCCTACTAACCACATCTGGCTTTAGGATTCATGGCCCTAAAGGACGAGAGATGACATTTGCAAATGTCACATCTGATGAGCATTTATGTAAGGGCTCTCTTCCCCTTTCTTTCTTTTTTCAATACACTAGAAAACCTGACATACCATTAAACCACCAAACAGAACGCAGCTTCTCTACATGTCACTTTGGAATTTTCGCAATTGTGATGATTATAATTTTATAGTATTAGCTTCTATCAGACACAATGTGTGAATACTTCTGTGATTGTTGAAAACTTTTAGGGGTAGCGGATACCCAGCTCATCAGACTGGGATGGAATCCTTTAACTAAAAGTAAAGTTTTTTCATAAAAAGATGAACGAACATACCAGCAATTTATTTCGTGTTTTGATGATAAGACGTAAGCACTTTAGAGTTCTTATGTGTAGTGGTCAGATTCACTATAGGCAGCGCAGGCACTGTCCTCACTAACACAACCTGAATGATCACACACTAGATGACAAAGTAGGTTCTGTTTCCGAAAAGGGAAAAATACGCACTCGTTTTGCTGACAACTGAATCTAAGACACCGACAAGTCATAACACTACGATGAAACAGCCTAACATAGTCTATAGAACTTAAGGCAACCAATACACAGAGGCTACAGCAGGCCAGAGCTGCATGTTTAGCATTGAAAACACTCACGAACCTGAAATGAAGATAATATAAACACTGTAGATATTTCTGTCTTTTATCAAAAGCGTGTTTGACACCACCGTGTTTCTGGATTATTTCTTGTGCTTTTTTTTTTTTTTTAAACACTATGGAAGTGTCGTCTTGGCACATGATACAGTGTTCAAGCTACCGCGGCTGTATCTCAGGTGTTAGAACTGGTCTGGTGTGTTTGTCTGTGCTTGTTCGTGTGCAGTCACACGCTTTGAAATACACAGCGGTGAGAGAGCTCCAATATGGTAAATAAAGCGATAACAGAAGAGCCCCTAAGGGACACTGGTAGAAGTAGTTGCGCTAGGCACGTATAACGTCTGCCGTGTTGTGCTTTTGGACAGGTTTACAGTGAACAGTGTAGTAAAGTATGTTAAAACGATACAGAACAGAAGCCCTTAAATTGGCCCATAAGCATAACGTTACTGGCATAGCGGTTTCATGGGATATTTCTGACTGCATGACTCCTCCCAAGTCGTTGGACAAGGCATGAGACCCCTGCTACAGTCTGGGTAAAAAAAAAATAAATAAAAAAAAATCCTCTGGATGTGGAAATGGAGCGAGAGCGATGTGAGAGACATCTCAGATCATTCCCTTCTGTGACGGCGCCTGAACCGCGCTCTCAGTAAATCACATCTGTTCAGTAGATAAGGCATGGTCAGAATTTACCTCACAGACACTTCAGGACTGACACTACAAATACTACTCTACTAATCTTAAATAGCTATTTAATGTTCAGAGTAACGTAAAAGAAGAGTTCCCTGTGGCATCGATTATTTGGCAGAACAGAACTACGGAATATTTTTGTAAGAAAGAAGAAAATTATAAATAAGGTCATGTGTAAAAAATAGCAAAACATATTTACAGAAATGTTTCGGTTTTTAAAAACACCACAAAATAGACAAATGCAAATGATACTAGTTAAACCTCCAGAAGAACGCCTGGAAGACCTGTATTTCTGTCAGTGTGTGATAAAGAACCTGTGTTTGCGCTCCAAGTTCTGTCCTGGAGACACAACAACTGAAAACTAGACGAAACAACTGCACCTCGGTTGCGTTTCACAGACAAAACGGACGCTGAACTCCTCAACACGCCATATCTTATGTCTTAGATCAGAGCTACAGGACCTGATAGGAAGCTGCACTACTCATCTAGCAGGACGAGACCTTCACCCGATCCAGCCTTCAGAAGCTTTCCCACTCAGAGGTGCTATGGCAACTGTATCAGGCACACAATGGTGTGATATCTTTAAATTTTATTACTCTTTTCTATATCATTATTCTTTGTAGAAATCTTTTCGGTGTGCATACGTGAGCATGCACATTGCTGGTACTTTAGGAACCTCCTTCCTGCATGTAGTAAATGGCACTATGGATTTTCTTTCCCTCATAGACACAAGAGATGAAACAACAACACGAAACAACAACACTGTTAACTGGCACGCTTTGGGCCCCAACTGCTGCAGGGTAGCTGATGCTATTTCACCCCCTCTGTCACTTCTGTAAGGGGTACGATTGAGCCGAGGAGGGCCTGTGGGATGACGCTGAGGTCGCTGTTGTTTTTGTGTTTTTTTGTATTCTCCTCCCCTAAGGACATGGTTCCGTTGGTACTGAGAGCCGCCTGGTTGCTGCTGTTATTGCTGAAGGCTGCGGCGTTTGCATTTGTGGGTTCGCTCTTGATTCTGGACGTGCTGTTGACCTGTGCGCTCTCCTCACTGCTCTCATCGCTCTTCACACCTGCAGCCTCTGGGTTGTTATTCGTGGCGATCTGCTTTAAGGTATCGCTCGTGTTTGTGAGGGTGCTAATTATCACCGTAGCTTCTGAAGAGGTTGTTGGGGCATTTGTGTTGTTGTTTGTGTCTGTGGTGACTGCACTGGAGCTGCTGGGTTTGGAAGTTCCGTTGTGGGAGGTTTCTCCATTAGCCATGGCCCCAGGGCAGATGAAGGGAGACAACTGGATCCCTCTGATCAGACACACCAGCCCTCTCATTTTCTCAAGCGAAGCCTCCATCTCACTCTGCTGGGCCAGTACGCTGTTCTTGCTGTCCATACATCTCTGTGCGGGAAGAGAGGACACAGTGCTGCTGACTCATGCAACCAAAATCTCATCATTATATAGTTATGGAATAGTGGTCTTCTGGAGGTATGGGATGATAAACGAATGCATCAGTTAGATCTGTAATTTCAGTGGTATGACTCATGGCCCAGAGCAAAAGTGGATATGAACTTAAGAATTCTCTCACTGTTATAGAGCTGCTGAGTTGTCCTATTCTGTGCTCCAGCGTCTCTCTCTCCTGCCGCAGCTCTGTGCTCCATCTCTTCAGACGATCTTTCTCTCCCTCTTTAGCTGTGGGGAAATTAGTGCATGTTTAAATCTCAACTTAACGCACAAGTCAGGTTCTAGAAGTAAAAATTCACAGAGAAAATGATTTTTAACAATTCTGTACAACCCTTTTTCAAACAGATCTACGTAGGAGCAGAGGTTATTAAGCAATTGTGGAGGCTTCTGTTGGAGCCAACAGTCGGCACAGTCAGGGGATCAGAGAATGGGCTGGGGAACTTTTTCACACATTTGTCCATCTTGGTTGATGTTAATTTATAAATATGCTCTTGTTCATTGCCAGACAATGTTAATACGTTATAGTACTACAAAATATGAATGTAGTATCATTAAGAATTAATATATAATATTAAAAATGAAAATAAAAAATTGTTGCTAGTCTTTTCAGTTAAAGATGGTTAACTTTATCATTCAACTGAACTGTTAATGTGCATTTAAGACATTTGTGTTCTTTCTCGAAAAAGCTGGGTTTTCTAGCATAATTACTCAACTGTAAATGGTACGACCAATTTCAGGGGTGGCCAATATTACAATTCAAAATCAGTCAGAGCTATTGAAAAGTTTCTTCATATTTTCAAGCAAAGCTTTATATTACATGTAGGCTATTTTCTAAGTTGTTTCAATGTAACATTTTGAACATAATTAATGGGAGGTATGATAGTAAAAGCAAATCAAATACTGAGAAAAACAGAAATTTACCAAAAAAAAAAAAAAAGCAGCAAATAGCATATTATACTTCTGTCCTTGTGTCTCGCTGTATTTCAGCTTTTCCTTAAGTGCTATCTACTGTCAGAGAGTGAAACTGCATTTTCATCTGCCAATTCTTTTTTTTTTTGCATTGGTCTGAACATACAAATCGCATATGAAAAATGAGTTTTCATGCCAAACATTCAAATAGGTGTTGACGGTGGACAGGCCTTGGGTCAATATAATTTCAAATTTTGGACTAACAAATGGTCATTTAGGCTAACTGCCAAATTTCAGGTTGTGAAATTCACTGCCATCTAAAGTGGTATATTGTACCACCATTATTACATAATTTGCAATGCTTCAAAAGACTGTAGTTTATGTAGTTCATAAAAAGATTTTCTCCTGATTGTCATATACTATTTCTTTTCTCAAAGTGTGCAATATTGTGGTTCATCTCTGAGCTAGTTGGTTTGGATCATAACTTGAATTAAGTCAGTTAAAGATCCTGATGCATTTCATAAGCAACTCATAACAAGAGACTTTGTTCCAATTTAAACTCTAAATATAGTTTTAAGTAATCTTACATCACCATTCTGTCATTGCAGGTTCACTGTTCTAGCATTAGTTGTATGTGAAACTCCTCACCTGCTTTATAGGAGATGTAGGAATGGACAATAGCAAGAGTCCCTGGCCACTCAATGGCATCTTCCTTCTGCAGAATCTGAAGAAAACATGTAACTGAATGATACTGAAATATACAATTGTTCACATTCTGCATTCAAAGCAATACACACAAAAACATAAACACTCAAAATGAACGTGAAAATGAATTCATAGTAGTGAAAAAAATGAAGTGGAAAGAAATGAGGCTACCTAAACTTACAAAGTTTTGAGCAGTCTTGATGTAAATTCTGGTTTTCAGTATTTGGAATAAATATTAGGCCCTGCATCAATTTCTTCCTACTTCCGAGGTCTTAAGCAGCAGAATTGTGGGCTCATGCCTCTGGTTTTGGCATTTTAGGCAGAGCTGCATGACGCCCAGATGATTAGCAAGTATCGCATATGAGATTCTGCCTGCTGCAGCCACTAAATACTCACTTGCCAATCAAAACCTCATACTTACAGTCTCTATTCCAATCTAAACTGCACTAGATTTTAAATAGAGCATTTCTGGTTGGTCTGAGTACAATAGCAGCCTCTTTGTCCTCTATTTTTGTCCAATTTTGCTCTGAAATTACAATGCCATTAATATTAAAAGTCTCTAATTTGAAAGAATGTAACCTGAAAGAGTTAAGATAACTCTATAAAGACTGTCTACTTTGTAAGACCAGTGACAAAAGTGAAACATGACATGGTACAAAAATGAAATGAGTTACGAGTGTGAGAGTAAACGGCAATGAATCTCTCAGTTACCTGAGACTCTTAATTCACCTCCGCTACCACTAGGTGTCGCTGGTGAGCACGGTGAACATTGGGATAGGGAAGTCTGAATTGTGTCTCAGTAACTGAAGTGGACTATCACAGCTACTTACATCCCCTGCTGAGCTGGGGCTGGGTGAGGGTGAATGTGATGGAAGGGTGAGTGAAAGGGCAGGGGAGAATGGGCTGCCCGCGGTGGGCCACTGTAGGTCTGGGGAGGTAGAATGATGGCTGCTGGTGGTTGGGGGGAGGGGCCCCCGCTCCACAATACTGCGGTTTTTAGAAAGGCGACCTGGGTGAGATGAAACAAAGGACAAACAAAACACAAAAGAAAAGAAAAGAAAAGGAAAAGGAAGACATAACATTGGTGTAGCATACCTCTGACAAGCTGTCCTCATTGGCTAGGGTAGCAGGAAGGAGCGGGTGGGGGTGGTGTGATGGAGTTTGGGAGGGAGAGAGCAACGTTAGATCACAAAAGGAAGCATTGCATGCTGGGTAACAACACATTCTGCAAAAGCTGGCCTCAAATCAGCTGATAAAGGCAGAAGGCATTACATTTAGGCAGATGGGGATAAGAAATGCCAATAACAAAGAAGGATCAGAGGGCAATGATTCAAAGAAGCTTATCAGGCATCAAGAAGCTTATTTTCATCTACAGCTAACACAGATGCTGTCAAATGTTAAGACGAGCCTTTAAGTGAATATGCAGCATCATATATCAACAAATATTGCATGTGTGCACTGGGCATTAACAGAACAGGTATGGATGTCCTTTATCAACAAGTACTTTAAAAGCACTATTACATTACACAGGTTAGCAAAGTTTCAACATCATAAAAAAAAAAAAAAAAACATTTTGAAGATAAAGGAAATATTTCTGTTTTGGACTTATATATATATATATATATATGTGTGTGTGTATTTTAAAATAAACTCTAATCATTTTGCACGTAGACCAAAGTCAAGAGCTAAATTCAACTAAACAATATAGCTGATAATATAACTTGGCAGGAGACTTGGTCCCAAATGTGTTAGAAATCTTTTTAAGAAATATTTCCTTTATCTTCTCAACAAACACAGAAAGTTACTGGAGAGGTAGGCTATAACCAGCCTTCAAAAAATAAATTAACTGAGATCAAGAAGCATAAATTTGGCAATTATTCTGATTCTGTCTTTAATCACATTAATACTCACATACTTCACTTTCTGATTGAAATTTGTCGCAAGCCACTTGTTCTTCCAGGATATAGCTTACAGGGATAGTTTACCATAAGGTGAAAACTGTCATCATTTACTCACCATCGTGTTAAAAGAAGAAATTTTGAAGAATGTCTTCGTTTTTTTCTGTCCATACATTGAAAGTCAGGAGGTCCAATGTTGTTTAAGACATCTCTGACCTTCCATTATATGGACAAAAACAACTGAAAAATTCTTCAAAATATCTGTGTGTTCCACAGAAGAAAGTAAGTCATACATGTTTGGAACAACATGGTAAGGGTAAGAAAATAATTGCTTAAATTTTCATTTCTGGGGGGACATTTCCGACTGGCCATATCAAAAGATAACTTTTTTGAGGTTTTGTACTAGAGTCTGTCCAATACAAGTACTAATGGAACAGTAATGATGCAGAATTGTCGCACCTTTAGGAGGTGCACAACTTGCCTAATTGTAAATCTATAAAGTAGGCTGTGAACATTGTCTGAGTCTTTTACAAATTTATACACTTTTACAGCAGCCTGAAGACAGTCATTATCCCACTTAACACACTGCAGGGTCATTTCTTTCTGCCTCACACATACACTCCAGGGCCACTCCACAGCAGAGTGCCTGTAAGCACATTACATAATCAAACAGTCATTACTGCTGAATGCGTGCTTGTGTGAGACAGAGAGAGACTGACTGATGGGAGTAAAGCAGAGTGGATCAGTTCAGGCTGAGAGGTAAAGAGAGGTACTGAATAATAACTGGCTAGTGATTTTTTTTTTAGCAATAAAACTAGACAATTCATTGTGGATGTTTAGACACATTTCACAGATATGGATAATATCTGTGTTGTGATAAGCTCATTTGCATTTAGTTTTCAACCTGAAACATTCAAAATTAGATTTTTGCATTTTCTGACTAAATGTTTCTTTTTCTGACCTTGTAACATTCAAACCAAATGCTGTAATTTGTTCTTCCAGTGAAACAACAGACCTCTTTTGCTTAAACTCCGCCCCTTTCTTACAATCTACTGCAAACCCCCAATCAGATCTGCCTCCAATCCAATCAACAACCAATGTATAGAACCAAGTCTCTGCCTTTTTTATTTTCAATAATCCATTATACTTAGATATGTGTTGCAATATGGAAGAAAAGATTTGTTGCTTCATCAGTTGAATCGTGACTTTAAAGTAATGTGTCGTGGTACTATTGTGAACGTGCATCTAAGTTCGACATGGAAGAGAAGAAATTGTTGAATAAAGACTTTTTTTGTTTTATTTGCACAAAAAAGGTATTCTCGTAGCTTCATAACATTACAGTTGAACCACTGATGTCAAATGGACTATTTTTTAACGATGTCCTTACTACCTTTCTGTATGGAAGAATATTCCAGACTATTTTCAAAAGGAATTGCAAATTGTATTTTCAATTGCGTTTTCCACATGTGGGCGCATAAATTGTGACATAATCCAAATGCAATTGCAAATCTTGGAATACCGTTTGCATTTTCGCTTTCACGAACGCACAGTGACTGCCACATTTCAAATGAAAAGGCAAAGTCCATTTGCAACTAGTGTTGTCACGGTACCAAAATTTCAGTATTCGATACTGATACCAGTGAAAATCCACGGTTCTCGTTACCAATTTCGGTACCACATGCTAATTAAAAAAAACACTATTTTTAATAATAAAGTCAAACAAAAATAAAATGTACAAAAATCAATGCCATTCTTTATACTTATTTAAATTGTGTTTCAAGTTTTTCCGCAAGTAATAAAAGTATGAAAAACAGTAAACAAGATTCACCCAAATTTGATTTGTCTTTTAATTAATTAAATTTAAACACATTTTAAAATATGGAAGAAATATTTTGATTTCTTTAAAAATATATATATATATTTTTTTTTCAACAGTAGTAATAGTATCACATACATTCTACTAAATAATAGTAATATATTTCTGGCACAGTGTCTTTAAGATATTTTGACGGTTTGCCGTGAATACCTTTAAATTTCTGTGTGTAGCTATATGATATGACGCTGGTTTTACTCAAATGAAACGGTAAATGCTCGTGAAGTGACTCTCAGAGCAGTTCTGTAGATGTTTATGTATTTATGTCCTTATAATTGAGACGGCAGATGCTGAAATCACCACGATCGTCACGCACTTCAGTGTGTGTAGTAAAAAATAAATAAATAAAAAACGCGCGTCTCTGCCATTCACTCATTCACACAGAGACTCGCAGAACATGCGGGATTCATATTTAAATCGACTTTTGCGGCTTAATATTTACAGATACTAATCCGTGTCGGGATTTGATTTAAGTGTAATGTACTTTTGATTAATTCATCCAAACTTTGACAAATTCCGTGACATTCCGTGCTAAACTGTAAATTCTGTTTTTATAACTGGATTCCGAGATTCCGTCCGCGTTTTCTGCATCGCGGAAATCATAGGGCCGTACGCATCAAGAACAGGGTTGACCGGGTACTTAAAAAAACCTGGTACCGTGACGTTTTCATTTTTTAGTACCGACTTCGTACCGAAGTACCGGGTCTTTTTACAACACTATTTGCAACTGTATTTCCCCATGACTTACGAGTTATGAGCCTGTCATATTTAAATAGCAATATTAATTACCACATTTGCTTTTTCACTTTCTCTGCGTCGCACATGTAACCTGCCAAAACTCAAATGAAATCGCAATTCCTTTTGCATTTGAATTTCATATTTCTACACGGAAAGCTGTCAATCATTGTGAGGGGGTGGGACTATACTAGGGGGCATGTTTGTATCAGGAGGTGACGTCACTCACAGACGACCGTGCTGAACGCTTTGATTAATGGAGGTAATCGGTAAAGGCTCCGCTAAAGGCAGCTGTCAATCAGTTCGTGCCTGTGTGAACGAACAGACAACCTTCTTGGCACAATACACAATTCTGTCTTTTTTACCCCAAATGCAGCGATTATACCCTGCTAACAGCGGGAGCAACAACGGTACGCACAATAGGTCAATATTCACTATTAACGAAATGTTTTTCACCTGTCTCAACATCTCTCACTGTTTCTCTCACTCCGATTGAGTGAGTAAACAGACAGTGCAATTCTACACTAATAGTTTCTTACAAAGAAATGTAGAAAATACAAGAGATTAGGCTACAACACTGTATAACATCACTGAACTAAATTATACACATATGCAAATCACATTGCTTATTAATATACATTTATTACCAATATTAAAAATAAGAAAGATGCACATTACAAATATGTCCTTGTAAATGAGAAACTGTGATGAGTCGTGCAGCAGTAATAACGTAACAATAACATACACAATTTCAAGCAAAATGATCATATTTATTCAAGCATTTAACATTTATAAGTTTAATTAAATATCAGTAATGAACTGCATAAATTATAGTGATCACTAAGAAGGTCCTCTCTGTCCCAAATGCATACATTAGGCTATAGCTGATACAGTATCAACTCCCCATCAGTAGTTCTATACTGCCAGCTGCTGGCGCAGTTGTGTAACTAAAGCCTGGAATACACTACACGATTTTTGCCCTGATTTTCCCCCGATTTTACAGTCTGAACAAGTTGACGCTAGTTGAGGAAAGTCGGAGCCAGTCTGCAGGTTACAGCTGACAGATTCCACAGAAAATCGTGTATATGATGGTCACAGACTCAGATTTTTTAGCTTCAGACTTTGACTCCATCCAGTCGGAGGATATCAAACATGTTTGATATTTTCAGCCGATTTTAGAACACGTATGTTTTCATTTGTCATGCGTCTCCTAGCAACAAGGCGCACGTTTCTGCGTGAGTTTGTTGTGATCGGAACAACTTGAAAGTCTGGTAGTGTATGATCTTCAGTCGTGTAGTGTATGATGCCTAGTGTTTTAAAAATCTGTTCAGATTTTAAGTCGTGTAGTGTATTCCATCCTTTAGAGAACATAAGTTATGACTATAACTATAGATCTATGAGACTGAATGATGACCGTCACCACGGTTGTACCTTGAATGATGCCATTCTGCTATCCTTCCGAGACCTAATGTAAACAAAGTTAGATGACTGACCCTGAGTGGTTGGTTCACTATAAAACATCCGGGTGAACAAAGCACTTCCTCTTGCCTGGAACGCCTCAGTTCATACCGAGTGACAAGAGATGGTGACAGTCATCATTTGGTCTCATAGATCCACAGTAGGTCTGGTCGATATGAGCAAAAATTCATATCTCGGTATTTTTTGGCTGATTTGCGGTATACGGTATATATCTCTGTATTTTGGATTTGGATTAAACAAATAAAGTGAATGTAAGCATGTAGGCATATAATATGTGCAAAAATGGTTTAAATAACATTACATATTAACATTGCAATCTTAAAACAAAAATAATGCTTTTTAAGCAGAAGTTAAATTTACTAAACTAAAAATGAAAATAATAAAAAAGCACAGACTCGGCTGAGTAAAAAAGGCTATTATGATTACCCCGTTACACTTTACAGTTAGTGCTATCATACAAATACACTTACTTGTAGGTTTAAAATTCTACATGTCACATTTATTGTCCAACTACAAATATTTCAGCAAAATGTATATTTTAGGCAGAGTTATTGCGCTCCTATTTCATTGCGCTCTGTCTGTTTGGCGCGCATGCGCTCGACGGCGCTCGTTCTAAATTAAGTTTAGCGAAGAATCGCAAAGCAAAAGCTCATGCACTTCTGACAGCAAAATGGAAATATTTCCATGGCTTTCTAACATTTACAGATGGAGAATATACCTGTGAAATGTAAGTTATACATTAAGGAAAACAGCATATCTCAAACACATTAAACAGCGCCAGTAGCATCTCTGTCAGTGGCACACGCAGCCTTTGTCAGAGCATCTGACGGGCAAGCCGCTTTAAACTGAAACTATAAACTATAGGCTAGTATATCTTACGAGTTTTTTTTAAAGCCCTTCATATAAAACTTGTCACATGTTTAGAACAAATTGTAATATGCACTTTCTCCGCAGCAGTTTAGTCTGTGTCCTCCCTAGATAGTTTTTTTAAAGATTCGCTCTTATCAAACTAGTGTATATCGATATTAACGGTATTGCTTCATACCGTATTGCTTATAAAGAATATATCGATATATCATACAAACTCGATATACCGTCCAGCCTTAATCCATAGTTATAGTCATAACTTACGATCTATTTTGACCTCACTCAGATCTAGGCGTGGGCGCTACACAGGTATTAACGTGACTATTATTAGTTTAGTATTAGTGTATTAGTATTATGTTGTGCCATGATATGGATTTTGCTATACCGTGAATACCGTTACATATTCATGGATTTCATTGGATGGACAGACAAAGATTTTTTTCCCCGCGGTCGTTACTGCATCATCAGAGAAAGAGATGCCCTGCTTGATCGGAAATAAATCAGAACCGCATAGTTTTTGCTTCAAACACACGATCGGCTTTTTGGAACTGCACACAAACTGAATTACAATAATTTCCCAAAATGTAATTTGTGTGGTAATATTACTAAGTCTGTAAACGGCCGTTAACACAGGACTCGGACACAAAGAGAGAAAATACTGTAGCAGGCAGCGCAAGATCACTGTTCACAATGCTCGAAATATAGGAAGAAAAATATAAATAATGAATTGGGGGCAGGGGGTTAATATGAATGTGTATCTGAAGGGAACTCTCTTCAGAAAACTTTAGATGCCATTTTTTTTTTTCATAAGCGTAGCGCAGAGCAGCTTTATTTACAGCGGTAACCAAAGGAACGCTAAATTGAGGCCATAAGCGCCATCTGCTATCATAGACTGAATTTGCATGTTCTTTCAGTCCATTTGCTGTTTTTCTTTTGCGCAGGTGTCTTATTTAGCATAATTTCACATATCTAAAATCAGACCATTCTATTTTTGCCTTAGATCTTGAAATCATGTTTTTTTTGTTATATAAGGTTAAAATACATATTATGCCTGTAATTTAACTAAGGTCTACTAAAATGTGATTCCAATTTTTTTTATCATATCGCAATATAATATCGATATCGTCTGAACAGTGGAAAATACCGTGATATGAATTTTAGCTCATATCGCCCACCCCTACTCAGACCGTCACCACGGTCTTACCTTGGATGACTAGTACCATCAGGGTCAGGAGGGGTGAGAAGCCTCTCATCCTTGCTTAGAAGCTGACCGCAGAACTGCAGACCCAAACGAAAGTGGTTCTGCCACATTGACCCTGCAATACTGGGCAAAGGTACAAGGTCAACTCCATGAGGCCGCTGCACATATATCTGTAAGTGCCACACCTTTCAGTGCTGCCCATGATGTGGCTAAACTCCTAGTAGAATGAGCCACCAGGTTCCCTGGAACTGGTAAGCTCTGGGTGGAGTATGCTTGTGCAATAGTGTCCACTATCCAGTGTGAGAGACGCTGCTTCGAGATTGGTTGTCCAATGCTTTTTTTTTTTATCAAAACACAGAAACAACTGAGTATGTGACTGTCGCAACCCCTGTGTGCGCTCAATGTATGTGCAGAGTGCTCTTACTGGGCACAGACTAGAAAGGTCAAGTCCGGTAGATAAGGAATCTGGGTCAGGTTTAAAGGCTGCAAGTTCAACTGCCTGATTGACTGTGCAAGGATTGAGAATCTTGGGAAGAAAAGCCGGATTCGGCCAGAGAGAGACTCCGGAGTAATCTCTCTTTCCATCTTAAACAATCGTCACTTACTGACAAAGCATGTAGCTCACTCACTCTTTTTGCTGAACTGACAACTTAATGATCTAAGATCAGCCTGGGCCAATGGTTCAAATGAAGCTTTAGTCAATGACTGTAGAACCAAAGGAAGATCCCAGGATGGTGATCTTAACTTCCTCTCTGGATGGAGGCGTCATGGCACCTTTAGAAATTGAGACACTGTGGAACAACATTGTGGAAATGAGAATTAGCTGCAACATAAACTCTAACAGTGTTGACCTTTCTTCCTGAGTCTAACAGTGACTGAAGAAAGCACAGAATAAACTCAAGACCACAACCAGAGGGAACCAGGTTTGTATCCTGACACCACTTAGAGAACAAATGCCACCGATTTGAATAGTTTTACCAAGTGGAAGGTGCTTTAGCATTGTTACTGGTTTTTGCTACCGCCTCCTCTAGCTCATGAGAGACGGACTGAGCAGAGGCCAAACCCAAAGTTGGACATGGCTGGACTCAGGTGCCAAATCTGACCCTCCACCTGAATGAGAAGGTCTGCTCTGATTGGTAATGGCCAGGGACAGTCTCGTACTAGACGTAAAAGAAGCGGCAACAAATGTCTCATTGGCCATTTTGGTGCAATCAATACAATTCTGTAATGCCCCAGTTCCACTCGCTTGAGCACGAGGAATCAATGGCAGGGGGGGAAAAGCGTATAACAATCCTCCTGGCCACTCATGCATCTACTCCCAAAGGTCCACCTTGGTCGCTCATCGCAAACCACATCTTGCAATGAGTCGTCTCGGCTGATGTAAACAGATCGGTATGAGCTCTCCCAAAGCTGTCCCATATCAGACCTACCACCTCTGGATGCAAGCGCCATTCCCCTGGGGGAGGCCCCATTCGAGAGAGAAGATCAGCAGCCCGGTTCACTACTCCAGGTATGTAGATTGCCTGGATTGAGGCGAGTCTTGGATGGGCCCAAAACAGAAGCCTCCTGGACTCCTGGAGGCAACGCAATGACCTGGTGCCTCCCTGATGATTGATTTGATAAACTGCTGACATGTTGTCGGTTCTTACCAGGACATGCTTGTCTTGCAGAAAAGGAATCAGTCGTTTCAAGGCCATGTAAACTGCCCTCAACTCTAACACATTGATATGTTCCATGTTCCAGGGGAACACCCATGAGTCTTTGCTTTGAGCAACTCAAGAGGCACTACTTTTATTGCCGCTGATATCATCCCCAATAATTTTTGAAACTGCGCCAACTCTATCCGCTTTCGCCCCAACAGCAGGGGCGCTTTTTACCCCAAATACCACACTTTTACATATTCTTCTAGTTATTGAAAAACTGTTGCTTTAATTATCTTAAACCAAACTGGTAATCCTTAAGACCTTTGTCTCAAAATATATTCAATAATTTTAGCGATTCTCATTTTCTACTTAAATCTACAACATTTAAAATACAAAACATCAAATATTAGATTTAGCACAGAATCAACTACACGAAAACACATCACTGCCAGGAGAAATTGCCCAAACTTCAAAGACCTGTTTAAATTATTAAAACTAGAGGCATTTATTAACTTTAAGATTACTTTTTATCATGTAAACTATATGTACAGCATGTTATATACTATGTGACAGAGGGGAACACGGCCGCATGACAGCATGCTGCCCATATCAAAACACATGACAGACAGCTGTTGGAGAACACGTGAAAAGCGTGACCGAATGAACGATACTCGTCTGTATTTGCAGTACACAAGCCGTGGTTCAGCTGCGCGCAACAAACGCTGCCAGTGTGAAAGCACAATGGGCGCGCGCTGCTCACGCTCTGCATACGCTCCGCTTCTGCGCTGCCTCTGCTCTGCTTACGCGTGCGGTGTGAAACCGGCGTAACTCTGTGCCACCGCATAACTATAGCTGTGTTAAAAAATAATGAGAATATATATACATATATATCCGAGTCCTGATCGGGAGGTATAACGTCCGATTCCGATCGAGTCTGAAACCACGTGATCGGGCCCGATTTCCGATCACGTGATCGGATCTGGACATCCCTACCAGGCATAGTTGGGAGCACGTTCCGGCCACCCTTTTGGCATTGCTATGCAGTCCCTCCTTGGGGGCCTGAGCCCCTGGGATTCTGCTTTTCTGCGGTGCATTCCTAACTGACGACCGGGACTGAGCCACCTGTTTGCGCCATGGTTCCCGCCTGGCACTTCAACTGTCGTCAAATCTCCGAAAATTACTATTCTGTCTTCCACCAAACTCCCATGGTTGTGGCCGATTAAAGTGGGGGCGGAGGCTGAGGAGGCTGACAGCCTTGATATGACTGCCTAGTTATCCTAGAGTGACCAAATGTGCGCTGCACTGACTCTCTTCTACAACGCGCTTGTTCTGCTTTGTCAAGCATTGCTTGAGAATCTGGGTGGAAAAACTCGACCAGGAGTAACTGGCATGTAAGTCAGTTCTTTTCTGATAGTGTCAGGCAGAGAGGTTTGTGCTAACCAGATCTGCCTACGAGAAAGTATTGCAGATGACATAGAGGCACCAATGTTCCTAGTAAGCTGTACATGTGTAGCAAGGGCTGCATCCACTAAACCTAAAACATCCTGATCCTCCTGACTTATAATTTTTCTCAGAGCCACCAAAATTATGGCTAGTGCATTACCACACCAGGCCACACGTGTGGCCGCATTAAAAGTCTGACACACCAGATTATCGGTCTTTTCACATTCTTTCCTGGGACACCAGGGGTCATCAGTCATTTATAAAGCGTGCGTACGCTCAGATTTGATCTTAGAGTGTGTGTGCGCTTAAATCCACGCCAGCGCTCATATTTATAAAGACGGTCTTTGACGTGGAAAAGTGATTAGCGTCACATCAGGGTCAGAGCAGACGTACACACTTTTTATTGTCAGAGTATTGCAGGTTTTTTAAAATGTAAGCTGTTCTTGTAGCTCGCTGTTCTAAATTATGATGATTGGTAATATTTTATATGTTAATGATATTAGTTAGGAGTCGTTTACAAGGCAGAGAGCTGAAACCATTCAATTGCGCGCAAGTTGAAGATCATTTGCGATTCATAGATTTCACATCTGAAAGAGACGCGCGTTTTCTGTTCGTACGTTCATTCTATGAATCAAACTTACGCATATTTGAGAAATGATCGTAAGATCAAATTTAGGATAGTTTCTGAGCAACATTTTATAAATGAGGCCCCCGGTCTGGACCTAGAGGTGCTAATGCTGCCATTTCACGCTCTACTGCTGGCATGCCCGTTTCTGTAGCATACTGTATTTTGACAAAGCGCCTGCAACCAGCGTTGAATTGACGGGCAGAAGGTCGAAACAGAAGGTTGGGACTGAGAGACTCCTGCCCACACCCCTTGCCCCACCGACGCTGTCTAAGTTTCAGTCTGTGTTTCCAACTCCAAAATCCTTGCAGCGCTAAAAATTCGAGTGACAATATCGGGCTGTGCAGAGTCTCCATCCTTAAGGGAAGACTTTGACTCATCCCCTTGACCTTCCTCACTCACGTCTTGATCATTGCTGCCAAACAGGGAGTCATGAGCATGAAGAGAAATAGCATCAGGAGGGTTACCTTTTTCCTCCCGATATGAAGGAAAATCATCTTCAGAAAAGACAACAGATTGCATGCTTCTCCCCATTTCCTGAGGCCTAAAATGGTCCATCTTCCCAGCCAGATCTCGTAAGGTGGCCAAAATTTGCTGCTGGGTGTCAGAAAGTGAATCTGAAACTTTTGACCTTTTCTCACAGGTGGCCTCAGAACAGTTAGGAGAACATTCTCTTCTTCGTTTAAGGGAGTGTGCATCAACCATTGAAACCTGGCCCTTTGCAGCCTTTCTTGCAGAGAGATTTACAGCAGCAGGACATGGATCTTCAATGTCCTCCAGTAAATGAGTCACGCCCAAACATGATGGACATTCCCGGTGACCATCACGAGGATGCAAAGTAGCATGGCAGTAACAGCACAATGGTTGACTCATGATTGTTGAAGATCCAATACAGCTGCATACAGCCGTAACACAAATAACACCCAAAATATAAATACCTTACTCCTGCGAACAGGAATTTGTTAGTAAGTAATGTGTGCAAATACCACCAAAGCCAAATAAAATCTCACTCAATCCACTGCGAACAGTAGTATCACAGAGCAAGCATATTAATTCTCAGTTCGGTCAGTCAATAAGACAAACTAGACCAATTAGGAGGTACCGAAACCTATTCTATGCACGAACGCACAGATCAACAGGTGGGAAAATCTCCACGCTGCGAACAGCGGAACAGTGTAACAGTGTAAACAAAAATCCTCCTTTGGTTTTATGAATAATAGGACAAAAATGCTACTTACCAATCCGTACGCTTCCAAAAGCGCCGGAATACAATCTGTAAACAAATATCAAACTCGTAAATCAGAATAATATAAACACCCAACCACTTACCTAAATATAGAGGGAAAACAAATTACCGCAATCCTCAGGGGCACCAGGCGCCTGCACTATAGTGACGGATTGAATGGGTAATATTCCAATTTCAGTGTATACACGCGGATTCTCTGAACCGGTCTCAGAAGAGGCGACAAAGGCAAAGAGGAAATGCTTCGTTCACCCGGATGTTTTATATTGAACCAACCACTCAGGATCAGTTATCTGACTTTGTTTACATTAGGTCTCAGATGGGTAGCAGAATGGCATCATTCAAGGTAAGACCGTGGTGACTGTCTGAGTGAGGTCGAAATATAACTTTTGTTATGCTGAGATCGCGAGAAAAGTTAAGTTGTGATAACGAGAAAACAATTTTTATTTCTTATTTCTATCTTATAATAGAGCTCCTGCGTCAAGAACTGTCAGTCTTTTTACACTCCAATTGATCCACGTGACAAAACAGACAATGCTGCTAGTCCTACTCTGCCTGCCCTAGATGAGACTTCACTTTACACCAATGATCTAGGCGCAGCTGTCACAGAACATGCCACAGCCAAGGTGAATTAATATTAAAAATCATGTGAATCAATCGCAGTGTCCGGTGGCTGTACACAATGAGAGATCTTTTTCTTCTTCTTGGTTTATCGGCGGCTATTTAACCAACGTAAATATGAGAGATCTTGAGATTTGTGCGACGCTTTGGTACCACACGGGACGCGTGCTCCATAACGGATTAAAATTGTTCAAATATAAGGTGGAAAATGGGTAAATAAATATAGATTGGCACTGTTTTTTTTTTTTTTTTCAAACAGCGTCAGGTGTGACGCGCCTCCTTTTACAGATTAAAAGAAAGGAATAAAATGTACTGTAATAAATGTAGTAAACAGTCTGTTTACTCACTCAATCGGAGTGAGAGAAACAGTGAGAGATGTTGAGACAGGTGAAAAGCGTTTGGGTAATAGTGAATATTGACCTATTGTGCGTACCGTTGTTGCTCCCGCTGTTAGCAGGGTATAATCGCTGCATTTGGGGTAAAAAGACAGAATTATGTATTGTGCCAAGAAGGTTGTATGTTCGTTCACACAGGCACGAACTGATTAGCAGCTGCCTTTAATGGAGCCTTTACTGATTACCTCCATTGATCAAAGCATTTTCGTCTGTGAGTGACATCACCTCTCAATACATACACGCCCCCTAGTATAGTCCCGCCCCCTCACATTGACTGACAGCTTTTTGTGAAGACATAAGAAATTCAAGTGCAAAAGGAATTGCGATGCCATTTGAGTTTTGGCAGGTTACATGCACGACGCAGAGAAAGTGAAAAAGCAAATGTGGTAATTAATATTGCTATTTAAATATGACAGGCTCATAACTCGTAAGTCATGGGGAAATACAGTTGCAAATGGACTTTGCTTTTTCATTTGAAATGTGGTAGTCACTGTGTGTTCGCAAAAATCCAAACGGTATTTGCGATTGCATTTGGATTATGTCACAATTTATGCTGTCTATGGAGGGTCAAGAAAGCTCACGGATTTTATCAAAAATATCTTAATTTTTGTTCCGAAGATGAACAAAGGTCTTACAGGTTTGGAACTCCAATAAGTAATTAATGACAGAATCTACATTGTTTGGTGACTATCCCTTTAATGTCAGTAGCGCAAATGGTGGAGGAGAAGTTAAATCCCTAAAGTATGAGCAAAGCAACAGTGAAGCTTGCCTTAGCAAACACCTCTAACAACCTGTGATGTCTGCTCTTGGATTTTTGCAAGCAGAGTATCTAATATAGGCACAGAAAGCTCACCTCTCTTCCTGCTGGACTGGTTTATGGAACTCAGATACGACACTGAGCTCTTCTTCCGCTGAAACACACAGAAGCATGGATACGTAAATATAATTATCATTCCATTGGATATTTCTAATCAGTTTGCACAGAACTGCTCATTTAATGTGTGTTTGTTACCTCTGGTTCAAACGTGGCTCCGCTATATATTGGATTTGCTGTTGTTCGTCTTTTGCGTTCCTGGCGCCTGCTTTGAATCTCTACACAAACAAAGCGCGAAAGGTCAATACACTTGCATGCACACAAACAAACCCACATGCAGACTCATTTCTTTCTCCTGACCTTCTAAATAGTCGCGCGTGACCAGTCCCAGAGACAACATGAAGGCCAGTTTCTGTGGAAAGAATGAGTGCCATTCTCATCATCATAATTTACATCACCATACTTATCGTTATCGTCATTATAAACTGTGTGTGATGTAAACATAAGTGTATTTTACCAGAGGGCTCTCCTGATGTTTGGAGGAAGGAGTGTGTGTGTTGGTGGGGGCAGGTGAAGATGGCGCATCTAAAGACAGTGGAGGTGAAGTGTGTGTAGGCGTGTCTGGAGAGATGAGCAATGAAGTCTTTGGCTCTGTCCCATATTCCACTGCGGGTATCTGAAGCAGAAACAAAGATATATTAATACATACACTACAGTTTATTTAACAGTTTGTAGTCAGTAAAGTTGTTTTAAAATGTTTCTAAAAGAAGTTTCCTATGCTCACCGTGACTGCAAAAATACAATAAACGTTTTATGTACTAATCAATGTTTTAGAGTAAATCTAAATACATTTCTCTCACCGTGTTGTCAGAGCTTGGGCTGTTGTGAGGTAACTGCTGTGTGTGTGTCTGCGCAGACGGCAGCGTGTGTGTAGATGGGGAGATCAGGATGCTTGTGTTGTTAGAGCTGTTGGGGCAGGGCAGGCCATTGAGGATTCGCATCTGCTGGACGTGACCAGAGGAAGGAAGGGCAGTGCTCAGTAACACTGGTGACTGTAAGGTGTGAACAGAAACCTGACCAGCCGCTGGAGACAAAGATGCTGGAGGTTTTGGCCTGACCTGCTCATACACACAGGAAAAAGAGAAGAATTATTTGTGTAATGACTGGAGAAATTAAAAGGTGGACCTAAGCAGAGAAAAATGACTGAGGTATCAGAAAAGTGATGCTTAACTCAGCAATTTAACACAGCAGGTCTTTCACATCTATTTCAGTTTACAGAAAGATACTATTCCATAATACCACTAACACCAGCTCCACTCCAACATAATTAAAAGTTGTCTACTTATTGTCTATTATTTATTAATATTATAATTAATTATAATAATGTTTAATTATTTGTTATAATCCTTATCTTTTAGTTTGCATCCATCGAGTTTAATAAAACGAGATGAAGTACCATTTATTTGTGAAGTATGTAATTTACAGAATTATAAAAAACTTTTTATTATTTAATATAATATGAACCATTTTTCAATACATTTCCAAATGACTCTATTTCTATGTGAAATACAATACCTAACGTTTGAGGTCAGTGAGATTTTTGTTTTTTAAATTAATACTTTTAAAGACATTTATAACGTTAAAATTATTTTTATTTTAAATAAATGCTGTTCTTTTGAACTATTTATAAAATAAATAAAATGGGATCATGTGACAGTGAAGACTGGAGTAATGACTGTTAAAAAGTCAGCTTTGCCATTTAAGGAATAAATTACATTTCAATATATAGAAATCAGTTATTTTAATGAATATTTTTTTAACCAGTTTTTGATCAAATAAATGCATCCTTGGTAGGCATAAGAGACTTCTTTCAAAAACTTTTTTTTAAAAATCTTACGGACCTCAAACTTGTATCCTGATATGTAATATAAAATTACTATGTGATGCATGATTTATACCAACCAACCCTAGCATTATATGCACGGGCACACAAACAACACATACAACAGAGAATACAAAAGCACAAAATACTGCTGGAGAAAGATCAGGGTTAAGGATCAATTTACTGTAGGGTCAAAAGCAACAGCCAAAGCAGGGATTGCAAATGTCACCACTATGCAAGCACAAAGAAATTAAATCCAGAGCAGGAAAACAAGGTGGAGCATGAAGAAAATATCACACATAAAAGTAACACCTGCAGTTGAAAAAAAAAAAAAACAAGACATATAGATGCACACTAACACTCAGCATTGAGGGGTTTTCACTAGTCCAGCCAGGCAGTAGGGTGTGAAGGGTTTCTATGGAAACAAACCTGCGGTAGAGTGGCTGGCCGAGTTGTCTGTCTGGTTGGTGGGACAAACTGAGGAACTTTGATTGGTTGGGAGGCAGCTTGCACCTGTGACAAGACCGCCATTTAGAAACCCTTACTTCACTAACCTGTCCAACATACATCCTACAACAAGTAACTAACTATTTAAGCCATAAATAGAGGCAGATGCATTGGAATAATTGTGTCTAAAATCTAAAAGTACCAGCCCTGAGCTCTTGGGATCTTAATTAAATTGCCTCCCAACTCGCATGCAGTTTGCAAAACAAGCGGGAATAAGAAAACAAAACTCTTCTTGTTCTATAACAAGAGGCAAAACAACTGAAGAAATACTTACAACAACGGTGCTATTGGGTATGACTCGCACTGGCTCTGCTCCCTGATTGGTCGTTTGGATGACCGGTTGGAAGTTTACTGGGGACTTTTGAGGATCTGAGCTAGGAGGGCTTGCCAGGAGTGTGCTGCCAAGGGTTGTAACCACGGTGATAGTAGGTGCTGGTGTCATGATGATAGGTGAGGTGGGTGTGGCAGCTCTCAGCACCAGAGGTAGAGTCTTTGAAGCAATGACAGGGGCCACAGAGCTCTACAGGGTCACAAACACATACGCTGTTGTAAACGTGTTCACTTTTTCCTTTTATAGGTCAGGTAGGGAAGTCTGTTTTTGCCACTGCATAACATTTTTAAAAAAAAGGTAATTGCAACTTTTTCTCCCACAATTCTGTCTTTTTTACTCGGAATTGCGAGATATAAACTTACAATTGTGAGAAATAAAGTCAGAATTGCAAGATAAAAATTTGCAATCGCGAGAAATTCAGAATTGCGAGAACTCAGAATTCTGCCTTTTTTTCTCAGAATTGTGAGTATATATTTGGTAACACTTTACAATAAGGTTCATTAGTTAACATTAGTTAACAACATTAGTTAACATGAACTAAGAATGAACAATACTTCTACAGCATTTCTTAATCTCAGTTAATGTTAATTTCAGCATACTAATGCATTATTAAAATCACAAGTTGTGTTTGTTAACATTAGTTAATGCACTGTGAGCTAACATGAATAAACAATGAGCAACTCTATTTTTATTAACTAACGTTAACAAAAATGAATAAATAGTGTAATAAATGTATTGATCATTGTTTGTTCATGTTAGTTAATACATTAACTAATGTTAACAAATGACACCTTATTGTAAAGTGTTACCATATATTTTTATATACAACTTGCAATTCTAAGAAAAAAAAGTCAGATTGCGAGATAAAAAGCAATTACCTTGTGGCAGACTGGGCTTCCATAAGTCTTCTTACTGAACATAATGCTCTGCAGAATATTCTGGTCACTCTTCTCATAATGAAAAAAAAGCCACTGAGATAACGTTACCAAAGCTATGGTGAGTGTAACTGCCATATCTAAAAAGAAAGCTGACATACTGTATGTCAGAGTTTTTATTTTTTTTAGCAAATACGTAAATATCCAGTCTCCACTAGTAATCTGTTCATAAGACGTAAATAAGCATACACACGATATAAACTGTGCAAGTATTTTTGAATAAACAGTTTGATTACTTGGTGCTTACATGAAGGTTTTTTAGTCCAACTGAGCCATTAATGCAATTACTTGGATGTGTGTAAACGTAGCTATTAAGTCTCAAAAACAAGATCAGTTTGATTCATGAATAAATAATTCAAGCTGCTGACTCAAAACAACCAATTCTTCTTTCACTGACTTTCATGAATATGCCAAAGAAAATTAGGGCAGATATCAAGTGGATAACAAAATTAAACTTTAAGCCCATTCTTCACACAAAGCAATAATATGGCTTCAGGAGTCACACGGACCAATTTTAGGTGCCCCTGCTCAGCCCAACTGCATGGAAAAGCATAACCAACACAATATTCAAATATTTCTCAGAATAATATTTCCACATGGACCTTTTTTATAATACTTCTATGGTACGTCTTTGTAATTTTGGAGCTTGCTAGCAAAGGTCTTCATTCCTTTTTTTGTTCACAGATACAAAGTCAGACATATGGGTTTGGAACGACATGAAAGCAAGTACCTAATGCCAGAATTTTTAGTTTTGTGTGAACTAATCCTTTAAATGTTCAGCAAAGACAAGGCATTGTCTTTAGAGGGGTCCTGTATGGAGTCCTACTGCATCTGACAGGGTATTGCTTCTTGTGTTTTGTGTGGGTACCTGTGGAGTAGTGAGGCTGGCAGCAGGCAGAGGCGTCTGTGTGATGAGCAAGGTAGACGTTTGCCCATCGGCTTGTAGTGTCTGCAGCTTCATATCTTCTTGTTTCACCAGTAGATCCCTCCTTAACTGCTCCACCACCTTTTTCTGAGGGAGAAAGAGAGAACAAGCGCCTGTTCATTTTTTGTGTGTTCTGTCACTCGTACCTGCAATGAAGTCTCTCTCACTCACACCCTCTCTTTCTGCCTACTGTTGATAAGAGAGTTTGTGATGTTGGATTTGGGCCCATTTGCACTGACAGCAAGAGGGAACATGGAGTCCCTACAGCTGAACATCACTCTCTTTGTCTTTTTCTCTCTCAGGCAGGGGGCCAACAGTATTCTGCCTTCAAAAACATCTTAAAAGTGATTAAAAAAAACAAATGGATTACGGCATAACAGGAATATATTACCATTAGCATCAGTTATGACTATGAACTATGTCCGGTACACAGCTGAAAGGAGTGCTTCTTCAAATCAAGCGTAACCTCAGTAATTAGATAAAGATTTATTGAATTAATGTGAACCGTGTCTAAAACTCTTCCTCTCAAGACCATTATTAAGGTTCCCTTCAGTTGGTTTGGCCCTTACTTACTTTAATTGTATGAACAAAAACAGTTGAAACATTTGTCAAAATATCTTTGTTTTCCGCACAATAAAGTATTTTTATAAATGTTTAGAATTTTTATTTTTTGAGTGGACTTTCCCCTTTAAGAGTCTAAACAATGACAAATGGACAAGTGTTTGGTTAACTTGTTAGAAAACACCATTAATTACATTTCTATTTGGCTCTGCTGGTAGAACATAAATTCACCTTTAAAGGTTAAAATGTTCATCTGTTCATATTTATAATGCCATCAAATCTTTTTCTATTTTAGAAAGATTCCCACATAATAAGAACTAGACCATTAGCATTTACAAGGACACACTGAACCCTACATTTGCATAAGCTTAAAACACTCCTATGAAAAACATTTTAAAAATAGACATGCTTTAGTGACATCTGTGGTAGGTTCTTTACATATTACCAGTCATCTTACAATGAACGAGACAGAAATTGAAGTCATATGTAGAAGAATGAAAAATAAACAATCTGCATACTTGCACACTTATTGAGCTCAGTTATAACTGTGCAAATAAGAAACTACTGAGAAAAAAAAAGAATGTGATTCTATATGGTGAACACACTCATTCCTCACATACTCCAAATGCAATTTGTTTGAAGCCATTTACTGTCTATGTTACAGTTTGGCATCAAAAAACTTGCACGTACACACATACATATGAGCAAGTGTACACAAAGCAACATTAAAAGAGTATGGATCCATAACAATCATAAAGTGAAGACAGAAGGAGGGAGAAAACAAAACTTTCAGATGGCTGTAAGAGTGCCTGGCTTTACTCAATGCAGGCTACAAATGTGCAATACAGCTTGTTTGTGTTCAGCTGAGTATGTGTTGATTCTGTAACCAGTGAAGACAGAGTGACAGATACATTAATGAATATGAACAAAACCCCCCCAGCACAGTCCTCTCACTGATTACAGCTTTAACAGGCTCCCTCCACCATCTGTTAGACTCACACACTCCTAGATCTGGGAGAATTCCACCGGACACCAAATGTGTGCGAGCGAGGAAGGCAGTGCACTTTATTAAACAGCGCTGCAGGCTGGTACATTTCTGAATGCCGAGTCACAGTGATTATAGGGCTGACCTTGTGTTTCTCTTCTTCCTTTTTCTCTGCAGAATGATTTCAGGTGTGTGTTTTTCTCCTGTTGATGGCAGCCACTCTGTTCTGTTGCTTTAAAGCG
This sequence comes from Onychostoma macrolepis, assembly GCF_012432095.1. Lineage (NCBI taxonomy): Eukaryota > Metazoa > Chordata > Actinopteri > Cypriniformes > Cyprinidae > Onychostoma > Onychostoma macrolepis. The sequence continues at coordinate 25,315,956 of NC_081161.1, read as the reverse complement.
CATTGAGACACTAATTAAAGCCCTTTTCCACCGCAGGAACTTTACCCAGGAACTAAGGACTTTGGGCCGGTACTCGTTGTGTTTCCACCGCAGGAACCAGGATCTAAATTAAGTTCCGGGTACAAATTTGCCCCTGAAAAAAGTCCCTGCTCGCGAGGTAGTACAGGTGCATCTCAATAAATTATAATGTCGTGGAAAAGTTCATTTATTTCAGTAATTCAACTCAAATTGTGAAACTCGTGTATTAAATAAATTCAATGCACACAGACTGAAGTAGTTTAAGTCTTTGGTTCTTTTAATTGTGATGATTTTGGCTCACATTTAGCAAAAACCCACCAATTCACAACAAATTAGAATACTTCATAACACCAATAAAAAAAACATTTTTAGAGAATTGCTGGCCTTCTGGAAAATATGTTCATTTACTGTATATGTACTCAATACTTGGTAGGGGCTCCTTTTGCTTTAATTACTGCCTCAATTCGGCGTGGCATGGAGGTGATCAGTTTGTGGCACTGCTGAGGTGGTATGAAAGCCCAGGTTTCTTTGACAGTGGCCTTCAGCTCATCTGCAGTTTTTGGTCTCTTGTTTCTCATTTTCCTCGACAATACCCCATAGATTCTCTCTGGGGTTCAGGTCTGGTGAGTTTGCTGGCCAGTCAAGCACACCAACACCATGGTCATTTAACCAACTTTTGGTGCTTTTGGCAGTGTGGGCAGGTGCCAAATCCTGCTGGAAAATGAAATCAGCATCTTTAAAAAGCTGGTCAGCAGAAGGAAGCATGAAGTGCTCCAAAATTTATTGGTAAACGGGTGCAGTGACTTTGGTTTTCAAAAAACACAATGGACCAACACCAGCAGATGACATTGCACCCCAAATCATCACAGACTGTGGAAACTTAACACTGGACTTCAAGCAACTTGGGCTATGAGCTTCTCCACCCTTCCTCCAGACTCTAGGACCTTGGTTTCCAAATGAAATACAAAACTTGGGCCACTGGGCAAGAGTCCAGTTCTTCTTCTCTTTAGCCCAGGTAAGACGCCTCTGACGTTGTCTGTGGTTCAGGAGTAGCTTAACAAGAGGAATACGACGACTGTAGCCAAATTCCTTGACACGTCTGTGTGTGGTGGCTCTTGATGCCTTGACACCAGCCTCAGTCCATTCCTTGTGAAGTTCACCCAAATTCTTGAATCGATTTTGCTTGACAATCCTCATAAGGCTGCGGTTCTCTCGGTTGGTTGTGCATCTTTTTCTTCCACACTTTTTCCTTCCACTCAACTTTCTGTTAACATGCTTGGATACAGCACTCTGTGAACAGCCAGCTTCTTTGGCAATGAATGTTTGTGGCTTACCCTCCTTGTGAAGGGTGTCAATGATTGTCTTCTGGACAACTGTCACATCAGCAGTCTTCCCCATGATTGTGTAGCCTAGTGAACCAAACTGAGAGACCATTTTGAAGGCTCACGAAACCTTTGCAGGTGTTTTGAGTTGATTAGCTGATTGGCATGCCACCATATTCTAATTTGTTGTGAATTGGTGGGTTTTTGTTAAATGTGAGCCAAAATCATCACAATTAAAAGAACCAAAGACTTAAACTACTTCAGTCTGTGTGCACTGAAGTTATTTAATACACGACTTTCACAATTTGAGCTGAATTACTGAAATAAATGAACTTTTCCACGACATTCTAATTTATTTAGATGCACCTATACTTTTTCAAAGGTCCGGAACTTTTGGGGGCGGGACTTGGGCGCTGAGCATGCTGATTGGTTGAGTTCACACAGCACAGTAGTTCAACCACCATATTCGCATAATTAAAAAAATTATATATTACTGTTATTGTGTCATGAAATGTAGTTTTTAAAGTATTTCAGGCAAGAATGTAGTTGTTTAAAACTCAAATCTGCAGTTCATTTATAAAGACAGCGCCTATTTCAAAATGTGCTTCGCCGATTTCGGAGACATAAGCTCCACGCGATCACCAGACGCTCAGTGCCCATGTATCCCGAAGAGAGGAACATAACGTCGGCTAGTCCTTCTGACATTTACCGCTGGCTCTGATGTCTCTGTAGTGGTATAATTCGCTGGTATAGTGATATAATTCGCTTTGGGTAAATCTAACAGGTAATCTTTGGTCTTTATTCTAATATTCTATTAATATGTTTAAAATGAAAATTAAAAGAGGCAATGCTGTTTGATATAAATAATATTTAGTTTCATTGTAATGTACATTCCCTGAACTACATTTCTGTGGCTATATAAATATGTTTAAATGAAAACGAAAAGAGGTAGTGGTGTTTGATATCATATTTCATCCTATTGTAAATACAGTGAGGAAAATTGCAGTAGCCGAGCCGAGCAGATTGATGTTATCAAGTACGCTGCTCTTTGCAGAATTACTGGACTTGTGCCGTTCCGTCCGCGGGAGTTCACACTCCTAGTCGAACTCGTGAAGTCAGAACTACCAAGGACGCAAGTCCGAAATTTGCGTACTTGGTATTGAGAAACGCACGCAGACCTACATCCCCAGACTATTTGCCTATTCTTCTCGTTACTTTAGACCGCGATGGAAACACAGACATCAACAGGTCTGAGGTAAAAAAAAAAGCTCCTGGGACAAATTGTTCCAGGTAATTCCGGTGGAAAAGCGGCTTAAAATTCCTCTCTGCTGTCTGCAGTCTACAACGCATCTTTTCTCCATCTCCTCCACAGAACTTTGGGTTCTGTACAGTAAGCTCAAGCGAAGGACAGTACGCCACGTAATCATCCCCAGACATTAATCATCAGTTACTGAGATGTCAAATAAAAGGGGGGAGAATAGATTTGTGCGTGTGTGTGTTGGCAAATTGTTCATTTGGCAACACAAAACCACAGCGCACAAATCACACCACAAATGTTCAGCACAATACGACACAAAACAATGCCATGATGCAACACAGGTTTCATAACCTAACAAGATCGCCTCGTTTTCTCGGGACACCACGAGGACTTTCAGACCCCAAGTAATTGAACTGATCAAGACACACGTGTAGCTCATAGAGAACACTGATACGGCAGCAGGTGTTCTCTCAGAGAGCAGCTCTCACCTGCCGCTCACTCAGCGCTGTGATCTTGGCCTGCAGGTCACGGAGCTGCAGCTTCAGATCTGCATTCTGTACAAAGAACACACACACTCCTCCCTGATACACTAGTCAAGCGGCCGGTATATGAGAGCGTATCGATTCAAACAGTAATGGAAATGTTCAGTGAGGGAGACGCACCTGTGGATCTTGCTTCATCTGGCTCACGAGTTTCTGCGAGGAAGAGAGAGAGAAAGTTTTAGCATTCTCATGAGTGGGAAACACATGCCGATGCAGTGACCTCTAGAGGATGGTGAGGGTACTGCAGTTGCAACAATTACACACTCCATCCATATGGTGTGAGGGAGGGCTGTGGGGATACCTGATGGATCTGGATTTCCACTTTGAGTGCTTCCTGTAAATTTTGCAGTTCCATCATCGATCTCTTCTTCCCAAAACCCAACACAGCTGCCTGGCGAATAAGAGGAGGAGAGCAGATATTCTTTCATTAATTGAGATGTATTGATTGAATGACTACAAATAAAAAAGAAGAGAGCTTTTTAGGTCTGACAGTGTGCATGACTATGCCATGACAGATCTGTTAGTGTGCTAGTGCGAGTGTGCGTAAATCTGCTCAGTGTGAGTAGGATATATCTCTGTGTACTGATTCAATCAGAACTACTCTCATCAAATCCTGCCTGAACACCACGGATCAAACTGAACAGCGCTATTTTGCACATACACAATCCTGTTCTCTCCCTCTGTCATTCTTCTTTGGGGGGAAATGATGCTGATGCATGCATTAACTGTTTCCGTCGCTCCCAGCCTCTGAGAGTCTGTTGTAAAGTAAGCTCTTCAGAACTGTGATGCTATGCTGCTGTTTTGAGTAATAATTACACTGTAGTTCAGGAAAACATTTCAGTTAATTAGATAGCCAATGAAACACCATAAAACTGACCATCACACAGTTGTGTCAGAATCTGTGCACCCCCCTTAGGACAATGGTTTATTCTATACCTTCCCAACGTCTGCCGTCTTGAACACCATCCAACTGGCAGAGTGGGGGGTGGAGCTGGAATAGACAAGAGAGGATGATAAGGAGCACACACACATTTACACACAGCAGCGCTCTGTGAGTGACAAATCTACATCAGAACAATATTGAAGAAGAGATACCAGAAGGAACACATAAAGTGGATGCTTTGTGGAATAAAAAAGATTTAGGCTGCCTGCAAAGGTTGCCGATTCAGTCCTAAATTGATAGGACACAGAAACTGGAGGCTTACTGGAAAATAAAACTATGCTTCTTTATTCGCTGAAGTCACTTAAAGGGATAGTTCAGCCCAAAAATAAAAATTCTGTCATCATTGCCCTCATGTTGTTCCAAACCTGTGTGCCTTTTTCAGACAGAGGTTTTTCTGTAACAGTGTTTTCATTTTTGAGTGAACTATTCCTTTCAATCAAGGTTCCTAAAATGGAAGAACTACAAATTGCTTATATGAAAAACTGTCCCCTAAAAAGCATGTACCTAAAGGCTGGAATACACTACATGACTTTTAAAATCAGAACAGATTTTAAAACACTGGGCATCTTACACTTACCGACTTTGTAATAGTCACAGAGGAAAAACTGTCCATCATACACTAATCGACTGAAGATCATACACTACCAGACTTTGAAGTCATTCCCATCACAACAAATTCATGCAGAAACATGTGCACTGTTGCTCGGAGAAGCTATCAAATGAAAACGTGTTCTAAAATCAGCTCAAAATATCAAACATGTTTGATATCCTCCGTCTGGATGGAATTAAAGACTGAAGCTAAAAACAAAAATCGTAGTTTGTAACAATCATATACTACGTGATTTTCTATGTAATTTGTCAACTCAAATCTGCAGACTGGCTCTGACTTTCGGTAACTAGCATCAATTTCTCCAGACTGTAAATCTGGGCAAAAAATAAGTACCTTGTACAATGTCAGCATATTTACAGAGGCCCAACATAGTCCCTTGAAGACAAGTACGTTCACTTGGCGGCCATATTGGTAACACCACTTGGAAGCTATTTAAAGCTTTATTATCTTGTATTGGGAAAGACCGAAATCTTAATTTCAAAAACATCATTCAAATCAAGAATATAATGGTAAACTGTGCTTTTTAAGGCCAACTCACTCAAAAGGGTATTTTTCAGCCAATAACAAGCACGTTCTATACTAAACGAACAGGCAATTGGCTTATTTAACAGCCGCCACGTTGAGAGTTGCAATGCCTCCATCAAAAATTGTAATGCAGGACTATAGCCATTAGCCAGACACTATATTTTGAACATTGTTATTTCTCCTCATTCATAGATGTACAAGTGGACTGTCTCTATCTTATGCGTCTTTGGAGTCGAATTAAATGATGCCAGTGCAAATTCACTCACTTCCTGCTTTCTCTGGTTTGTTTGAGCTGTTATTTTTTGTTCTCGGTACTTGTGTGTCACAGAATCAGTCTCTGTCTCTGCCACAGATCATCACTCTCTTCTCATCGGAATGAAAGCAGAGACTACCAGATGGGCACTCCACACACTAAGAGCTTCTCACTCATCTACAGAGTGGCACCCTCTATCTGTAGTTGCACCAGTCACTGATGTATCTGCCTCAGGACAGTATTTAAGCAAAGGAATATAAAAATGTATATAACGAACCCACAGAAAGTATACAATTTTTCCTATGAAGAACATCAGATCCTGCATTGTAACTGTCCACAGCAGAACAGCAGAGCAAAAAGAGGGCAACTTTCTGGGACTTCTCAATTCAGTAAGGGCAAACAGCCAGTGATCATAACACTCACACACACACACACACACACACACACACACACTACACCTGCCTGATCAGACTGGCACACCAAACCCTCACCTGTTGGCTCAGTAAACAGGCTGAAGCACAAGTAATTCAGAACTACTCCTTAGAGAAAAGGAACATGATACACCCTTTCTCATTCTCTGTCCTTGCACTCGAACCTAATCAAATTTAACCAAACTTTCAAGGCCTGCGCTCAAAGCAGTGTTCTTTCACATATGGAATTGCTTAATTAACACTTAATTCACTCAAATATGCACTGCAGGTTATATGTTTCATTTCTTAAGTTCACATATTGATATAATCCTTCATGATGATGAAGGTGAATGGATTGCTTTTTTTTTTCTGGAATACTTAATGTAATAATATATATGTTAATAGAGTGCTGCAGGGATGATATATTTTTGTAGCCCACACGCTTGAAATAAGTTCGCATTTTTGCACTTCCGGTTCAATCCAATTCAAGTAAATGTTTTTGTTTTGTTTTGTTTTAAAATGGATTTTTGATTAAATGCCTGAAGTAAGTTCTGTGGTTGACACTCAAGATATTTTCTCATTTTATTCTACAACAAAATACATCAGTAATAGCCCCTTAGTGATTTTTTTTAAAGCTTTTAGGTGTGTGGAAAAAGTTGATTGCTAAATGGGACTACAGAGGTTGTCAGGGACATTAAATGTCATCACACTGAACTTTCTTTTTTTTTTTAAGACCAAAAGTTTCGAAGCTTTATTGCCTATGTTTAGTTTTTACTGCTGCTAATTGTATTTAGGCTTCAAAATTCATAAAAGATGTGTTTATTCATGAGTAACTTTTGTTGTTAACAGAGCTTACTTTCTGCAATAATCCAAAAGCCAATCATATCGGGTTTTTGTCAAGGGAACCAGGGTGATGCTAACTTCCGGGTTGGCCTACAAAAATACATTATCACTGCAGGAATTTATTAATGGTAATGTAAGGGCAAAAATATTCAAAACAAAATGGAGATGAGGTGAAAGAGAGATGTAGGATTCGCCAAATTGTCAGAACTGACAGATTTGGAATTTAATGAAGTCTTTGTAACCTTTGCATCTCTCCATCAATTAGTCTATCTGTTGAGAAGCCAACTCTTCAGAACATCCATTCACCATGAATGCTGGAGCCTATCCCAGTAACTTGAGAGTTGAGACACTGCAATAATGTTTGACTAACATCCGATTATTTATCACAAATTTTGTCATTTTAGTGGTAATCATTCACTCTGAGAGAAAATTCATTCATGTTTATATTATATTGGAGATTGTCACTGTACTGCTGAGAGCATGAACATATTTTATTTAACTGAATACATCTTGTGACTATCTATGACATGTTTGATCCTCAAATAGGTTTGAGAGGTTGGGGGGAGGGCAGTGAATGTGTGGGCCTTATGTCTGAGGGAAAAAAAATACTGAAAATGGGGCCCTGAAACCACTCAGGTCAAGTGACTTGGTATAAAATAAACTCTAGCATCCACTCACCATCTTTATGTTAAAGTAACATGATGGCAGCATGCAGTGAGAAGAGCACTAACCTTGAGGTAAACGCTGATATTTTACATGTTATTGACACAACATATACAACTGTGTATAAACAACTGTAAAACTAAAAATAAAAGCAATATTTCAACCAAAAACATGAAATTTGATTATTTGATAATGCATACATAAATAATGAGTTCATTGCACATTAAGGGTGAAACGTCAAGTAATGCAAGTATTTTACAGGATGAATTCATCGCAGAAAAAAGCAGGTGGAGAGAAGAAAAAATGGCTGTACAGTCAACATAGTTGATAATGGAAGAGCACAGCTACACATGCATAAAACATGGCAAAACTGAAGAGAAGAGAATCCTGTATTCTTTAATAACTTGGTACATGTAGCCATTTCGAGCTAAAAAATAAGAATAAAAGAGATCAAAAACAACAGGGTGTGATTTTGATGAGGAACATAGTGTTTGACGGCTATTCAGTACCAGCTGAGCTAATCACTAAAACAGCACTAATACAAAAAAAGACACACAATCTTGTGAAACACACTGAGAGAGTGAGAAAGCAGCTCTTGACGGCCCGGTCGTTAAAGCGGACCGAGCGCCATCTGAAAGCTTGAGAAGGTCATCATCCTCATCAGCATCATTAGCGTTCCAGCGCATCCACACCGGAAACAGCTCCATCACTTTATATACTCACACAATCACACATCAAACTCACTACACAGGGCCTACAACTTTCCTCACAGATTTAAGAGAGCAGATTTAAGGAGACTTTATTACAGCGAGCTCTCGTTTGTGCTGATATGTCAAGGCGTGGTGCCGAGAACACGAACCGGGAAAAAATCTTTCATGATCACACGTCTTGTCGCCCTAGCGGCTCTTAACAATAATAGTAGCTCAACACCGCGAGAGCTGCTCGAGCTCAACACATCAAGAGTGCACATACACACACTTTATCAGGTTTATTGCTCGAGATCTCGTCCCTTGCTCGTGTGAATGTGAATGTAAGCGCAAAGTGCATTTATAATGGCATCCCATGACTGTTTGGCGGCATGGTGTGAAAACTACGGCACGCGCTGGAATCACATTTTCATCCATTTTAACGCAGTTCTGCTAACCAAGTGTCGTTTAAAAGGTGTTTCGGTGCCATTCGAGGCGTTATTGTGTAACGCCTGTAAGTTATAACGTTTCGTTGACTGCAGCTGCACTCTCTCTCCTGCAACTCCTACAATAAAGAGAAATGAACAAAACCCCCCTGCGCTGGCTCTGCGCTTTCACATCCACTCAAATCACTACCAACATAATCACATAAAGAACACGAAAAGAGTTCCAAGACACCGCTCCCAAAAGTTCACAAAATGAAGATGAAAAAAACCGAGGTGCACTTACCCTTGTACACACTCCTCCAGCAGTCAAACCCCGATCTTCATACACTTACACACACACTCACCAATTATTTAAATATATATCTACAAACAGCCGAGCATTTCACCACTAAAACCCTATCCCGCGGATGAATTTGCTCCCTTTAGCGCCCTAAAGTTTTGTACAGAGTAACAGAAGGAATCTTCGCTTTGTTCGCTTGATTTTGAACCAAAAATACATAAAAAGACAGAAACTGATATACAAAACAAGAACTCTTCTTCCATCCCATTCACCCCCAGCTTGTGCGCGCGGCGTATCAATGCGCGCAGGAGAGAGATAATGGGACAGCAAAACCATGCAGTATAACGCAGAAAATAACTCGTCCAACAGAACACATTATTCGTAACGTTGGAAATTAATTCAATATTGTCGCAAACCGGGGCGAAAGGATTATTGCCGAGCGCGAAAGAACACTTAGAAGAAGAGAACTAGTTTATGTAACGGTGCGGCGAATTTATTTCACTTTGCCTAAGGAACGGTTGTAGTGCGCCCCCCATTGCCTAGGGAAAAGCCCCGGATGTAAACTCAGTGAAACTCATGTTGAGTGAAGTTACAATAATGTGCATCCAGCGTGGGCCAGAGATATTGTTAGGACAACAGGAAAGAGATTTGCTCACGGATTCAATAAATGACGGCATTTTTTTTATGTTTTATCCATGATAATTTAAGTCAACCTATTATATCGTCGCGTCAAGCCGCCAGAGCTGCTTTAGACGCATTCAAACACAACGTTCACATTGCGATCAACACAAAAGTGCTTTAATTACTCATTTCAGAAGCATTTTATTTCTAGCGATATTGCATTACATCATGTTTTTTGTATATTTCTGGTGATTTAGCCAAGTAACTGTCTTGTACAAATGCTCTGCTATGCATACACAATATATGTCCATTATAATGCATTTCCACTGCCTACTTCCTTTGAGGAGTAGGTCCATGTAGGCTACTGTTTATGCATACTGTGAAATTGTTCTGTATGGTGTCATTTTATATAAATAGTGATTAGTGAATGCAAACTAATTTCCCCAGAATTAACGTTACTTTTCTTTCTTTATTTGTTTGTCAATACTGACAGAAACGTTGTGGCCAGTTTTCTAGTGGCACCCGTCACGTGCAGTGAACGGTAGGGGGAGACAGAGGGCTGTGTTTGTGAGCGATCGATCCTGCTCTCAGCACCGTTTTCTTTTCTAGGCCCTTGCCTCCTAAACTGGTCCACACTCTCTGTCATCAGCACCACTGAGTCATCGCAGTTCGCTTTGAATTATCACTCCGCGAAAAAAGAACAAGAAGTACAAGCCTCAACATTTTTACATCCATTTAATAATGAAATACAGAAGACTGACATCATTGTCGAGACGATGCAAACATAACATGCTGAAGCAGTTGAAATTAATATATCAGATGAGCGAAAAACTTCTTTCAAAGAAAAAAAAAGTGATGATTGAAAGTGTAAACAAAAAGAGCCGAAAATAATGGCAAACAAGCTATTGATGTGTAAATGAATGTAATCGCATCATTGCTTTCCGTGTGTGTTTAATTACAGATCTCTGATGTTTCTCTGTTTCTTTTTGTAGCACTCTTGGTTTGGAGGCACGAAGAGTTGAGGACGCCTGTGTACCATCGATCTTATAATAAAACACAACATTTCCAGGAGATCAGTGAAAGTAGTTGTTTACTATTTTGGGATATGCATACATACTGATTGATTGCATTTACTTTACATAGACATTCCTAGAAGACCTTCTTAGCAAAGTAAGCACAAGAAGCTAGGAATACACAATGCTTGCTATTGCTAAGGTCCTTGACCCTACTATCCATTGCACAGCAGTGCATGACAGCGGCCATCAGAATCTTCAGTAGCTTCTGCTATTTATCTTTTTTTTTATTTCATCTAACACAATGAAAGATCAGCTGGTAGTCAGTGACTCATCCTCTTCAGCTCTTGTGTCATTGGAACTCATTGAGCTGTTTCCTCTCTGGCTGATTGTGATTGGCTGTTGCATCTGTGATCTTTGTGAAAGACATTGATAAAGTATAAAAATGGATTTCTGCACTGCTCCTCCAGACTAATCGGAGGTGACTGAACTAATCAAGACTCCATTTATCCGGAAGTCCTACGCTGCCAGAGACTGAGTCAGACATTCTTTTTGTCAACATGTGTTTACATAAAGTAAAGAGCAAAGGAGACTCTCAGAGTTAATGAAAGGGCGCATGATAAGGTGCTTAGCATCTCGTTCCCAAACAGTGTATTTTACACAGTCATTATGCAGTTGACGCATGACACCCTAACAAACAAAATACTGAAACACATGATCAATAAAGGTCAGTCACAACCAAGACATTACAATTAAACAAGATCTTCTTTCTAACAGCTATCATCTATAGTCATCTAAACTTTGATTGCTGTTATATACTTTATAGCATTAGTATAGTGTATTATACATAATATGCACTACCATTGAAAAGTTTGAGGTCAGAAAGATTTAATTGCTTTTTTTCTTCAGCAAAGATGCATTAAATTGACCAAAAGTCTCAGGAAAGACATTTATAATGTTACAAAAGATTTATATTTCAAATAAATGTGTATGATCGTTTCCACAAAAACTCATTTCAACACTGATAATAAGAAATTTTTCTTGAGCATCAAACTGGTATATTAGATCATGTGACACTGCTGAAGACTGAAACATTATTTTAAAATTATAATTATGTCTCACAATATTATTGTTTTTAACTGTATTTTTGGTCAAATGCAGCCTTGGTAAGCATGAGAGATTTCAAAAAAAAAAAAAAAAAAAACTCTTACCAACCCCGAAGTTTTGAATGGTAGTGCAATTTTTTGTCACTGTTTGTGTGGTATATATTCCACTTTTTCTATTCTATTTTATTCTGTTCAATTCTTTTTTTATTTGATCCGATAGTTAGGTCTGATATGACATTACAGTTTCCAGATCCCAAAATCAAACAGTGCTCATATACACTCACGTTGTGCTATAATACTACCAAAAAATCTCCATTGCAAACTCTCAGTTGGTCAGCAGAGATTCATCTTTCCAAAATCGTTTAAAATATTGGTGTCCAGGACACTGCGATCCTTTGAATCCCTTAAAGCAGGGATCTTCAACCCTGCTCCTGGAGAGCTCCTGCAGACTTGAGTTCCAACCCTGCTCCAACAGACCTGCCTGTAATTACCAAGTAACAATGAACAGCTTGATTAGCTGCTTCAAATGTGTTTGATTGTGGTTGAAGCTGAAATCTACAGGATGGTAACACTCAAAGAGCAGGGTTGGAGACCCCGGGTTTAAAGGTTTGCTATAAATGAATTGCACTCATAAACAGCTGTTGAGATAGTATTGTCACTTGAAACAGAGTAGCAGTATTCGACTTAACAGGCAGATACACATTTTCCTCTTGACATCTAGACTGCAATAGTGAGAGAGATATAATGTGTGGTGTTAGTTTGAGTGGCACAGAGTAAGCAAAGCTGTGTTCAGCTGCAGAGAGTGCTGTGATCTGACATCTATGCTGAAGCTACTATACTATATAGCTGAACCACTGCTGCCTTAAACCTCTCATCAAGATGACCACATCCTTCACTCTGAACTCCATTCACTGACCCAAACCCTCTGACCTTACTACACACAGAGAGATAGAATTAGGAAAAGAGATGGTTTCCTTCCATCTTTCTTACCACAGGGCTCTTTTTGCATACTGTATGTTTCTGTCTCTTATATACCCAGTAATCACTGTCTGCCTGCTTGCTGGCTTTGTTTCTCTTTTTTATATGCGCATTCTCTTTTTAATTGAAGTATGGTTTGTAATGTATTTTGTCATGATTGCAGGACAAGAAATAAAACTGTAACAGTTAGAAAAATAAAAAATAAAACAAGAATGAATGGTGATGAGGTACACAGTAAAATAAGGAAACAGCTTGCATTGAGTTGAATTCATCTACTTAATTATTCTAAGTAAATTTATTCCTTAAACTTAAAATGATATGCAAGTCTAAAAAACTAAATATTTTCAGGAATTCTATTTGTTTTCGTTGTTCTTGTAGTTTTAAACGACTCTTTAATATGTGCTTCACCACATGTTTTCTTTATGAAATATAGATGGAGATTGAAGTGCTTACTGTTTAAAGGCAGGGTAGGTGATTTGGTTCAAAAACTTTTTTCTTTTTTTTTTTCGTTTTGCTGGTTGAATGTCTCTTCACATCCTGATAGCAATCATTAAGTTAAGTGGTCTAAATGTATTTTTATGCATTTATATCATCTGTGGAAGGAATGTTTGTCCAATCATATCCCTCGGTCCAAGGGCTATGATAGGCTGTCCTACCTGCCTGTCAACGTACTGTATGAATTTGCATACCTCTGCGCACCATGTTTGCGCAGACGTGATACGTCATCAGCACGTTCCATTACACTATTGCAGACCGAGCGAGAATAGTAGGCCTTATTATTGTATTATACTATGGGGCTGTTCAGCCTACAACGGCAAAAGAACCAAAACCCACTACTACACTGGCTAAACAAAAAATATAGTAAGCAATAGGATAAAAATAACAGATAATTTCCATGTTTTGCCACAAAATTTAATTTTATTATGTACGTAAAGCACATAGGCCTACTCTATTTCTCCCGCTCTTATTCCCTTAAAGACACACATACGGAAACATAATACACTCGATTTTATCAGTAAAATGATTTAGCAAATTAAAAGCTACATGACATTTCTCGCAAGCAAGGTAACAACGGCGCTGTTTGTAAAGAAAATTAACTTAAAGTTTCACTGTTAGTAGAGATGCTGCTGCTGAACTCTGTTGAGAGGCAGACAGACTTAGAGAGGTAATTCACACGTTTTCTCCCCCCCTCTCTCTTTCTAATAGCTAAGTTATTAACTGCATTAGTCTGCTATCAACAGCTCAAGCCTCCGTTACTAGGTTTAAAATGACATGGAATTAGCAACAGAGGCATTGGATGAGATGCAGAAGAAATTAATCTGACCGATGTCTTGAGGTGTGGTAACCGTAGTATAAGCAGAATAATAGGGGTTATGCGCAACACACTTCCGTATTCTGCTAACCAGGTCTCGTTGCTTCCAGTTCACGCGTTTTGCAAATGCCCCGTTAAATATGAAGCTGTTTTACTCAAGATGCCTTCAAAGTAGACACTAAAGATAATCATTACCAATGTCCATCACATATGTGGATTGATATATAAAAGTTTTTTGTTTTCATTCTTTTCAGTAACATTTATATATAAAAGTCGAATAAAACGTCAACAATAAAAACAGCTAGCTGATTTAACTGATTACCTTAAAAGTCCATTGATATCGCCATTATTTAATACTGCTATTAATACGTTCTCCGACAAGCAGAAGCGATGAGACCTGTTTTCCGGGTTTGATCAGGTGACGTTCGACATATACCCAATTGACTCCAGACAGATGAATTACAAAAAAATTAAAATAAAAATGCACACCACAGGTGTGTTTCTAATAATTCAACAGCCGTCGTCAGTTATTCCATACATATTATGCACATTATACTAAAATGATTTCTCACTGGCTAATGAGACATGAAGTAATATTACAGTGTTGCATTCAACCCTCAACCAACATTGTGTCGCTGGTTAGCTTCTGGTCTGTCTGCGTTCATGTGTTTTGGAGAAGGCATGGCTTTTGAGAGTGATTGCAGGGAGTGGGATCTTATGCTTTCAAAGCTATTTCTAGCCTCTCCGAAATCACTTACCCTACCTTTAGTGAATTAAAACTACTTCTGAATAGAAAAACTATAATAATTATGTAAATCTTTATTTATTTATTTATTTTTTTTACCAGATTTCACCCAAAAAATATTTATTTAATCTAAGAATTTTATTATATATATTATGTATATAGTCTAGTCCACAGCTCTGCAGAGTTTAGCTCCAAACAGCTCCAACTCACACCTGCTTGGAAGTTTCTAGTGATCCTGAAGACCTTGATTAGCTGGATCAGGTGTGTTTGATTAGGGTTGGAGCTAAACTGTGCAGAGCTGTGGCCCTCCAGGAACTGAGTTTTTTTATTCTTACCAGCGCAAGTACCAGCAATTCCCCAGAGATTTTCCAGTGTGAATTGTGTGAATTTTAGAGCACAGTTAAATTGCTCATATTTCATCCTTAATGTTTGCAACAGACTTAATGAATAGAAATCTCAATAGCAGAACTCTTTACAAGCTGTATGTTTGAAACTCAAATAGGAAAGGCTGCTGTGAAGTGGTTTTTGAATAACACACACGAAAACCCCAGAATATGAAATCATTTGAATTATTCACATGGAAACAGACACATCACTTGTGCGTGTTTCTGCTAGAACAAATTGTATCCCTTCTCCAGATTCAGTTATTAGGTCCATTCTTTTTTTTTTCTGTCTTTTTCCATTAGTGCTTGTATGTACATGTCTAGGTGTCTGTGTGTGGTTGTAGTATGCTTAGTACAGATGTTCGGGCACTAGTCTCGGCCTAAATAGTGCTTGTATAGTTGACCCTACTTAACTTCTCTGCATGCATTCTGCATTAGAAAATGAAACAACTTATTACATGGCAGTGTTTCTAGAAATGTTTAATTTCTCCAGTCCTTTTGATTTCTGAATAAAATTACCATAATAAGAGCAGTGAGGCAGTCCTGATGACTTGGACAGAGCTCTAGGCATCCCTGAGGAATATACAGTGAGACTTCCTTAGTAAGGCCAGGGATGTCTCTTGTGGGAGTAATTTCTGACTCATTTAACAGTGGTGACACACTGAATCATATCAGTGTGTGCTAACATACAGCAGGGGCTTCTGGTATAGATTGTGTGTATAGATGTATGTGCATGTGTGCTGTTGTACAGCATTTAACAGGCACACTTTGTGAGTGATGTTCATCTGTCTATCCTGGGAGTAATCATACACAGCCTCACACAAATCACACTGTAGCATACCGTCCTGAAAAGAAGAGGGAAAGTCTGAATCATAACATTGCAGAATAGTCAGGTACATCTGTGCAGTTTGTGTGTGTGTGTGTGTGTAATGAGAGCTGATAGCTTTATTACTAGTCATCTCTCCATCTGTTCTTAAATGTTGCCCAGACTCGTGTTGAGTTCATCTACATTTGTTTGCAATGTACTGATGAAGAAACCAGATCAGACAAGACCAGACTTCAAATGAAAATCTCCAGACCCCACACACCATACGCAGAGGAGTTTATTTGTCATAATAGATGAATTGGAGTGTTCCCTCACAGCACATTGCAAGGTTATGCATGTTATCGGACGCTTCTGGGAGGCTAAATACCATTAGCTGCTGGTCATTATGTGGTCCAATTGGTGTGCAGGGAAAAGAGGTATAAACCAAGCTGTTGCATTTTTTTTTTTTTTTTTGACCATTTTAAGAATTGGAAAACAGCCTTGACTAAAAGTCAAACATCTTTTGAGGTTGAAAGTAATTTAGGTCTTATGTTGTTTGAATATTTAATGCATTGTAATGAAAGATTTGAAGTTTGAATAATGGTGGTATGTTGGCTTTGTCAAATTTATTTGTAACTCTAAACACTTGTAATTATTATAATCACATCAATTATAATCACTTTGAAATTGTGCACATTTATAGAGTCAGTAACTAGATTTTATGCATATGACCTGTGATTGAGTTTATGCTGCATCATATGCAAACAATTTCTACAATCTTATGTTACTGAGGGATTTTGTGCAGGCATTTTTCAAAGGGATTAAAATATTTGACAACAGTTCAGTGCTGTCATATTACGCTGTACTGTAACTAGTGTTGTCCAGTAAAACTAGACAGAAACCTAATTTAGGTTACCAGAATCCAGACACCACTTTCCTCACGCTGAGAAATGAAGGGAAAAAACTATCACTGAACTAAAAGAGGAATGGAACACAATGCCTTGATTAAAAAGGGAGCTGTAGCTTTATTATTTTAAGGATTATTCTCATGGTTTGGTGGACAGTGTGGTTCGTGAATCACTTAGGAAAATGACAGAGCTCAGAGTGAAGTGGACTGCTTCTCAGTCAGTGCGCAGTGCTGCTTCAGTGGGGGTTTCAGTCTCCTCCTGGCATCCACCTCATGCAGACCAGCCCCCCCAGTCTTCTGCTATTATCCCCCCCAAACACACACACCACCACATCAGAACCGTGCGGCCGTGTGCTCTGTTCTCCACCCTCAGAAGAGTGTGCGGTAGCACTGCTGCTGAACAGGACTGTGGGAGCAGAGAGTAGACACACCCTTCTCTCTTTCTCTCAGACAGGCAGACACACTGACCCCATGGATTGATATAAATATCCCTCTTATTGCTGGCTGCTTCTGGGGTTGCTGCCTAAAGCGTCTCATTTTGGCTTTTGACCGAAATAACCAGTAAACCTCAGAGAATAAAAGACACAGAGAGTGAGTGAGAGAAGGAGAGGGTATGTAAGGTGTGCATCTGAGACAATAAAGAATTTGAACAGAAGAGGGAATTCACTTTAGCTTAAAGCTCACACATATTGTCTGTCTGTCTGTCTGTCTAAATATATATATAATGTGTGTGTGTATATATATATGTATGTATATGTGTGTGTGTGTATATATGTGTAGTGGGGAGGGGGCACACTGCCGTTTAATTGTTTGGGATCAGTAGGATTTTTTATGTTTTTTAAAGAAGTCTCTTCTGCTTATCAAGGCTGCATTTATTTGATTAAAAATACAGAAAAAAACAGTAATATAGTAATTTTTTTTATATTTGAATATACTCTAAAATATAATTTATTCTTGTGATGCAAAACTGAATTTTCAGCATCATTACTCCAGTCTTCAGTGCCACATGATCCTTCAGAAATCATTCTAATATGCTGATTTTATTATCAATGTTGGAAACAGTTGTGCTGCTTCAAATTTTTTAGAACCATTTTCAGGATTTTGTTTTGATGAATAAGAAGTTAAAAAGAACAACATTTATTTAAAATAGAAATCTTTTCTAACAATATAAGTCTTCACTTGCTGAATAAAAGTATTCATTTCTTTAAAATAAAAAGAAAGAAAGAAAGAAATTACTGACCTCAGACTTTTAAACAGTAGCATATATTGTTACAAAAGATTTCTATTTTGAAAAAATGTTGAAAAAGTATCACAGGTTCCAAAAAAATATTAAGTAGTTTCCAACATTTATAATAAATCAACATATAATTTCTAAAGGATCATGTGACACTGAAGACTGAAGTAATGGTGCTGAAAATTCAGCTTTTCATCATATAAATAAATCATATTTTAAAGTATATTCAAATAGAAACATATTGTTTTTAAATTCCAATAATATTTCACAATATTTCAGTTGTTTTCTGTATTTTGGATCAAATAAATGCAGCCTTGATGACAAACAAACCTGACAGATCCCAAACTTTTGAAAGGCAGTGTACATGGTCACATTTTAAGGTCCAATTCGTGCTATTAATGAACTATTATCTATGACTTTTGCCTCAATATACTCCTGATTACTGCTTATTAAAGTAGTTGTTAAGTTTAGGTATTGGGTAGGATTAGGTATGTAGGATATGGTCAATATTATATAATATTCATGTGTATTTATGAAATAATGAAAGATCTAATTAAAATGTGTAAAACAATTAAATTGAATTTTAATATAAATATAATTTTTTTTTCACTTGAAAACCTAAATATGACAATTTATGCACACACACACACACACACACACATACACTTTGTTATTGGGTATGGTGATCAGGCGATTTGAACGTACCTCAAGTGTTTTTGACGTATGATGTTTCAGTCCCGGAGGTCTGTAAGATGAGTCACCTCTCCCTTTGGTTCTAGGATATATCCCACCCACTCCAATAACAAAGTCACATTAGAATAGTCCATGTTGTTTATGTGAGAATCATTCAGATCTGCCTCAGTTGGGGTTCGTGTTTATCAAACTGCACTGTTCTCACAGGCGTCATAGGAAAATGTCAGGATCACAGACATCTACACATGCATGAAAAGGTCACCCCCTCACTGCGCATTCTGTGACCTCTGAGTCTGATCTGGCTCTGTCCTGCTGATGATTACATTTAAATTATCATACTGAACACACACATACACCTAACTAATCTCAGAAACACATCACATAGTGATATATGTACCGAACACACAAAACCATTTTCTGTCAAATGCATTTTTCTGTCACTTTATTGAAAGCAAAACAATTCCAATATTTTGCTGAACTAAGCCTATTCATATTCGTCTGTCTTCTGTCGCTTTTCTTCTGGCTCTGTCTCACTCTGCTCTGGATGAATCAAACCCGATAAGTGTTCCCACACAGTCACAGTAGGCACTGTAGGTGGCAAACAGCTCAGTGTTACTCTAATGCACACTAAATATGGCTACACTAATTCTGCCGCCCTTAATTTAGTGCTTACATTTTTCTCAATACACAATATACACAACTACGCTAGTGTACACAGCAGTCATACAACCCATACAACACAGAGTTTCAGTTACAGGTTCATGCATTTGCAAGCATTTAATTTAATATGGCGATATGTATATTGTGATCAATTAACATACCATAACATTTTGTCTCAGTTTCTTGACTGAATTTCATTGAATTTTCCTTCATTTCCACATAGCAAAACCTTTCAACCCAGATAACTAGGACTGGGCAAAGAAGACACAACAAATGTTTACTTTTCAAGATATATAAATGTTTTCAATTTATAAAGCTGCACTTTGTGAAAAGAGAGACATCAGCAGGATATTGCTGGTCTGAACTGAATCAGGAGGCAAACAGAAGAGATGGGAGAAAATGATGTTTGCAGTTTTCTATGGCATCTCTGTATGAATGTGATTATGTGCAAATATCTCCAGGCTCCTAACGGGAATGCAGGAAATCTCAGGTCACTGTGCATTACCCTGTGGGAATACATGTTTTGATGCACTGAAATTAAACTGCGTCTAGTTCGCAGCATAATGTTGTTTAAATGTTACAATATTCCAAATATCTGGCTTAGGGCATGTACAATGCTGTCATCTCCATTACTCTCTCTCTCTCTCTCTCTCTCTCATACAACATCATTTTCTTTTCTCACTCATTTTGTCACAGTACCCCCCGCGTGTGCATACAAATACACAAACGTCCATACCTTTATGAAACTACATTTGTAGCAATGTCACATTGTTCTCAGTTTGTCTGTGATAAGAGTGCTTGTCTGAAACAAGAACCTTCCAGAACAATGTTTTACCCCCCTAAAGAAAATCTCTCCGGTGATGACTAACACACTGACTCACTGTTGTGCACACATTGTAACCCAGCTAAAAGATGCATAAATCAGAGGCAGCAGAATAGAGTATGTTCTTCCCCCTTCGCAGATTGATAGTCTATTTTTAAACAAGTGATGCAATGTTTAGCCCTGTCACTTAAAGATAAGAATATAATCAATTTATTGCATTAGAAGAGTCACCCAGTACAGTACCAGCAATGTTTATCATACAGAAGTTAGCAAAATGTCCTTAAAACCAAACATTGAAATGCATTGAAATGGCCATGGACTGCATGGGTGCAGAGCATAAAATTTGTCAAGAAATGTATAAAACATTTTTCATAAGAAAAATCTTAGACTTTTTTTTGTATGATGAGATTATTTAGGGATATTTAGCATTTTACCCCACAATTTCTTTATACTTTATGATATCTGCTATTGTCTTATTTTTAATAATGATTCTCATTACTGTAATATATTATTTGTATTCATGTATGCAGTATTTATGTTCTCCAAATCTGCATTTATGTGCTCAAAATACAGTAAAATAGTATATTTGGTAATTTTATTAAAATTGTAAAATAACTGTTTTGTATTAGGCTATATTTATGTAATTTATTCATGTGATGGTAAAGGTGAATTTTCAAAAGCCATTATTCCAGTCTTCAGTGGCACATGATTCTATTATCTGTGCTGCTTAATATTTTTGTAATATTTGAGTTGATATTTGCCTATAATCACATGATCAGGGAGTGGATTGGATTCAACCATGATTATTTGTTCATGCATGACTCTTAGAACATACCCCATTCATATGTTTGAGGATGGTAAAGGTTTTGTTTGTTTATTTATTTATTTTAACATTTTTGGAAGAAGTCTCATGCAAGGCTGCATTTATTTCATCAATATACAGTAAATACAGCAAAAACAATTGTAAAAAAATTGTAACAAAATTGTAATAAATTGTAATAGTAATTATAACATTATTATAATTATTACGATTTGTTATTACAATAATAATTCTATTTTATTGTATTCTTTTAATATATGGGTCAATATCACTGTAGGGTGCCTTTTGGTGTCCTGTACATTACTCATTTGCCATGATGACTATGAAAGGGTGTGTTATATTAGTCTAAGTTTTTATATTCATAACAAAAGCATTACCTGGCTCTTTATACATTTTCTAGATTTGTTTAGTTTTGTGTAAGAGGATGCGTGTTATTTTGCTTTGTCCAATGCACTGCTCATTAAATTTGAATGAGAGTAGAATAGTCAAATCATAAAATAAAAAATTTGTTCTCTATTAATATTTTGTTAATTTTTTCTTAAACTCAATTTGAGTGTATTGATCATTTGGTAATAAAAATGATATTTGTATTTAATAAAAAAGAAGACTTTGTCCATATCCCTTGAACGGTTGTCCACCCTGTTGTGTTGGGAAATCCGCCCATTTAAGAAAAGGCCATCCCCTTTAGTGACATCAGGACAACAGATTTTTTGTCTCTTCAGTGGCGGAGGTGAATAAGTTGGTGACTTTTCAATTGACAAATTTTCTTAGTCTGAGTTTGCTTACTTGCTTTTCCCAAGCTTAACAGGTCCACCCTGTTGGCATAAAATATGCCAGAAGTGATTAGAATACAGTATTTTCAAAATATGTCAGACGTTGAAAGACTGGAAGGAGCGTGCTATCAATGGTGACTTGATTGCTGATGACAGGTGCTGGGAATCAGAACTCTAAGTGATGGTGATCATGACTGAGAACAAGTGTGAGCCGGGGAGGATTCTGGGACATGGAGTCCAGAGCTGGTGACTGGTGACAGAGACTCCCTGACATTACCGAATTCTCTTCAACAACCAGACTAAATATTTAGCTAGACACAGTTTGTTGTAAGCTAATATGCTAATTGAAGCTTAAAATGTCCACCCTGTCGGCCATTTAGACTTGATAGAGTGGTCATGACAGGGTGGACTGAATGAAAATGAATGGGAAGGAGATGGTATATCAGTGATTGAGGATGTAATTATATTATTTATTATTATTATATTATTTTTTTAGAAGTTGAATAAATGTTTCATTTTCATATTTTGTCATGATTTGCGTGTTCTGCATTATGTGTCCACACCGTCATGTGCTGGTCCACCCTGTCATCTTGATATTTTACAATAATATTTTAAATAATAATTAAATCATATCTATATAATCCAGTGTGTTCAATAGCTAGGTGCAGGGTCAATAACATGCAAACAAAAAACTGCATCCAAATATCACAGTTTTCTCCAAATACGAAAAAATATTGTGTGAATTGTATGAGTTTCTTTAAAAACACAAGGTTTACATAAAATCTTTTATGTATTAATAATTTGAAAGCAAACAAATAACCCTGTTTAGGAAAGGGACATCATACCTTTCAGAAAATATAATTTGCATCTTAATTTTGCAATGAAAACGTATTTAACAGAAATATATATGTCCATGACACGGTGGACATATCTTATGGTTTATGCTTCGAATAATGGCCCATAATTATCTAAAAAAAAATGCGTGGGAGCTCAGCTAATATGTTTCTATAGTACATATTAAATCTACTATTTATGATATGACAAAGCGAATGGGAAATTAAAACCAACATTTTTGAGTATTGTGAGGGATGAAAGGCACTCTATGGTGATATTGACTCTTATAGTCAAATGTAATTTAATCCTGTGATGGAAAAGCTGAATTACTAGTCTTCAGTGCCTATGATGCTTCAGACATCATTCTAATATGCTGATATTGTGCTTAAGAATTTTTTAATTTTTTATTATTATTATCAATGTTGAAACGAAAATAGTTGTGCTGCTTAATATTTTTGTTGAAACCATGATATATTTTTTTTCTGGATTCTTTGTTGAATAGAAAGTTCAAAAGACTAGCATTTATTTGAAATATAAATCTTTTGTAACATAAATGTCTTTAATTTCACTTTTGATCAATTTAATGCATACTTCAGTCTGAATTTATGAATGAAAAATTAATTAATGTCTTAAAAAATATTACTGACTCAAAACTTTTAAACAATAGTGTATACAGTAAAATATAGGCCTACCATTTTGAATATTTTAAATAAACATTATTTTTTTTTAATTAAATCAATGTATACACATTTTAAGATATGTATATATTCTTTTATGTTACGAGAATGAGACTCCTGTATGTAACATTTCCCATTTTTGGAGGAAAATGTGACCTGAAAACCTGAGGGATTTTTTGTTATCCTAACTGTAATTATATGATTGGTTATTTGTATTCAGCATTGTTATTCCCTGCTATTGATGGCCCTATGAAAGACCTGTCATGCATTTTTGGTTCATGACCCACCATCTCAGAGCCATTCCATTACAATTCTGTACAGTGTGTTATGTGAAGTTAGTGCAGCTAACTGATTCCTGTAACAAATTACGTATTGATCTCCTGAGCACTTGTTGATTAAGATCTTTTGTGAGTCTGAATATTTTCATTCAGATCCTTTAACACATCATCTCTGTTGTTCTGTCTTCCTCTTTATTCCATCCTCTCTCTCTCTGTGCGTTTCTTCTTCTCATTTCATGCTCGAATGTTCATTCATCAGTCCTGCTCTAGCTGTTGTCATAGTACCACTGGCTCTTCTTACACTGGACTGCTTCGTAAACTACTAGCATACGGTCACGACATCATGACTCAGGTATACGGTCAGTGTGTCACCTGCTTCCAGACGTCATGGAAACAATGATGATCACTGCAGCGTACGTTAAACATGAACAAAATATTTTCTTGTTTTCATTTCCTCCATCAGTCTTTTACTTGGCTGCTCTTGTTTCGGTGCAGTTGACTGCTCTGCAGTTTCTCTGACCCTCTCGGTACAAACAGATCCCGTGTTCTTTAATGCGAGCGTGGTTGTCATGGATACAGTAGCTAGTTAGAATGTCATGGATTTTGAACACGGCTCGGAATCTCAGAACGGCACCTCAAAGGCAAGATCATACCAGTGCAGCTATTAACAGCGCACCTGTTAGGTCTCATTAACTTTGAGTCCTGTGTAATGCAACGCTGCTTTTGCCAAAGGATTCAGTCCCTATCCAAAGACAGACTTTCACTAAATCTGAGCCAGACAATGTAAAATAAAAATCATGTTGCCTTCATGTGAAATGTGGGGGTGAGATGTTAGAACATAAACACAAACTACTGAGACACTTTGCTTTTCCCAAACAAAAAGTCAGTGTTATCCTCATTGAATTTAATCTGAAAGCCTGTGAAACTGAAATATTTGTAGATTGTTTTGATCTAAGCCACACCTGCCCTGTGTTGTAGGACATTTCTTTCTTTCTGTCTCAATGAGCGACTCACACCCGACTCACTGAAATATTGAACTACATTGATGGCTATCGGCCCTGCTTGTTTCAGCAAGAAAGGCTGGGTTTCACAGGCCTGCTTTGTCAGAGGGCCCGGAGCTGTGATAGGCAGTATAGAAGGATTGTTCTCGGAGGCTGCTCGCTGATTGTGTGTCCTGACCTTCCTGTCTTCAGTACCCAGGCTCAGTTATCCAGTTTCATTGGGTATATGGAAACTCCTTCACCTGTGGCTATGATGTTACCTCACATACAGTAAAGAATGGAGAGACTGAAAGAAGATTTTACTCAGTGTTTATCTGAACATGTGACACTGGGGCATTCAGATTGCATAATTGTTTTTGTTTTGAGAGTGTGACAGACTTGCACTTCTGTTCTTTTAGGGTGCAGACTTGACATTTAGCGTGTGAGGGATCATACCCATCTGAAGTGAACTTTGAGCAGTAAGTACCCACCCAAGCAAGCAAATCAGGGGCTTTCAAACTTTCTGAAGTTTAAGGCAGCCAACAGTGACATAAATTGCTTTTTCTTTTAAGGGATGATATATGCCCACTTGAATTGAATTTTAGGGACATTTTTACCTATATCAAGACTTATTGAATGTATTTGTAATATTTCAAATTCAAGAGAAATAAGATACTGTAGGCAAACAATGCTAAGACAATGCTGAGATTTTAAATATAACATTTTGAATAGCGAAATATGGACCTAATCCCAACAAAGCACTGCCTTAATGAGTGAATCATTAAATCATTCATTCAACAGAATTGCTGAAAATGCTGGTTTATTCAGAAATGAAGCATGTGACTCTCTTTAAATGGCTCATTGAATCATTCGCTCGACCAGTTCATTCAAAAGTGCAGATTACTTCATCAACAAAACACCACTGTGTGTTGTTCAAAGATGTGTGATGGTTCTGCTTTAGTTTTGTGTGCCATTATTTTTGTGGCCATAATAAAGTGACAACAGGCAATATTGGCAACATTTTGTTTAAAATACAAGTCCCTTATTATTATAAAATGATTAGTTGAATCAAAGATTTTATGAAGTTGTATAGATTGTATATAGATTGTAAACCCATTATCACATTTGCAGTCATGCTGATATTTGGAAAAACAACACTCTTATCTTGAATTGTTAGGGCCTTATATTCATTTTGGTGGCATTTCTGCTCCAAGCTCCTGTTATTTCCAACCCTGGGCAGTTATATATTTTTGTCTAAAGACCAATTTGTACATGTGAGAGAAATATTGGTGTTAAATTAAATTTAAAGTGAAATATTGGTGTTATAAAGACAAAGTTTTTTCTAGACTGAATAGCTTTTATATTGTTGTTGTTCTAAAATATATCATTATGTTCCCTGATTGTTATTAAATATGATGTGTGAGAGAGGAGGGGCGCTGAAACAGCCAGGGCTGGCAGCCTGTGATGAGGCGAACCTGAACCGAATGGAGCCTCATCGCCGCCGCTGTTTAAATGCCGAGCGCGCCTCTCCTGGAGAGACCGGCCTCCTCCCCGTGCATGCACGCTGGTGTCCTCGTGGGTCCAGGAAGGGAGTATAGAGGGATCAAGCGCTGCCGGACCCGTGAGTCGGCTGTCGAGCCGTTTAATCTCCCGGAAGCGCCCCTCGCGCCCTGGGAAGGGGAGCGCGTGCGGCGGCCGGACTCAGCCCCTTACCTGGACCCTTTCTTCTCGAACACTGCCCCTCCTTCACCGTACTCCCAGCACGACGAATTTATTTTGTTTATTCGTTCTGTTTACCTGTTTATTTATTTTATTTTTTTCCAATTTGAACAATTTATTTTTATTATTTCTGTTTAATAAAAGCCTTTCCGAGGCCAGACCACACCCACTGTGTCTTCCAGCCGCAACTTTGTATTAAATTGACTGTGTATCTATTAATGTTCGACATATACAGTGGTGAAAATGATTAGAACACTGGTAT
The DNA here is from genome assembly GCF_012432095.1 of Onychostoma macrolepis. NCBI lineage: Eukaryota > Metazoa > Chordata > Actinopteri > Cypriniformes > Cyprinidae > Onychostoma > Onychostoma macrolepis. The sequence goes on along the minus strand of NC_081161.1, from coordinate 25,289,534 downwards.
TCTCACCAGCTAAAAATGGGTTCAAGTCAGTTATTTCTATCTTTTGCTGTAGTGTCAGTAGGAAATATCAGTTTACTTTTCCAAACATTCATTTTGCCATTAATTGTGCCATTAACACATCACAAGGAGTGACATGAAGAAACCAAACAAACTGAGACAGACTAAATCCAGAAGAACTGTGGCAATGTCTCCAAGATGCTTCAAGAAGCCTATCTGCAAAGCAGAAAAACTATAAGTACACCTAGGGCAAAAGCTGCTTTAAACACAAAGGATGGCCACACCAAACGTTGATTTAATTTAGTTAATAGAAGTTAATTAATAAAGAAAATCTATTTATGACATTTTGACAGGATCCTCGCTTTACAGCATTTTTACACAAGTGCCTAAAACTTTTAACAGTAGGCTACTGTAGCTTTGCAGGTAGGTCTCTTGAAGCGTCTTGGAGATGTTGCCACAGTTCTTCTGGATTTAGTCTGTCTCCAGACTGGATGATAATCAGATCTCTGTGTGGAGCACTGGCTATTGTCAGACTCCCGCTTGTACTAACAAAAATCTCACTGGCAAAATAAATGTTTGGGCGTATAAACTTATATTTCACTGACACACTACAGCAAAAGATAGAAATAACTGACTTAAAACCATTTTTAGCTGGTGAAAATGCTAGTGTTCTAAAAAATTTTGGCCCCCACTGTAAACCTGAAGCTAAACATATTTTTAATATTCCCTTACATTTTTTACAATACATATTCAATTAATATATCAATATATTAATATATTATAATTAACACATTAACTTTGATAGCCCTAAGAAATTAGCTTGTATATTTGCCTGCTTCACTTTGCTTTAGTCTGGGGTAAGAGTCCAAGATGAGCTTGATGTGGCGTTCCTATAGTGCTTGTGCATGGTGTCCACCCTAGGAGGATTTGGGAAACCTCATTTGAGTCCTGTGGAGGTCTCACCTGACAGGAGATCTTGATTATTGTAATGTTCATCTACATAACTGAGTGACTATGCTGTCTTTAGGGTGACACAGGTGCAAAGAGCTCTGGTCATACACACACACAGAGACACAGAGAGTAATGCTATAATCACATCCCACTCAAGAGTGTGCACTGTAGTCTGTAATTATGGAGCGAAGGCTCAACGGTGCTTTTTGAAAAAGTGATGATCATCTCTGCTTCCTTCACTTTGCGGTGTGCGTTGCAGTGTCACCCGTGCCCTCTGGATAGCAATGCGTGTGAGCGTAAATGGCTGTGCGTGATTAGTGAAGAATATGAAGAACGGAGGAAGTGGAGATAATGAATGAATAAGATGAAGCTGTGGGAACCGAGAGCAGAGATGTCACACACTGATGCCACTGTCAGCTGTATTGTACTCTCATCAACACACCCCTCACAGACCTGCAAACAGCGCACAACCATAACCTTACACCTCGGCTACATTAGCATTAGCGGAGCAGTAAGCATATTAGTCAGACATCTAATTGGTTAATTAAGAGAAAAGAAAGCCTGAGTGGATTATGCATTGACTGTTCACCTTTATTTCCTGTTCCCACATTCACCAGTGTCCCCCAGTAACACTGCAGACATCACAAACACCTCAAATTGACCTAATTAGCTAAACCAGTACAGTGATGCTTTAATCTGTTTTTAGTGTGTGTGTTATAAGAGAGTATAGTGCTCATAAAAACAATCTGTTGTGGACTATTGTACCCTAAAGCATAGATATTGCTTTCTGAGAAGTGAAAATTCAAATTTCAACAACCCGTTCTGAATTTCTCTTCCTCATTTTGCTTATTCACAGGTATTTCTCTCGCACAATTGTAATGCCATTATCACCCTTATGATAACAGGATAGCGAAACGCCATCAAACCTTCGATAAAGGTGAAGTGTGTATATATTTGGCACAATTTTTGACACCGAACAGATTGTCAAAAATTATGACTATTCAAACAGGTTTCCCAAGAAGATTTTTCAAACGCTCCCCCTGTCTGCCAATAGTTGAGTGAAAATACAGCGGGTAAAATAAATATTGAACATGTCACCATTTATCTCAGTAAATATATGGTTACACTTTATTTTGATAGTCCACTTTAGACATTCTACTAACTATAAGTAACTTTGTAACTACATATCAACTACATGTTAACTAATTCTCATTAATTTGCAACTACATGTCTACTAACTCTCAGACTAGGGGTAGTCGTGGCCGGTTCGGCCGGTTGCCGGTTCGATTCTCGTGCCAGCAGGAATTGAAGGTAGGGATTGTGAATGAACAGCACTCTCTCCTCCTTCGATACCATGACTAAGGTGCCCTTGAGCAAGGCACCGAACCCCTAATTGCTCCCCGGAAGCTGGAGCAATAGCTGCCCACTGCTCCGGGTGTGTGTTCACTGTGTGTGTGTGCATTTGTTCACTACTCACTGCTGTGTGTGTGCACTTGGATGGGTTAAATGCAGAGCACCAATTTCGAGTATGGGTCACCATACTTGAGTACAATGCGTCACTAACTTAACTTAGTAGACTGTTAGGGTAGGTTTAGGGTTAGTAGAATAAGTTGACATATACTTGCAAAGTTTCTCATAGTCAGTATGTTGTATGTTGTGGACCCATCAAAATAAAGTGTTAGAAGATATTAAGCAGACAGTCTACTAATACTCTAATGACTACTAGTTGACATGTAGTTGCAAAGTTACTTACTGTTAGTAGAATAACTAAAGTGGACTATCGAAATAAGTGTTACCAAATATATTTCTAAGGGAGCTGTTGACATGCAATTTTCACCAGATGTCGGTAACAACCCAAGTAATTCATACATACAAATAAAACAAAACAAATAAGTTCAGAAATTAAGTTATGTGTAATAAAATGGAATGGCACAGGGAAAAAGTGTTGAACTACTGAAATTTATGTAATACTTTGTACAAAAGCCTTTGTTGGTAGTGACAGCTTCAAGACGCCTCCTGTATGGAGAAACTAGTCGCATGCATTGCTCAGGTGTGATTTTGGCCCATTCTTCCACAGAGTCTTCAAATTTTGAAGGTTCTGTGGGCCTCTTCTATGAACTCTGATCTTTAGTTCTTATTTTTTATTGGATTCAAGTCAGGTGATTAGCATGGGTCATTCAAGCAGCTTTATTTTCTTTCTCTGAAACCAATCCAGAGTTCCCTTGCTTGTGTTTGGGATCATTGTCTTGCTGAAATGTCCACCCTTGTTTCATCTTCATCATCCTGGTACTGTAGGTGTTGGACTGAACCAGCTAATATTAATTTCCACTGACAAGGGGCAGGATTGCTTTCTAATTACTGATAGATTTCAGCTGGTGTCTTGGCTTTCCATGCCTTTTTGCACCTCCCTTTCTTCATGTATTCAATACATTTTTCCTGTGTCATTCCAGTTTATTACACATAACTTAATCTCTGAACTCATTTGTTTTGTTTTGTTTTATTTGTATGTATGGATTACTTGAGTTGTTACCAACATCTGGTGAAAATTTCATGTCAACAGCACCTTTAGATATACAGTATATTTACTGAGAACAATATTTGGGTAACCTTTATATATTTTAGACCTTTAGATATTTTTGATGAAATCCGAGAGCTTTTTTACCCTGCATAGACAGCAGCGCAGCTACCATGTTCAAGGCCCAAAAAGGTCAAATAAGATCATCATTAAAATAGTACACTTAACATCAGTGGACCATAATTTCAACACGCATTCACAAGAGTACCACGATGCATGCTTGTGCATTCCTCTGCTTGTAAACAAGGTGCAGCTCATCTGAGTTCTATGTCTGAACACCGGCTCATGCATCAGCAACACCACACACATGTGCTGTGGTACTGTCTTGAACACGTGTTGAAGACTGACATGGAAGAGAAGAATTGTTGAATAAAGTCATTATTTGTGTTTTCTTTGCACACAAAAAGAGCTCTTGTAGCTTTATAAAATTACGGTTGAACCACTGAAATCACATGGACTATTTTAACAATGTCATTACTACCATGTTGCATTGCTTTCTATGCAGGGTCAGAAAGCTCTTGGATTTAATCAAAAATATCTTAATTTGTGTTTCAAAGATGAACGAAGGTCTTACGGGTTTGAAACCACATAAGGGTGAGTAATTAATGACAGAATTTTCATTTTTGGGTGAACTATCCCTTTTAGGGAGTAAAACCTTTGCTCATGATAGTTAAAAAGTGACATAATCTATTCAAAACTTTAGTCAAACACAGAGGGATTTCACCATTGTCACTGTATTTAACCATATACTTAACCCAAAGGGTCATTTTACTCTCTGATCCCGTGATGTCATTTTAGTGGTTTCCCTAGAATTGGAATTCGAGCTGGTTTGTATGACACTTTTGAGATCGTAATAGTATATTTAACAGTATTGTATACAGCGAACATTACAGCGTGACTGAAAAGCTGCTGATCGGAGAGGCGTGTGTGGGGAGGTGGATAGGGGGTTGGAATTTGCAGACCATGTGGAGACACAAGGGCAGCAAATAAAGTGAAACCTCATGGTTGCTTTGCTTTATGGTGTTTTTCCAGCATGTCACCTTCCACATACTGTTTATGGTGTGTGTGTGTGTGTGTGTGTGTGTGTGTGTGTGTGTGTGTGTGTTTATTGCACAGGGGGAGGACGGAAGCTTCACATGACCATAAAAACCATACGGACAGGAGAGCTGACCAGGTGTGAGGGTTACCACGACAACTACAAAGAGAGAGAGAGAGCTCTCCAGTGTTTACAGGCTGTTTGACGTCAGAGAGATTCTTAATCTGTGGAAATAAGGAGGATGCAGTTTAGCTCAAAATATCACAGCTTCACCTGCATCACATGCACGCTTTAGAGGACTAGAGTGTGATAGGATATTGGTCATCGATCACACACTATGGGACTCTTTCACTGATATTTCTGTGTGAATCATTTATATAAAGTCAATTTCTCCTGAAGATGAATGAAAAACGTGTAAAACAGTATCGATGTGTGTTCGATATCAGTCAGGATATTAGTCGCTCATGGACCAAGATTCTGGCTGATCATCAGGGTCAGTAACATTAAATTGCCCCTATTATGCCATTTTTAAGGTTGCTAATATTGTCTTATGAGTCTCCTAAAACAGGTTTGCATGCATGCAAGGTCAAAAAACACTTTAGTTTTCTCAAAAAATAGATTTAATTTTACCTAATTTCTAAATAATTCGTAAACGACTCGTGCGATCGAAGCAGTTAGAAGAATCAGTCTCTCTAAACCCCTCCTTTCTGTGAGCCCTCACTGCTGTGATTGGTCAGATGGAGCAGTCCTTTGTGATTGGTCTATAGCGTACAGCGCGAATGACAGCCCATGGGCGGACATTATGCAAGTGTGTTACTTCGTGACGTACAGCCGTAACAGAATAAAGGTGCGTTCACGCCATATCGTAATAACCGTAATTACCAGATACCAACTTGTAAAAAGCGTTCACGTCCTCGCAGAACTCGTAATTACAACTTGTGAACTGGGAGCTTTCTGAAAGCTAAGGCTTGTACCACGTGACCGCTACACCTAACGAGGAACCAGAGAAAAATGCCGGCGTTCAAACAAAGCTATATTACTGCTCTAAAAAAAGAGGAAAATAGATGCATGTATATAGATACTATAATGTACTATAAAAAACATACCGTGTTCGTACTGTTATTTTGTTGTTGTTCTCAACATTCTTTCGCGGGCTCATTTTGTTGACTGTCGCTATAGCAACAGATAATCCCCAGTTGGAGGACTTGAACAGCCCCGAGTTGAACGTCACGTGTTGTCATCTCGGAATTACGGTAATTACGACATGGCGTGAACGCAGCATAAGATTCGAATTCCTGACGACTTGTTCAGGTGATTGAGAGCCGACTCTTTTTTTTTTGATAGACAATAACTTTAGGCTATTTATCGTGCACTGTCGGCTTCACAACTTTGCAGATAGTTTACATACAGGTATGACACACTGCATGAAAGGTAATAGCCTATTCGAAAACGCATAATAGGGGCACTTTAATGTATGTCTCATCACGTCATTTGATGACTCTTTAGTGTTTGCTTTCTAAATTAAATGACCTTTTAAAAGATTAATTAATTACCTGACTCTGTCACACATCCTGATTTCTAAAGTATAAATACAGTGAGGAAAATAAGTATTTGAACACCCTGCTATTTTGCAAGTTCTCCCACTTAGAAATCATGGAGGGGTCTGAAATTGTCATCGTAGGTGCATGTCCACTGTGAGAGACATAATCTAAAAAAAATCCAGAAATCACAATGTATGATTTTTAACTATTTATTTGTATGATACAGCTGCAAATAAGTATTTGAACACCTGTCTATCAGCTAGAATTCTGACCCTCAAAGACCTGTTAGTCTGCCTTTAAAATGTCCACCTCCACTCCATTTATTATCCTAAATTAGATGGACCTGTTTGAGGTCGTTAGCTGCATAAAGACACCTGTCCACCCCATACAATCAGTAAGAATCCAACTACTAACATGGCCAAGACCAAAGAGCTGTCCAAAGACACTAGAGACAAAATTGTACACCTCCACAAGGCTGGAAAGGGCTACGGGAAATTGCCAAGCAGCTTGGTGAAAAAGGTCCACTGTTGGAGCAATCATTAGAAAATGGAAGAAGCTAAACATGACTGTCAATCTCCCTCGGACTGGGGCTCCATGCAAGATCTCACCTCGTGGGGTCTCAATGATCCTAAGAAAGGTGAGAAATCAGCCCAGAACTACACGGGAGGAGCTGGTCAATGACCTGAAAAGAGCTGGGACCACCGTTTCCAAGGTTACTGTTGGTAATACACTAAGGCGTCATGGTTTGAAATCATGCATGGCACGGAAGGTTCCCCTGCTTAAACCAGCACATGTCCAGGCCCGACTTAAGTTTGCCAATGACCATTTGGATGATCCAGAGGAGTCATGGGAGAAAGTCATGTGGTCAGATGAGACCAAAATAGAACTTTTGGTCATAATTCCACTAAACGTGTTTGGAGGAAGAAGAATGATGAGTACCATCCCAAGAACACCATCCCTACTGTGAAGCATGGGGTGGTAGCATCATCTTTGGGGTGTTTTTCTGCACATGGGACAGGGCGACTGCACTGTATTAAGGAGAGGATGACCGGGGCCATGTATTGCGAGATTTTGGGGAACAACCTCCTTCCCTCAGTTAGAGCATTGAAGATGGGTCGAGGCTGGGTCTTCCAACATGACAATGACCCGAAGCACACAGCCAGGATAACCAAGGAGTGGCTCTGTAAGAAGCATATCAAGGTTCTGGCGTGGCCTAGCCAGTCTCAGACCTAAACCCAATAGAGAATCTTTGGAGGAGCTCAAACTCCGTGTTTCTCAGCGACAGGCCAGAAACCTGACTGATCTAGAGAAGATCTGTGTGGAGGAGTGGGCCAAAATCCCTCCTGCAGTGTGTGCAAACCTGGTGAAAAACTACAGGAAACGTTTGACCTCTGTAATTGCAAACAAAGGCTACTGTACCAAATATTAACATTGATTTTCTCAGGTGTTCAAATACTTATTTGCAGCTGTATCATACAAATAAATAGTTAAAAATCATACATTGTGATTTCTGGATTTTTTATTTTAGATTATGTCTCTCACAGTGGACATGCACCTACGATGACAATTTCAGACCCCTCCATGATTTCTAAGTGGGAGAACTTGCAAAATAGCAGGGTGTTCAAATACTTATTTTCCTCACTGTATATGTGTTTTGATAATACAACCCATAATATAATGGTTAAGCCCTTGGACTGCAATGAAAATGACAGGTACTATCCGGGAAACCTGTAAACTAGAGACTTGCCGAGAGAACCCTATCACCATCATATCCTTGAGCTAACATCAACTTGGTCCATAAACATCAACCATAACAGCCTTGAGTGATTCATAATGGGTATAGATATTTTCTCTTTCACTGGACTGAAAAACAACTGGACTCTGCTTGGAGTTACATAACACAAAATCATTTTGTAATCATATGTAATGTGTAGAAGGTAGGATGTGAATTGAAAAATGACACCTTTCACTGCAAATAGAAATTCCATTATTGAAGAGCAGGTTTCTGTAAAACTAGGGCACCTTGAATGAAAGAGAAAGACAGAGAAAAAGCAGGAAAGAGAGCTGTAACAGCACCTGAGGTAAAGTTACTGGTGAGAAAACTTTGCCAATGAGGAAAGAATTTCTAAGTATTAGGTTGCATCCTTAAACTCTTGTGTGAACCCCACACACTTGATCTGAAATGATTTTTCATCACTTGAACTGACTCTTAGCACTCCACAGACAAGAGCAAATAATCTAAAAGAGGAGAGCGAGGAGCCAAATTAGTGAAACGATTCATTGGAATCAATCTGCGTAATCAGACACTGAATCATCTTCCACTCATGTGTGTGTCTTATCCCCCTACACTCTTAAAAATAAAGGTGCTTCACGATGCCATATAAGAACCTTTAATATCTGAAGAACCTTTCTGTTTCACAAAAGGTTCTTTGTGGCGAAAGAAGGTTCTTCAGATTATAAAAAGGTAAGAAAGAGATGGTTCTTTAAAGACCTTTGACTGAATGGTTGTTTGTGGAACCAAAAATGGTTCTTCTATATGGCATCGCTTGAAGAACCTTTTGAAGCACCTTTATTTTAAGAGTGTATAGTGAAATGATTTACTGCAATTAAATATAACTGGAAAGTTATCCAATCAGACAGATTATTTGTCATTCAAAATGATGAAAAATAGGTTGTGTGAAGAATGCACTCTTTAAAGGTTAAATCGATGCCCGGTCCACTGCCTTTTAAAGGTTCAAATTTCATAAACAACCCCTCTGTGCTTTATAATCCAGAAGATATCACTAACAGAAGATATCACACTCTCTATGTGGGGTCTTACAGCACTCCTCCAAAACATCATTATCACATATTTATATTTATCTGTTCTCATACGATTTGGTTTTGATGTCTGCACCTAAATGTCACCTTTGCTTATGTAAGACATAAAGATGAGACCATAGGCCAGTTCACATTTGAGACTGTTATTGCCACTGTATCTTTAAAGCAGAGTAAAGAATTTAACAAATACATCAAGACCTATATGACCTTATCTAATGTGTTTACATGTTTCCTCTTGCATTGCAAATTCAAGTTCACATTTTTGCCCTTTGTAATCAACTTGGAGTGTGTTTGAGATCCATTTTAATCTCCTCCGTTAAAGCATCTTGCATGAATTCAACATGAGTATCTGTTTCATCAGGAAGGATTTCTAGGTATTTTGTGGTCATGAAAACATTGTTCTATTACTTTTAAAAGTGGAATTCAGGTTTGCGTAATAGGCAGCCAAGGCTGTTACTGTAATGGATTCAGTCTTTCATGTGCGTCAATGGATGAAGCGCTCAGAAATCAATGCGCTGTCGCTTTAAATGAAGTGAAAGGTGGGTGTTACCATTGGCAGCAAAGAGCGAGAGTAGGGCGGAGACAACATTAAATATGTATCAGTCTAGTTACCCCTTAGAGACTCAACGCAGATGAATGAGACAGATTTGGAAGAAACACGCACGGCCACTTCGCTTTAATCACGTCCAATTTATCCGACACTTCCAGAGAAGTGTAAATGGGCAGGCTATAGACGCTCAGTGGATGAAGGCGACTTGACAGTGCAGACGAGCGCACGTCGCTTAAGCCACACATATTACTGGTTGCGATTTTTGAATTGGATTTCAAGAGTTTTGCAACCTATCTCACCTTTGAGATATTGTTATTGTTTTCCAAGCCTTTTTTAAAAAAAAAATCACAGCCGATATGGACACCATATTGGACAACTTCGCTTCGGACAAACTTTTTCCTAATTCCAACCTGTTGGACCTAGAGGATCTGAATGAGAGCGATTTCTTATCCAATGTGGTATGTCAAACCTCCGCATCTTCCATCATTATGAACAGTGGCAGATAGGGAAAATGTGCAGAATCTGTCTTAAGTTGCGATTGTCTTAAGAATTTTGTAATACTTTTTCCTGTGCCCATATTATGACATTATAATATTCTCTTATAAAGTTAGAAATATTTATGATCGTTTTGTTATTATGACTAGATAGGATAAACATATGCTTATGCTTTTATTACATATGCTTATGTGTGTGTGTGTGTGTGTGTATGTATATATATATATAAATGTATTATAAATATATGTAGCCTATATGCATGTATGTAGGCTATGTATAGCCTATGTATGTAGCCTATATATGAAGGTGTTGGTTCAGTTTATTTGTGTGTTTATTTGTCACACATGTCTGGGATGTTGTGCTGCAAATTAAACATAAACAAGGGCAGGAGTTCTCAAACTGTGAAGTTTGCCCAGCTGCACACAGATAGGGGCACTTTCCAACTTGAACCGACGTTTGGGGAACGGGGGGAGGTCTTCGTTAATGATATTTAACCAAACCACGCCCATACAACAATTCCAAACCACGCCCACGGATCGCTTCATCCTGTTTCTCGTGTCCGGCCACAGCCGGCGTAGCAAGATGCTCAAGTTATTGTACTTCGTGGTATATTTGCTTTCTGTTTGGAGGCCAGAAACACAACTTACGAGTTTGCCTGGCACAGAAAGTAAGAAAACTAATTTAGTGGGGAACCCATTCCGTATAGGCTACTGTCACGTTGTGTTTGTTGTTTATTCTGAAAGTATCTGAATGATCAAATCATGCCAACGAAAAACAAAAACACTACCTCATCTTAGGTGATATTGGCAGTTAATGTTACTGTGGGACAAAAGGTGTATATGAGATTAATTGGGGCTAACAAATTGCACAACAAAAATGTGACATGCAAAAAAAAAAAAAAAAAAGAAAAAAAAGTTCCCTATCATGTTGTTCCAAACCAAAATGTAATTTTTCCATGGAATTCCATGGTGAATTGCTTTGAGAATATCTTAATAGATTGAAAAGTAAATGACTAGCCTACTGGAGCGGTTGAGCTCTAAAATCAAAATGTATGGGAAAAAAGTATAGGGTACTATTATTAAAAGTGGTCTCAAAAGCGAATTCAGACTTCATTCAGTCCATGGAAAAGAGCGACCAGTGCATTATTCCTAAAGTGTTCCACGGAAGAAAGTAAGTCATACAGGTTTGGAGCAATGTGAGTGGGTAAATGAAGACTTTATTTTCATTTTTGCATAACATATTCCTTTAATTAGGTCAGTAGGAAAGTAATGTTTTGTTGTTAATGCATTTCACTTGAAGCTAGCAGTGTTCCATGTGTATATGATCCATTAGGAGCCCAGGACACTTCTGCAGTTTCCACAGTGATTCAGACACTCCTGTGGCTAATGCTTCTACTGACACACATTCATGATTAAGTTCTTTTACGCAGAGAGACAGAAAGAGACGGAAAGAGTCATCACAAATGTCACTATTATGAGGCTCAGATGAGATGGAACAGTTTTGACCTTTATTTTAACAGAGAAGCAGCAGCGTCATTTTAGGATCTTGTGTGGATGGACAGACAGGAGACATATTCTGTAGCCTCTTATGAGCTAAGCCTAAATGCCATTTTCTACAATATAAAGTGGTTGATAGACTATAAATAATCAACTTTATAACTGTATATATATATATATATATATCCAACATGATCTCACAGAATTCCGTGTAATGTTCACGGACTTAATTAACCTCCGAATCTGTGGTGGCATCACGGAATCACCGAAAATTCCGTGATGGGCTCACAGAAGTGATACCAATGTAAGTCAGTGACCGGCATCAGCCGTGCTCCACGCACGGAAACCCTTAGCATCAATATGCCGACGCGATACTGGGAAATTTATCGTCATCATTATTGTTCAGAACCAGGTAGGTTTAGGGTAGGGGTGGGGTCAGGTACTCCAGTGAAAGTATAACTGCATCGGAGTCACTCTTTTTACGTGGTCCGATGCAGCGCTGGTGTTGAACCAGTGAATCCGTGCATGGACCACGGCTGATGCCTTCTGTGAACCCAGCACGGAATTTTCGGCGATTCGGTGATGCCTCCACAGATTCAGGGTTAATTAAGTCCGTGAACATTACACAGAATTCTGTGAGATCAGGTTGATCTATCATATCTCATTAATGAAGATGCAGTAGTGAGATAGATAAACAAAAGAAGATAAATATAGATAAAACTGTAGCAGTGTCCTGCGGTTTGACATGCATTCATCTAAAACTATTTTTAAGGGAAAATTCACCCCAAAAATTCTCTCATAATTTACTCTCCCTCACGTCATTCCAAACCTGTATGGCTGACATTCTTGTGCGGAACACAAAAGAGGACAAAATGGACCATTTTTTTTTTAGGTGAAATGCCCCTTTAAATGATATTTCCACGTTCTTATTTGATTATATATTTATGATTATATATGCATTTTGTGTTCTCATATTAATTAAGAGTAAAAATACATTTGTCACACCGCAGGACCTTTTAAAATTAACTTGTTAATTAAAGTTGGTGAAAAACTTTCAGGAAACGGTGGCCAGTTACAGGATCCAAAATATACACCTTTCCTTATACATATATGTAAATTGAATTTACAATCTTGATGCTGAAATAAAAAAAAAGCTAATAGAAATGATAATAGATATTAACTCAACTAGATGTGTATCTCTAATGAAATCCTTTCTTTTCTTATAAGGATTAGAGTGTTAGGGTTTCTTATGAAGATTTTACTTTAGTGCTTCTCTGTCTTTTTTTTTTTTTTTGCTGGTCTGTTGGTTGCTGAGGGTATTTAACGGGTAGTATTCAATCCAGATGTCCCTCATTGAGTAACAGCTGTGCTCCAGTTTGCTCTGTAAGGACCTGACTAAGGGGAGAGTGATGATAGAGAAAAGAGAGAGAGGCTTGTGAGTGAAGGAGGCTCATTCACGGCTCCTGATAGCGCTGTCTGTGTATGTGTGCATGAGCGTATGTATGCCACTGTGCTCCTGTGTGGGTGTGTGAATGGACGTCTGTAAAAGACCTCTCCAGACCCTCCATGGTCCCCCACTCTACCCCTTGGCATATGTGTGTGTGTGTTTGTATGTGTGTGAGAGAGACACTGGCCCTTGAAGGCTCAGTGAATGACTGCCTTGTGCCCTCAGAGAGGAAGCTGCTCCTGGGTTACACACACAGGTTTCTGACCTCCTGTGTGTTTTGTTCATTCATTCTGCCATTATATTTATAAATGCTAGCAGGTCAATCCAGCACTGTTGCATTGAGATATATTTATAACCTGGAATTCCTCCACAGTGTGAATTTGCATTTGTGTGTGGGGGGCCATATCCTCATAAGGATAGTAACACCTGAAATCATGTACAAAAGGAAAACAGACTGCATTGACAGTTTACCCCAAAATTTAAATTTGTCATTACTTACCTAGCTTTAATAGGATCTGAAGACAACTGAGTATCATAAAAGTGGTTCATATAGGCTTATACTTATTTAAGTCATTATTCATTGTTCCCTCCAGTGATGATTCATTCAGACCACTTATGTGAACTTGATCAACCAATTAACTGAAAAGGTCTGACTCAAAAGAATTTTCAAAGTTTTCAGTGACTTAAAGGTTTATTGTCTCACACAAAGTTATTGTATGACTTTTGAAGATGTGTCATATAGTTTGCTATGGGGCCACATTTAAGCTACTTTTGTTGTGCTTTTGCATCCATTTTGACACTTGGAAGCTTAATTTTCCTTTTGTGTTCCATGAAATAAAGGAAATCATATGAGTTTAGAATGACACAAAGATTAGAGGAGTAAATTATGACAGAATTTCAATTTTTGTGCAAACTGTTCCTCAACTATGCATGCTAAATAATGCTTTAATGAAAATGTAAAAAACCAAATAGATTTGTGGGGCCTTTAGGAATAGTGGAGAGAAAATTTAATCTCAGAATAAGAACTATAGAAGGCAATGGAAAGTCCCTACAGTGATAGAAGAACGTATGTGTGTGTGCACGTCTGGCTGTTTAAATCACGGCTTTAGCGTAATTGCATGGCTTGCGTTAAAGGGTGGAAATCAGTGTGTCTCACTCTACTGTGTGTTAAAGCTAAGATCACAGAGAGGATCTGTGAACCACAACAGCGCAGAAAAACCTCAAGCTTATTTAAATTACTTTATATTATATATCTGCTGTATTTCTTTGGTGCATCCTTTATACAAAGGGAGCTGTTGTTGTGATTCTGTCTCTTTCTTTGGATTTATATCGTTGTTATTATACTGCTGTTTTTTGCCCAATTTCGTAAACTGAGAATGGCTTTGGTGACAGAGAGAATGATTCACTGTGTTAATCTCATAAACAGGATACTGTAATCTGTCTCTTTCGCTCTAAAATAGAGAAGACATTTATTAATATGGAAATAGGATTCTAACAAAAAACGATTAACGTGCATCTGCTGATTATATGAATGGCATTTGATCTCAGCTCACATCAAGCAATATCTGTGATAAGCTACAGAAATACGAAATCAATTAAATTCCTCTCTTTCATTTATGCATCATACCAACATTCTGACTGTTCGTGTTGCTTAATAACTGACGCAGAGGACGTCATACAATATTGTCAGTGAATGTACTCTTAAAAATAAAGGTGCTTCCAAAGGTTCTTCACAGCGATGCCATAGAAGAACCATTTTTTGGTTCCACCAAGAACCATCTCTTTCTTACCTTTTTATAATCTGAAGAACCTTCTTTCGCCACAAACAACCATTTGTAAAACAGAAAGGTTCTTCAGATGTTAAAGGTTCTTTATGGGAACCATTTAGACAAAAAAGGTTCTTCTATGGCATCGTGAAGCACTTTTATTTTTAACAGTGTATGCGAAGAATTCAGAGACAGAAATTTGTAAAATACAAAGTCATTTACCAGTCTGACATCTTTTACCTGTTCAGTCACTTCCCACACGTGAGGAAGAAAGAGAAACCTGAATAGCAAGGGTGGTCTGATGCTTCCCTCCATCTTCAGATGATGAGTCAGATTCAAGACCATTCTTTAGAACCACATAGCGTGTCTGAACACTAGAAGAAGACTGGAGATGATATCTACAGGTTTGGCAGGTCCCACCCGTCCTAAAAGTCGTTTCTGCTTTGCTGGTACATCTAGAACACTCTGAGCCTTAAGGGTTAAGCGGCATAGACACCATATGTAATATCTGAAGCAAAACAAGATGCATTTCATGTGTATCCTAGAAGGCAGGGAGTTCTAGCTGACAGCCATGTTCTTTTTATTGTGACTGAAATAATAAATTATGGTCTTTGATTAGTAGAGACTTCTACCAAGAGTCTGGGGTGAATGTTGAGGGTTTGGAGTAGGGGGAGGTGAGGAGCATCTGGAGGGGAGGAGTGGAGGAAAGGCAGCACATTCCTCCAGAATTTTCTCTCAGATGTAGTGGATGCTTCTGATGGAAGCTGTCCACATAAAAAGAGAAATAGAGAAAAAGAAAGAGAAGGAAAGTAAGAAGAGAGGTTGCATAATCTTCAGAATGACTGGGCCAACGATAAAGATAGTAGTGATACAGTTCTAACTGTTACTCTCATCTTAACTCTCAACATCTGTGAGCTACAATTAAGATGACTGTAAAGAATGAAGAAATTATGACACTCTCTGGGTGTGATACAGAAATAGAAGTTTAACTCTATGATCATGGAGTTTGATTCATCATAGCAGCCACATGATTTAACCCATTCTGCCGCCAAAATAAAGGTTAAAGCTTTTAATCAGCCAGTTTCTCCCAGTCTGTGTGAATCTAGGCGACTAATCCATCACCTGATCTAAATTCAACCACTCTGTAATTTTCACATATGCTTAGTTTTCACACACATTCTTGTGAATGTATGACAATCATTCCAATGCGTTACGTAATTTTGTCATGTATTGCTCAGTAAAGGTTAAGTATGGCTGCTGTTGTCATACCTTTGGCTTGGGTTTTAAATCTGCTCACATGATGGACATAAATAGAGAGAATAGAGAGTTTATTGAGGTGTGTTCTTACGTGAGCACACATTCACTTACGCACAAAATAACTAAATCAGCAGTTAGTGTGTAGAGACTTGAGGGTGTGTTAGTTTTGGTCCTGTCGAACCAGATCCTTTCATTTTTTTCAAATTGCTAGATGCTTTGAATAGTTTTGAAGCATTTGTAAAATACATTATAGACAAGCAATTGTTCACCGATAATAGTGGGCGCTGATTCTTTTCACCCTGGGGCCTACCCTGTTATTGCGAAAGACATCAAAATATATTTCATGTATTTGTTTTATTTAAATATAAACAAATAAAACAAGCCCTAATTAGATTCTCAGTCTCCACTGATTATTATTTGATCTCTTGTGCAAGT
Source organism: Onychostoma macrolepis (assembly GCF_012432095.1). Taxonomy (NCBI): domain Eukaryota; kingdom Metazoa; phylum Chordata; class Actinopteri; order Cypriniformes; family Cyprinidae; genus Onychostoma; species Onychostoma macrolepis. The sequence continues at coordinate 25,273,168 of NC_081161.1, read as the reverse complement.
ATTAATTATGCAGTATCAAGTATTCTTCTAAGCTAACAAGTTTCTCATAAATATTTCATTGTAACTCATAGAATAAAATGTATTAAGTAAAATGAAATACAATATGTAATGGGGGTTCCAGCTCTGTCCTTGCATTCAATAAGGGGTCCTTGGCCTAAAAAGGACTGAAAATCCACAATTTAGACATGTTTTAGTGCTTAGTAATATAAGTCAGTTGTCATTTACCTTGACATTATGAACTGGTTTGAAGTGCTAAAATACCGCAGATTATTTTTTCTGCATTCCTCTCCTCAGCCGCTGTTTTAGCAGGAGTTCCCTGACATGCCAGAACTCCTCCTGCTCTCCAGGCACTCTCTTTATCTTTCACTCGCTCTGTCTTTCTCCCGAGGGGCTGCAGTGAACAGAACTGTGGATGTTGTAGAGATGTCAGCCAACTGCTCTGTTCAGTGACTCCCTGACCCCCTAGATTTAACCCCAAAAGAGAGTCCTATCTCAGTTGAATTATAAAGACAAACTGCAAACTGACGTCATGATGGAAGGAACATTGCTATATATCCAGTTAAGTGTGTCTGTGTCTTTCCCTTCATTGAGAAAATGACCAGCAGTGGTAGGAAGAAAGTCAGGTTAATGTCTGATTTATATCTGGTGCACTCATCTAGCTTTGGTCAAATCCTGTCAGAGTGTTATTTGCGACTCAGATGTTGGTCTGAATTACTGCCAACTTCTTGATCAAACAAGAAAGTCTGAGCTGGAACACATTACGTTACAAAGGTGCAGAGCCTTTGGGGTAAGACGGGCAAGAGTTTCCAGAACTTTTTAAACTGTGTCTGCACTTTTGGGTTGTGTTTTGACTCCGAACCTTTGCGCTAGAGCATGTATAACTTATTCTTCACATGTGGAAGACATATTCTTAGCCTCATTCTAAAGCAGTGAGCCCTGCAGAGACATATGTGTACCCACTCTTAGCTCTGTCTCACCCCTCAGGCTCTGAATAAACATGTCAGGTGGGTGTCAGTGTTTGCAGGAACTTGTCGTCAGCTTACCTCGAGGTCCCCAACTCAGCTTTCCAGCATTGTTTTCCCAGACTCCCTCTCAACTGAGGATCAAAGACCCAGCTGATTGTTAATTACATAATGACTTTTAATTCCAGGGAATAGTTTTGAATATGCAGTATAACAGAGATGCTAATGAGAGTTAATGTATTTTATTATTACTGCAATGGATAATATATTTAATTCCCATCAAAACTATAATGAAGCATGTTTGTTCCTCAGAGTAAAAAATAAAATGTAATTGTGATTTTATTTTTCCTAATTGCAGCTTTGTCAAAACTGCAGCTTCATTTCTCATAATTGCAACTTTATATTTCACAATTGTGACTTTCTCATAATTGTGACATATTTCTTGTCTCACAGTGTGACTTTCACATTATTTTGACTTTATATTTCACAATGTGATTGTCTCACATATTTTACTATTTCTTGTAGAATGTATATCTCATCATTGTGACTATAATTCACAGTATGACTTACAGATTAGATTTTCGTATAGTAATGACTTCTAACAATTATGACTATTTCTAATTCCGATTTTATTTCACAATCTGAACCTTTCATTTCTCGTAACTGCCACTTTGTATCTCACAGTTGCAGTTATATTTTTCCTCATAATTGCAACTTTATTTAGTTAACACAGTTGTGACTTGGTTCTCTTTATTGTGACTGTCTCACAAATATGACTATTTCTTGTAGTTGTGACATTTCACACTTTTGAATATTTGTCTTTTATTGTAATTTAATATTTCACAATGTGACTGTCTCACAAATTTTGCTTTATTTTTAATCATTGCTTCATATCTGCAATTTTACTTATCCTACTTGTAAATTTATATCTCACAACTGCAAATTTATTTCTCATAATTGCATCTTTATATTTCACAATGTGACCGTCTCACTAATTTTACTTTACATGCCGCAGTTGTGACTTATATACTCTCAATAGTCATTTTAATAAAATATTAAAAGAGAACATGAAAAAAATCAAAGCCTCATCTTTTCCTCGCTGTGGTCAGACAGGAACAGACTAGACTAACACAGCTATTTGGTCTGTATACAGGATATTCTTCTGCCCAGGGCTGTGTTGCCACAGGCTCTTTTGAGAGAGCCAATTTAGCCTGGCAAAATTACAGAGTACAGGGAGTCCTCTGAAGGGGGGATGGGGAACACATCTGGAGACCCCTCCCCTCCCGAAATGCAACAGTAGCAGAAAATAGAGGGTGGTTATGGGGATTCCTCGCTCCTTAGGATATCCCTCCAGTTCAGTTGTGTCCTCGGTTCCTTTGCCCTCTTCCTCTAAAAGTCTTTCAGTTTCTTTTTCGCTCTGTCACCAAAATCTACTTCAGATTTGTCTATATTTCTCCCATACTCAACCTCTCTACCACCCACTGTTTCACCTCCAGAAGAGCTCGTCTGGTTTGTGGCCCTCAGTGGCTCCCGTCTGGAGGTGGGGCTGAAGCCCAACTGCCTTCTGTGGTCATGGTTCTCTTGCTCTGTGGCTGACAGAAAACGTAAGAAAAATCTGGAACTGGAATTAAGAAACCAGAGGAAAGCGAGAGGGGGAAGGGACCTAAGAGTTGTATTTGGAAAGTTAGAATGGGAGGAAGAAGAAATGACAAAGAAAGAAAGGAAAAAAGAGGGAGAAGGGAGTGAGGGAGCAGGAGGAGAGCAGGGACTAGAATAAAACCTCTCATGCAGACTTTAGATCTACCACCTCCTTCTCCATCTTATCAGTACTGCATTCAAAAAGGTCTCTGAGTTCTAAACACAAAAACCAGCTTCTTTGAAATCCTTTTGGTGAGAAACCCGTGTGACCTGATCTCCAGAGAGGTGGGTCAGACGCTGGTGTTTGTGTCTGGTGGCAAGCTTACAAAAGTCACAGACTGCAGCTGTGAACTTGACGCCATGCCTGTAATCTAAATCAGCCCTCACCTGTGAACACCTGCAGAGGCCTGGCTCCTTCACCTGCAAACGCTGCTCCGTCTCCCCCCCTCTCTCACGCGTCTGGCTCATCATGCATGCTGAGCGGATCATAATGAGTGTTAGTTCATGACTATCCTCCCTGACCCATCTCTGATCTTTCATAGCTGCCAGCTGGAATCTGAAACTGAGAATGTGAACAGGCTTTAAAGTGCAGATGTGCTGGTTTGGAGACAATATGACTGCTAAAATGCATCCTCATCCTACATTCACACGTGAATATCCCTAATATTTAGGTGAAAAATGTCAGATCCAGCGCAGATGAGTTAGAATAGTTCATGCATGCTTCTTGGAAGAGAAAGCTCTAAATATTTAGATATGTAAATAAATAAAACTGATCAGAGCATGCTGTGGCTGAAGCTGATGTTCATGCCTCACATGAGGGAACCATATTTTTAATTGCATCATACGTTGACTAGTGTAAACTCTAAACATCTGCAAACTCCATCTTCAGTTCAAGAACTTCTCTCCTTCTCTCTCTTTTTTGCCACTCTAAGAATGAATCTTTTCGTTGTGACTCATTGTTCTCAGAAATAACTCCTTTGCTCAGCGAGAGGCACATATATTCCCAAACATTGTGGGTTTGGCTGTATTCCCAATTCCACTGCTGCTGGATGATTTTTTATCAGCGTATTTATTTTTCCAAAGACTAATGCTTTATGTTCTTGTGCACGGAGCTGCTCCGTGCGCACCCTGCACTCCAGCTCCAAAATGACAAGCTCCCCTCTCCTCATTTGCATACTGAGCTCTGATTGGCTGGAGTGCAGCTGGAGGTCTGGAATAAGGCAATGGAATGCGATGAGTCGAGCAGCCGTGCAGTTTACCAGCCAGCTTAGACCCGGACATGACCCAAACGTTACTTCAAGAAAATGGATCAGATGGAAAAATAGGGCATTGCTCAGCCTGCACACACATGCTTTGCGCTGCTGCAGCTGTGGTCCATTTTTTAACATTTTAGGAAGAGCGCCCAAGTGACAAACCAGACAGTATTGGCAAAGCTGAAAAGTATATTAAGAATTTATATATACAATGTGTTTGTGTGTGTATATATATATATATATATATATATATATATATATATATATATATATATATATATATATATATATATATATATATATATATATATATATATATATATATTCTGATTACATGCACTTGTCTTTTCTCTTTGATATGTGAGAGCTTAGAAAGAAATAAGATTCCTGTTGGTATGTGCTTCTTGTTTTAATGCCTCTTGAAGCTGTAGAACTGTTGGAGGACTTCCTCTAATTATAAAATGCAGAAATACGACTCTCTCTTCCTTGTTGCACTCAATACAAGATAGATAAAATTATTCCGTGTGACACACGTGTGCAGGGTCTGATAGGTCTGTTGTTGGATAGGCCTGTCTGATCCAATAAGGCTGCTTGAATACCCACCTGATCGCTGATCTATTTTGTAATGTTAGGTAGCAGATTTTGACCACCAGTGCCACGTTGAACAGCAAATGTAACACAAAGTACCATGCTCCTTCAGTCTGCAATTTAATGTGAGAAAAATCATCTTATTAAAGGGATAGTTCACCTAAAAATGAAAATTTTGTCATCATTTACTCTGTTCCAAACCTGTTTCTTTCTTCTGCTGAACACAAGATATTTTGAAGAATGTTGGTAACCAAAATGTTGACAGTAGCCATTGACTTCTATAGTATTATTTTCCAACAGCTGAAAGAAATTCATACAGACAGGTTTGGAACAAATTGAGGGTGAATTTTCATGACAGAATTTTCATTTTTGGGCGAACTATCCTTTTAATGTCATTATTCTACTTTTTTATAAAGGTTTACCTATAAGCCTAAGATATGACTTGTTTTCATTTCTCCTAAAATTTGACCCTAATGACAGAGACACACTCTTCCAGTTCTTCCAAGCTCTTCTGGAATCCTTCCTCTGAGGAGCTTTCCAGATGTGGAATTTCAGGACTCTTGCATCAGCACCCCAGCATTGCATCATTACCATTGGCTCCTGTAAGGTCAACCCAAAACCAGACAGACACCACATAAGAAACTCTTAACTGACACTTGTCAAAACAGGAAAGAACTCTACCGAGAGATAAAACCGATTAGAGAAGCATTCTGACTGTCTGCTCTGATAACAAATGAACACAGGACCACACAGACAGGGAAGTTGCATATGTGAATGCAGGTTTCCATCGAAGCTCATTCTTAATAGCGATCACTTACGTTTGCATTTTGCGTTAGGCTGATGGGTCACTTGACAAAAATGTCAAAGCACTAATATGCAAATTAAAACACACATGCAGCCTGCAAGCATATGTGGCTCAGAGTTATGAAATAGCACCTTCAGTCCGGATGAATCAAGTCTGTAAATATATCCGCCCCACACTTCCAGGAGCAGGAGCATTTAACAAACTTCAAAGTTTTAGGGTGGAAATGTTTATACTGCCATGCTCAACCGTGGTGATTAGCCTGGCACTGACGGCAGGAGAGCTGCGTCATTTCACAAACTCGATCATCAGGGTGTTCCCAGGATGTCATTCATCAAACAATACGGATAACTGCCATTACAGTGTTTGTTTCCTGCTGCTCTGCTTATGCATCCATATGGTGAGCAACAAGTTTGACCAGGTACTGCCAACTTTAGTACTCCGTTCTCCTCTAATTCTCAACTCAGGTTTGTTGTTTTGGAAGCTGTTTGGTCGAGTAGGGACAGCCAGAGTAAACATTCATAACAGCACTGCTTTCCCAGTCCCCTCTTCAGAGAGGTCTTGCAGTGGTTAGGGGTTTGTGTGGGAACTCATACAGGTGCTGGGTGTCTGGATGTGTGCACGTGTCCTTATGTGTGATATGTGCATAGTGGCTGGTTTATATGCTCACTGCGCTACAGGTGTGTCATTCACACACCTGTCCCTGTTCACCAGGATGTAAACACGATCAGGTCCTCTCACACCTTTGTCACACCCTGGCTCAGCAAACACACATTCGCATACCCCCACAGCAGAGACGCACACACACGTCCTTCCATTTGCAAAATGACGACATGCATTCTAAACGCACTCATGCATAGAAGAATGCGTGTCTCTTTTTTTATCTACTTTTCAGACACATTAGGCTAAATAACAGAAGGGTTTTATCAGTGTTTCTCTGAATTTCAACTGTGACTATTTAAATGATCATTTAAAAAGAGGCTGAATATCAAATTAGCATCTCAAGATGTTATTTGAGTTGATCTTTGCTTATAATAACATGATTAGGGAGTGGGATGAATTCAGCCAAATAATTATTTGTTCACGCATTATGGTTAGATACGCTTCAAAAGTTTATGGTTGGTAAGGTGTTTTTGAATGTCTCTTATGCTCACCAAGGCTCCATTTGTTTGATCAAAAATACAGTAAAACAGTAATTTTGTGAATATATTATTACAATTTAAAATAACTGTTTTCTATTTTAATATACTGGCAAATGTAGTTTATTCCCGTGATGGCTGAATATTCAGCAGCCATTACTCCAGTCTTCAGTGCCACATGATCTTTCGGAAATCATAATAATATTGATAATATCTTCGCTGTCGATTTTGATCAACTGATTGTATCCTTGCTGAATAATTTCAAAAGAATTTAAATTTAAAAAAAATGTAATATTGTCTTTGTGCTCTCTTCCCAGCATTTCTCCGAGCAGATGGAGGATTTCTCCAATGACCTTTTCAACAGTTTCTTTGATGATCATCTGTTGGCGGAGAGGAACCCATTGTTGGATATGGATCTGGACCCTCCAAACCCTGACATCCAGGCAGAACACAGCTACTCTCTCAGCGGTGATTCTGCCCCACAGAGCCCCTCCATGCCCATCAAATCAGATGATGATGCAGGTTAGCAAGCAGCTCTAGTCATTCCTCTTCTTGCATGTCATCCATCCACACAGAAAATCAGCTTTCTGTGTTAGATTATCAGACGATTTTACACCCCTGATAAACGCCATAGTTCAAAGCATCATCTATCAGCAGCTCTGTTTTTCTATAAAGTCCCTTTCTTTTCTCTGTGTCTCTCCTCCTTATCTCCCGGAGCACCCGTGCAGCACAGGGTTCCTTGACAAAGCTCTAGCCAAGAGCTCAGTCTACTATTGGAAGCTGGGAATTCCAGGAAGACAGCCAACACTCACATTCGCTCACTCATTCTGTCAGTTTGTCCGTCTGACTCTCTCACTCTCTCTCTCTTTCTCACACGCCACGATCAGTCCAGGGAACTGTAGACATCCATAAAATAAAAAGGGATCTGGTTTCCAGCTTCAGATGGAGAATTTGGTGGGGGTGGGTCAGAGAGTTGCATCATCCTGAACTTAGGTTGACTATGCAAGGAGTGTGTGCGCAGACTGCTGCTTCTTTCCAGTCAGGCTTTAAATCAACAAATCTTTAAAGAAGCATGAAGGTACTGCAGGATTTCTCGATCCCTTTAGCCAGACTGTAATGCCCTGAGCATCCAAAATGAAGGTCTTTCAGAACACATTCATGCCATTGTTTCCTTCTCTCTCTGTGCTTTCTAGCTCAAAGAACTGAATTAACAGAAAAATGAGAACATTTAGGGTTACAGCTGCAGTTGTGCTTTGTTAAAGGTGTGATTAGTTAAAAAATGAATAGTAAAATGCAGGAAATAAGTTGAATTAACAATTAACTTACTGACAGTAAATTGAATTATAATTTTCAGGCCTCATGAGATATTGAGCTGTCAAACATTTTAAATATATTTCAGCCATCTGTACCATTAACATACTACTATGCACATTTTAGAGGTAAATAGGTTACAAAGATGTCCTTTTAAAGTGACAAGCTGTTGTACCCCTAAAAGTACAGTTTTTTTCTCTGACAGTCTATGGAGTTTAGATGACCACAGTGAGTTCAGGTGTTTCAGTTATGTGTGATATCCCTTCTGATCCATAAACCTGCCCCTATAAAGACTGTGAGCGGCTTTAGGGGGCAGTTAAAGTAAGCTCTGGCTGGTTCACTACTTTGTCTCCTGTTGCTCTGCAGTAACTTTAAACCTGCTAATGAGCATCGCTTTTCCGTCTCCGCCGGCCTGGAGTCACCCCGCTATTATACTTGCTGTCCTGAGAGACATCAAAGCCTTACAGTGCCCTGTGGGCAGAACCCAGTAGCTTCTGTAGAGTATAAGGAGGGGCTTTTGCATGTAAAATTAAAACAACTTTTGTCCGTTATTATTAAGTAACATCAGCTCTAAGCCACATTTAAGCTACCACATGGAGAAACAGAGAGAAGTAAGTTTAAATGTGCAATTATAATCAAGCTGCAGCAGGTTTTTCCCTTTTCTTCATCTATCTGTCTGAGTACATGACACAGTATACTGTGTGTCACCTCAGTCTTTCAGAACAAGCACACAACACAGAGGCCAGTTGTAGTCTGATTACCATGAATTCGTGCTGAAGCTGACCTACTGTGACATTATCTAGATCCTTCAGTCTGACTTTGCTAAATTTGGCTGGTACAATTTCAATCAAATTTTACAGGACATTTTAAAAAGATGAATTACTGCTTTAGGCAGACTGAGAGCAAACTAAAGTGCATGATGAACTTAAAGTGAAAGTCTATATCAATCCTACTGACGTTTTTGGATCCAAAAAAATGTTGGTCACAAGCAAACAGCCTGTCCATGTTGGTTTATACTGGTTAGTGCTGGTTTGGTTCAGCAGGGATGTCCATAAACTCATTTTTAGTTAATAGATAGAGAGATAGGCAGTGAGAATGAGAGGTTCCTTACAGATCCAAGAGACACAGATGACCCCTCTGATCTACCAGATCCTTTAGAAAGTGTACTTTTGGTCTAATCATGTTTGAAAAAGCTGTAAAGACGACTAATCCTTTATTCACAATAGAGGCTGTGCATGAGAGTGTGTTTGCTTTAGTGCACCCTGGTGAAGGACAGACTCTTATGGTCTAATCTGTTGTACTAAACTGAAGGGTTAGGCACTTTTACAGAGGTTCCCCACAGACTGAGAGCTATGAAGTATAAAATCCAGCGCTCTCCACCGAACAGCAGAACCCCTAAAGAGCTTTGCTCTCCTGTTGTAATCAAACTCCTGCTGATGTCCTTCCCTAACAGAGGACTAACATGAAAAACCTGCCATCCTTCTTTTACAAGGCCGCATAATGTTTTATCGATCCTGCAGTGGAGCCTGCACACAAATGCTACCGAGGGCGATGTGATAACGAGGGCTCCCACTATACGCTGTGCTTTCCTCCCCTTTGAAGCGTCCAGACATGTTGAGCTGTTCTCTAGCCACCCTACATGCCCCCAATTTCTCACCTGCCCCTCCCACACCATAGGCTTTTGTGTTAACAGTATAAAGAGAAGCTGGTTTGCTTTACCCTTCTGGTCATTAACTGAGTCTGTCTTCCTCACCTGCATCTGTATGAAACCCCCTCCATGGGGTCTGGAGTGTGAAATTTGTCACATTCCTGGAAATATCAAACATTGATTGCAATGTCCTCCATGGTGTTAACATCCTGCATGATATTTGCCAATAAGAAAAAAAAAAAGCACACAAATGCATTACATTACTGAATAATTTCTGATACACAGTGATTTAATAATTATATATATATATATATATATATATATATATATAATTTTTTTTTTTTTTTTTCTTTAAATGGATTAAAATGTATATTTTAATTAGTATACTGATTGAATAAATAAAAAAGCAAATGAAAAACCTAAATAAAGAAAATTCAGAGACACTGTGGATAATCTGAAGCACTGAATAGACAAGTTTATCCGTGGCCTACTGTCCACAGGACTTGTGGTTAGATTTTTCCAATGTTAATTTCTTTTTTAATTTGTTAATCTAAGTAAACATGCATGTCAACTGTCGAGTTCAACTGTGATTCTAGAAACCTGTATTCTGTTTCATTCATTAGCTCTCTCTGTTTTTAACGTCTGATTGATTGTGTCTTTTGAGAGACTTATTTCATATCATTCCATGTGTCACTCCCCAAAGCATTTTTAACAAAACCTTTAAAATGTAACAGTCAGCCTTTTTTCTCTGTTTTCTGTTTGTTTGAGCCTGTTATTTCTTTCCTCAGACTCAGAAGGGATGTGGTCGTTCAGTCAGGATCTCACAGCCATTCTAGTGAAGCAGGAGCCCAGCCTGATGTCAGAAAACTGCCCTGATACATCGCCCCCTCTGGCCAACACCAGCACCTGCTCACACCCCCTCACTCTTGCCCCTCCGCCACAGAGAAACCACACAGGGGAGAAGGTAAAAATGGCCATCATACAACTAATCTTGAAAACCGCCGTTTAGAGTGAAATACTTGTTTTCTCAGTCAGGTAGATGTTATTTTAGTGTGGAGATCAACAGATGTAATCGAGCTAATGATGGTGAACCTTACACACACTGCACACCAAAGGGACCATTGTATTAGTATGACAATGAAAAACATGCGCACACACGTGCTTCATGTGCTCTTTTGCTCAGCTGGCAGCTTGCTCCACTTCTCTGCCCAGTGAACATGTTCGCAGTATGAGTGCGAGTGTGAGGAGTTGAACTTACTGAAGCATGGGAATCGGCTCCAGCAGCATCAGTGTTGAGCTGAGAGTAGATTAGTTCTTTGTGGCTGCTGAGGCCTCTCAAATCTGGCACCGGACTCTCTTTGAGCATCAGAGCCATGGAACTGTTCCTTTCTCCCTGACTTGACACTAACTCAGGCCAGACTTTCCGCCAGCTCCCATAAACTCTGCCCTCTCCGGGGAGCCGGATTGTGCTGTGTGAAGATACCTGTCAACAAAATAAGCAAACACACAGAACAAGGGCTTGAACATTTTTGGTAGAAGTTAACAAGTTTGACGTGCTGTCAAGAATAACTTGGCTAGATGAAATAATATTCAGGATGGATGAGGTTATATAAGCACATGTCCTTTATTTAAGAAGGGCAGCAAGACACGCACATGGTGTAAAGCTGTTCTGATATCCCACTGGGTTCTGCTGTATTGTCAGAGTGCAGCTGTACTGGAGAGCGTCCTCGTGGAGACACTGTGACTATGTGCCACAGGAAGAGCAGCTCTCACCAGATAAACACAAACCATAAATAACATGGCGTTAAGGCATGGAGCACTATAATAACTATAATTCACGATCTGCATATATTACATAATCTTCAGGCAGTGCTTTGGAACCTTTTGAGGCCACCTTGGAATGTTGAATTAGTCCAAGTTATTGGTCCAACTAAAACAGAATATGACCTGATTTTGCTGTAGTTTAATTTGAATGAAGTTTGACTAGAAGAGGAGAAAGGCTATTTGAAATATGTTTTATAGACACTTTTGAAAGATTCTATTTTTGTGTATTTACAGTTTATTTGTATCTGTGTATTATTGCTCCCACTTTATATTAAGTGGCCTTAACTAGTATGTACTTAATGTAGTAAGTGCAGTGCACTTATTGTGTTGATATTGCATTACAAAACACTTCTGCTACTATTTAGGTGGGATATGGTTAATGTTGAGGACAGGTTTGGTGGTATAGGTTGGTTTGAGGTGTAAGGGATGGGTCAACAGTGTAATTATAAATGTAATTACAGATGTATTTTCCGGTATTTTTAAAATATAAGTACAGTGTAAAAACATGTATGTACACAATAAATACATTGTATCAAATAATTAATTTAAATCCAAGTACATAGTAATTAAGGCCACTTAATATAAAGTGGGGCCGTATTATTTTATGAATCAGTTCCAGTCCTCGGATTTGAGGCTGACAGACTGTAGTTGTAGAGATTTTTCAGTGACTCTTTCTGCATGTTAAATCATTACACCAGCTTGTAGAAACAAGTGCACAGTGCACATGAATTGGACTATTAAAAAAAATCTTTATTGTAAGAATGTGTGTATATGAATGCAATCTGGTCATACTACATCCCAAAGTTGTCAGTGTCATGTGATTTACAGTTTAGTCGTGATGCTTCACTGCCATTTACAGCTTATCTCCTGTGACATCTTGTGATTTGCACTATCGAATCACTATAGAAGCAGTAGACCAACTGGGTACTTTATGCCTGCTTTTTTTTCAATTCTATAAATTCATACATACTAATCTTTTCACATACTGCTCTTAGCCTACTATTTATTAGGCATATCTGGACACTTCATGAGCAATTCATTGAATAATTGACAGAATCAAATTTTAAAACACTGATTCATTACGGAACTTATCATGCAATTGTTTTTATGAGTGAGTCATTGAACCATTGACTCAGCTGATTCAATAAAGGTTAAGTTTGCTGATTTTTAACCATCTTTGTGTATGTAAATGAGCAGTGTGTATTCTTTCTCAGTGTTACCTGCACTCAGATTTATTTGTCAGCAAAAGTTGCATTTTTCATAAACTGGCAAACATTTGCTGACAAATAAACAGGGATATCTGGTTGCGGGTAACACTGAGAAAGAGTACATGGTCTATGTTTTTCTATGTCAACTTGCAACTAGCAATATCACAGTCGCACTGTTGTAAATAGCAATAGCATATCAACAGCACTTATTTGATTCTGTGTAGGTGCTGTTCAGTCTCTAAATACATAAGAATGCTTTCATAATATAGAAACCCTGGATATGGCAATAAAGTGTCATGGCTTTGCACATTATTATATAGCCTGACAACTTTCCAGCTTATAGCACACCTCTGCAGTACAGTATTTTAGTCTCTTTGTACACAGCTCAAGTTGGTGGGGAATACCGTCTGCTGACCCAGAAAATAATAAGAGAGAGGCATGAGGAAAAGTGAAGGGTACAACAGCCCCTCTGATCTGAGGCTCATGTCACCTCACTTTGTGCATGACGGTTGGTCGCTGGCCAGACTGTGTGTGGTTAGCAAGCGGGTAGCCTTTGCTCTGTCAGTGTAAACAGTTTGAGTCTGCCTTCAGCTGTGTTTACTGTCTCAGACATCCAGCATGGAGCACATTTAGTCCAGTGCCCTAACAGTTGAGTACCATCAGAAATCATCAAATTCTACAGACCACTGCAGCCTGATATCATCAAAGGCTCTCAGATAAAGCTGAATGATGTCTCTGTGCCACATATTGCTGTAATGTGCATTGGGAAAACACAGACAAGATGCTTCTTTCACAAATGAAGAGTTCAGATGCAAAAACCTCTAAATGCCATCTGAAATTTTCTTCTAAAATGAGCAATTTTATCAGGGTCCTATATTTATGTTCAGTTATTTCACTTTAATTGCATAGAAAAGGACCTATATATTGCCATTAGAGTAAAATTACTGAATCTAAATATAGGAGCCTGATAAAAATGCTCATTTTAGATGAAAATTTCAGATGGCAATTAGAGGCTTTTGCATCTGAACTCTTCAAATACTTCAGTGAATAAGCATCTGTTGCATGTTGTCATGAATGAGAATTTAATTTTACTTCCTGCTTGTGCCGTATTTTTAAGAGAAACAGGATATTATCAAATAAAAAAATGTAGGGTGAGACCTGACTTTATCAGCAGAACAAGGAAGTCGTTTTAGTAGTGAGACAATTTTGATTAATTATTAAAATATAGGACAGCACAAACATGATTAATTGTGTAAGACCAGGAAAGTGTGTTAAATTTTGATGTCATCATGTTGATTGTTTTGCTCTTTGTTTTTGTTGTGTTAGAGTTCCAAAGGCCTGAGCTCAAACTCCGTTCCTGCCATCAAAGCAGAGCCCAGAGAGGTGAACCAGTTCCTCAGTGTGCCCTCAGGTGGGTGTGAAATCTCTCCTCGGTCCTGCTCTTAAACAGCATGGTCTTTGTGACGAAACAGTTTGACCAAGTGATTTTTGCTGGTTTAGCTAGTTAACATGCCTAGTAGTGACAGTAGCATACCAGGAACCTATGCTGGGGCCCAGCACTGAAGGCACAGCAATTCTAGTCTTTTAACCATGACTGTCCCATAAATACAAGGTTCTAAAGTAGCCCGCTACTTTAGATACACAACAACAAGCTAATGTACTCAACATATAGCACTTAGTTGCCACATATGGCCAGTGCAGTTCTTCCACACTAGTTTAAAGATGGCAAAACTAAGCAAATTAGCCCTCTTTTATTCTGCTCCCTCGCTCTACGGTCAGTTCAGGGTTATAAATACTCTAATGGTGTGTTCCTTTTCCAGAGGAAATGAGGCTTAGTGTGAGTGTTTCTTTATTTAACTTTTGCATGTGTTTGACAATCTCTCAGATCTCAACTTTAGCCTTTTCTGAATGGCCCATTGATGAAAACCAAGTCTGATGTAACCTCTGAGAATTGCATTTTAGCCCGTTGTGTAGAGTGAATTGTTTGCATATTGTGCTATTGTGGTTTTTTAAATTTATTAACTTATGCTCATCTAGGATGCATTTTATTTGATCAAAAATACAGTAAAATGATAATATTTTTGATATATTAAAGATTAGAGATGTTTTCTGTTTTAATGTATTTTAAAATGTATTTTTTTTTGCTGGAAAAAAAAAATCAGCAGCCATTACTCCAGGCTTCAGTGTCACATGATCCTTTAGAAATCATTCTAATATGCTGATTTGGTGCTCAACAAACATTTCTTGTTATTATGTAAAACAAAGTTGCTGTTTGCTGCTGCTGCTTCATATGTTTGTGGAAACAGCAACACATGTTTTCAGGATGCTTTAGTGAATAGGCAGTGCAAAAGAACAGTTTTTTGCTGAATATAAGTATTCATTTCTTTAAAACAAAAATGACTGACCAACTTTTGAACAGTAAAGTAACTGGATGGTCATGATATTGATAAGTTAGATCTCTGTGTATGTAACGCAAACATATACAGTCCCTGCATTTAATAGACATTAGTGTTTGATGTTGGTTCTAGACAATTTTTAGGTTTTAATTTAAGTCACCACCATTATGTTGCTGAGAAAAGGCAAATAACCCTACGTTTCTCCAGTGTGACTGTCCCCTCAGTACACCACACATCATTTTGGATGAAAATCTGCTAATGGCAAGCAACCTATAGCACCTGCAAGTGTTGTGTGTGCGCTGTCTGTTTGACAATATGACGTCCTTTCATTCTGTTCATCCAGAAACAACAGCATTAAAGCAGTGCTGTGTATATAATGGAACATGGCCAGACAAAACACATGATGAGTCCAACACTCACCACACTTAGAAGCATTGTTCATGCATGTGCTGTGTGCAAAATGCCTAAAAGCTTCCAAAGGATTAGGCTTTATTGGCTTTTCCTGATGACAGGTGAATAGACCGAATTTCAGTTTGACACTTTGGCCTTGCATGGCTCAAAACCCCATTTTAATTCTATTCTGATGGGTCGCCGTGTTTGTGTAATATATGAACGGAATCAAACCTGATCATTAAGATGTGAATGTCACAAATGAACGAGTCACAGGTGTTTCAAGCGTGTCTCGTATCTTTGTTTTCCCAACAGATGAGCATCTGCGGTTGCCGCCCACTCCTCCCAGCAGCCATGGCAGCGACAGCGACGGATCCCAGAGCCCACATTCACTGCCACCATTAAGCCCTGGCCACCTGCAGAGCCCCCATTCACTGCCTCCGTCCAGCCCTGCCCGGCTACAGGCCCGAACCTCCACAGCCATCTCCTCGTCCCCTCTCCTCACCGCCCCGCATGTGAGTCAAATGCGTTTTCACCATGTGACACACCACATTCATTACAGTCCAAATGGAAATTCTTATATCCATACATATTGAACACATATATACAAAGTGAAAAACGCTGACTTGTGTTGTAATGCAGAAGCTGCAGGGAACATCAGGCCCTTTGATGCTGACAGAGGAAGAGAAAAGGACTTTGATCGCTGAGGGATATCCTGTCCCCAACAAACTACCGCTCACCAAAACTGAGGAGAAAGCCCTCAAACGGGTGCGCAGGAAAATCAAAAACAAGGTATCACTTATGATCACATACTATTAATATTGAATAAGTTCAGTTAGAATCCTCCTCTCATATGATATTGGTGCAATATAGACATAATACTTTAATGCTAAAGTAGATGGATTTTTTTTTTTTTTTTAGATCTCTGCACAGGAAAGCCGCAGGAAGAAGAAGGAATACGTGGAGTGTTTGGAGAAAAAGTAATTGCCTCCCGTACTCCTTTGTTCTCTACCTCTTCTACTCTCTCTCTCTCCCTTTCTGACGGCTCTTCTTTTCTCTCCTGCTCTTATTTTCTGTTCCCCTCCTCTTGCATTGTTTGTCTAGCATCCACTGTCCTCTATGTTTTCTTGGTGCCTTCATCCTTTCTCTTCGTTGACCTCCTCTCCTTTAATCCTCTCTTCTCTCTCACTCCCTGCAAAATGCTCTATATCCTGCTTGCTATTTTATGGCTTTTGTTGTGTGAATGCGGCCAATGGCTACAGTCCATGCACTCATTGGGGTGTGTGTGCGTTTGCATGAGTCATTTTCCCTTTTATGCTGCTGTTAGGCTCTCAGGGTTTGAATAATGTGCTGGAGAGACTGGACTCACACTGGACACACAATTACACTGTTTTTTCCACCATGCTTAAGTCAGTCAAGCTGACAGGGTTATGTATGGTTATACGTATGGAAGCGATTTATTTATGTGTTTCAATCTGTCATTGTGACCGTGTGCAATAACACACTTTCTCTCTCCTCCTCAGAGTTGAGAACTATACTTCAGAGAACAATGAACTGTGGAAAAAAGTTGAGACTCTCGAGAATGCCAACAGGTGAGATACCATATGTGTGTGTTTGTGTTTAATCACAGTAAATACTTTATAGTTGGATTTTAATAAATTTAATTGTAACCGTATTTGCGGTAAACGTACGCAGCAGCCTCTTCGCAGTCAGCAGGTGTTGCTAAGTCGGACCAGATGCACGCAGGTCTTAACCTCCCCTTCCGATCATATATAGCAGCACCTTTTCATTCTCTCCTGGGTGGCCTAGTTAGAACATAAGCGCTGTCGACAGGGTGCTGTCTGTTCCTACTGTTTAGAGAGACAGAAAGAGAGAGCACCATGGGAGATTGTGTGTTATCAAAGTCAGCTCTTTTTCTGTGGATTAACTGTAAAACCGTATTGAAGAGAACAGCTCTTAAAGGGGTAGTTCACCTAAAATTAAAATTCAGTTGTTTAATTTTTATCATTTAATTAACATTATGTCGTTCCAAACCTGTATGAGTTTCTCTCTTTTGTCAAAAATGAAATAAGTTATTTTGAAGAAGGGTACAGAGGGTTTTTTTTGTTTTGTTTTGTTTTTTGGAGTAAGCCATATAGGTTTGGAAATGTTTAGAATTTAAATTTTTGGGGTTCTCTATCAAAAACATGCAAGAGAGTATACTTTCATTCAAAAGTAAAAAAAAAAAAAAGACATTTATAATATTACAAAATATTTATATTACAAATAACAGTTGTTGTTTTAAACTTCCTATTTATCAAGAATAAAATTAAAAAAAAAAAAACATGTATCCTGGTTTCCACAAAAATATTAAGCAGTACAACTGTTTTCAACATTGAAACGATAATAAGAAATGTTTCTTGAGCAGCTTCAGCATATTAGAATGATTTCTGAAGGATTATGTGACATTATCACTGTGTTACTGTATTTATGATCAAATGAATGCAGCTTTGGTGAGCATATTAAGAAGCGTTTTTCAAAAACATAAAAAGAAATCTACTGACCCTGAGCTTTTGTGCTGTTTATATTTCACCATTGTTTCGGGTTTTGAAGCTTTATTGTAGCATGCTACTGTCATCAGTGCTTTTAGTATGTAGGTAAGAGTGACATAAGTATGTGTATAAGTACATAGTAATGCTTTTTATAGAGGACTGGCACAGGCCCCTTATTAACAACACACTTAAAGTAGCACGCAGCACGGTGCCGGCCTGCCCCTCATTACAGGATAAAGAGACTGTGTGTGTTGGCGCTCTGCCGATTCTTATTAGGATAGAGCCTTCTGAGTTATCTAAGAGAATTCAAAGAGACAGCAGGGGGGAGTTTGTGTTTGTGTGTTAGTGGGTGGGTTGTATATTAATCTGAAGAAAACCACTGTTTATACAATCAAATTGAGATGATTATTGCTAGGTTAGTAGGGCAGTCTGAGCCCCTCTCAATGCTGAAAACATACTGTCTAGAGCTAGACTAGTCTACAGCACTCATTATGAGTGATTCTGTATGTGTATGTTTAGGTGAAAACTAATATACAGGATTGTTTTGGGGTGATCTAGTCGAGTGGAAAAGCACTTAACTCCAGGGGTCCAGAGGGACTGTCTCTGTTATAAGTGTACTGTATGTTGCTTTGGATAAAAGAGTCTGCTAAATGATAAAATAGCAAAGTAGTATTTTTGTTTTGTTTTGTTTTGTTTTCCAACATGTTGCAATGGCTCTCTCTGGTGGTGGTGGTGGTGTTCCTCATTACTGCATGCGATGTTGTTTCTTAGTTACTCCACTAGAGGGAGCTCAATGTCGTTTTGTATTATAACTGAATCATTTCTTCTGAGAAAGTCTGCTGCTGAGATTACATGCACAAACACAGGTTCACAGGTTACTGCTTATGTACTGTATACTGTGGGGAATATAAATGTTTATCAGTTCAGTTATCATCTCTGAAATAGAATTATTATACATTTCTTGTGTCATTTTGTGTACAGTTGTGATCATATAATCAGGCAAGAATTCCAGTTCATTTGTGACACTGAAAATGAAAGGCCAGGTTGAACGCGTTTTCTCACGCAGTTTGCTCTACTGTACTTGTGTAATGCATATTTTTGTACTAGGTCATCCAAGTATTCCATACATACTACATATTAACTGCAAAAAATAGTATGTGTAGAATGCCACTATATCATGCTCACAGATCCTGTGGCTGTAAGTGTTGCAGTTGTGTTTGACTTTGTGTTGTTTTGGGTCACATTAATAAGTGTGTGAGAGAGCAAAAGAGGAAGTGCATGTTTGATTGGCTGCTGAAGAACGACATAATTGAAGGGGAAATAAATTAACACCCACTGCATGCATACAGCAGCATTGAGGAGGAGGTGGAGAGCGAGAGACTGTGTGAGTGGTGTGAAGGGGAGTTCAGTTTATGTAACACTGTGGCGAGTAAGAACTGTATTATCCTCAAATGCTCTCTGAGCTTTAAGAATAAGAAGATCCTCCTGTTACAAAACGGCTCAGAGAAGAACACACATAGCCTGCAGACAAATATGCTGTCTACAGCCTGATCTAAAGAATTTACTAATCAGTCTTCTTTTTTGATGTGTTTTCTGTATCATCTTTAGGTCTCTACTACAACAGCTACAAAGACTTCAGGCTCTAGTGAGTGGAAAAGTGCCTCGGTCCTGCAAAATCGCCTCCACACAGACCGGAACCTGTCTCATGGTATATATACACATATACTGTACAAACACATGCATTTATTTCAACCTGCTCTTATTCACACAAACTTTCTTAGTATTTCTTTCTAACAAACCAGACTCTTAAAGGAATAGTTCATCCAAAAATGAAAATTTGCTCAACATGTACTTCAGTCCGTCCAAGATTTAGACGAGTTTGTTTCCTCATCAGAACAGACTTGGAGAAATTTAGTGATACATCACTTGCTCAGCAATTGATCCCCTGTAGTGAATGGGTGCCATCAGAACGAAAGTCCAAAGAGCTGATAAAAGCATTACAATAATCCACAACCTGACTCCAGTCCATCAATTAACATCTTGTGAAGAGAAGAGCTGCATTTTGTAAGAAACAAATCATTATTAAAACATTTTTTAACTTCAAACCCTGTTGAAAAAAAAACAGCATATGCTGGTTTAGGTATGTTTTGAAGCATGGCTGCTGGTTTGAGCTGGTTTAAGCTGGTTCTTAGCCGGTTATGAGCTGGTTTAAGATGGTCATGTGCTGATCCTAAACTGGTCCTGAGCAGGAGCTAGGACCAGCTAAGGACCAGCTGAAACCAGGTCAACCAGCTCAAACCCGCAGCCATGTTTCAAAACAGAGTCCTCTATCCATAATATTGCTTTCTCCAGTGAAAACGTTGTCTCATCTGAATCAGGGGAGAAATATGCACAGATCAAGTGTCATTTACAAGTCCAAAACTCTTCTAAACAAACATGTTAGTGGATTTTAATGTAAGAGAACAACAGGGTAATGACTTTTTCATTGGAAGAAGCATTATCATGGATTTTGTCCAGAAGCAACATTTTAAAGTTACATCTTAATAATGGATTTGTTTCTTAGAAACGTAGCTTTTCGCTTCACAAGATGGAGTTGAGTTGTGTGGATTATTGTGACGTTTTTATCAGCTGATTTGACTCTGATTCTGACGGCACCCATTCACTGCAGAGGATCCATTGGGGAGCAAGTGGTGTAATTCTAAATCTTTCCAAATCTGTACCGATGAGGAAACAAACTCATCTACATCTTGAATGGCCTGAGGATGAGTAAATTTTCATTTTTGGTTGAACTATTCTAATGAAATATCTTGTCTATTTAGTTTAGTGCTTTGATCCTATGCATGTAAAGGCAGGTCAGTGCTGCTCTGAGAGCTGTAGTGCAAGTAGATTACAGTGGGGCGGTGTGCTCACCGTGTGTGTGGTTCCTCCTCCTGGCCAGGTGGTGGCGCTGTGTTTTGTGTTGGTGCTGGGCTCGCTGGCTCCCTGCCTGCCCGAGCTCTCCCTCTACTCTTCCTCCTTATCCTCATCATCCTCACACACGGTGAAGTCAGCACCGCTGCCCTCAGGTGACCTCTACACCACCAGCCAGGGTATGTTTCATCCCTGCCCCTAATGTGTAAACCGAGATCAACTTTCATTGTGTACATTGCATGATATGATTACATTTCTCTACACTTGCACAAAGAAGCATTTATTTTTAGGTCAGCCGGCTTTCAGACACATTGAATTATCCAAGCAGCTAATAGCTGTGTGTCTTTGACAGCACTTATTTCGTTCCCCCCACGAGAGACTGAAAGATGCCGTCTCTCTTCTAAAGGTTATTAACAGAGCTCCTGGGCCGACAGTGCCCATTCTCACCCTCAAATTACTGTCAGACATCCCAGAGAGTTTTAGATTGAAATCATTACTTCCCTCTGAGCAGATTTTACAATCCTCTTTCAACTTTACAACACACACCGAGCCTCATCTCTTTCGGTTCTATCAAAGCTGCGCTTGAAAGGGGCTTCAAATGCCTCGTCCATTTTCACAAGGGCCCTACAGACTCGGCCCGTGCACGATGGCGACGGGGTTGCTGTAGTAACGGAAAATGCGTGTTGTTTCGCATAAGAGAGTAGCTCACTCTAAAGCTTGCTCTTTCTTTCTCCCACTCTCTCTGAGTCCAAAAAACGCTTCTCTTCACTCTACAAATCGCATGGAAGTCAAACTAAGCATATATATCATGCAAGACATATGACATAAGTAACGCTGTTCTCTATGTGTGTGTGTGTGTGTATGTAGTCCGCTCCCGCAGCCTGCTCTTCTATGACGAGGGTGCCCCAGTGGAGGACGGCCACAGGGGCTTGCTGAGTGTGGAGAGGATGGAGGGGGTGCCGCGACATGTACAGGACCTGAAAGACAGCCATGAGCAGGATCATTCTGCTCTTGTGAGCAGGTACTTGAGCCAGGCCCAGCCAGAGCCTGCAAGCTACAGCAACACATCCGCGGCCCCACTCCGTCCCCCTGAACCACACTACCACTCGAGGTGAGACACACTTTGACCGTACTTTTAATCCATTCAGGGTTAGTTTGTGGCATCTAAATTATTAAAGATGCACTGATATTAAAAATCTGGTGATATAGATAAGCTGATTTTTTTTAGTTATTTTTGAGTTATGGCAGATAACTGATAGCTGGTGTTCAAATTTTACACTATTTTGTCTATATACATTACATTACATTTACATTTACATTTAGTCATTTAGCAGAAGCTTTCATCCAAAGCGACTTACATCTATCAAACTCGACAAAAGAGCAATGCAAGTGCTATATAACAAGTCTCAGTTAGTTTAATGCAGTACACATAGCAAGGGTACATTAAAAATAGACACTAAAAATAAAATCAATGGTTTTAAATGCTAGAAAAGAATTTAGGCATCATAACATTACAATGTACTGTACAGTATGAAAAATGGATATTAATTTTGAGATTTGCCAAATATTATATTAAAGTGTTATTTCATTTTTACTGTTTTTAAAGATTAACCTAACATGTTTGATGATGGAGAAAGTTTTTTAATTTAAATGTATTGTACAGGTATCGTTCTATTATGAAGATGTAATATTGACTGGTACATATTTAACGTACTGTTTGAAAGTTTGGCGTCACTAAGATTTTTTGTGAAAGCAAGGACATGTTAAATTGTTCAAAACTGACAGTAAAGACTTGTACATAGTTTAAAAATGTACAAGTATATTAAAAATAATGCTGTTCTTTGGAACTTTCAGCACACTGTTTTCAACATTGATAATAAGAATTATTTCACATGGATCATATGACACTGAAGACTGAAGTAAAGGCTGCTCAAAATTCAGCTTTGCCATTACAGGAATAAAATGCATTTTTAAAATATGTTGAAAATATATATTTTTTATTTAATTTAATTTAGAAATTGTAATAATTGTGAAATATTGTAATTTCACAATATTACAGTATCACTCTATTTTTGATCAAATAAATGCAGCCTTAATGAGCATAAGAGACTTAAAAACGTTAAAAGCCTTTTTAACGCCAGTGTTACGAATAAATATTAATAGTCTCTTTTTCTCTCAGAAAGCGGGATCCTGAGGGAGGAGCTGAATATTTCTAACCTTTCTGGGTGGAGCTGCCTCATCACACAGGCCTCCACTGACGTCCGATGATCCTGCACTACTCGGCCCTCGACCCTGACCGTTACAGACCCTGAGTCTCCTGACCCCACCCTAACAAACCAACAAGCCTCATGACCACGATCCAACCCACTTGACATGCATTCCAATGACATTCAGCCCCAGAACTGTGAGAAGAGAAATGGGTCCATCCATACACTGAAACTCCCCTTTACCAGCAAGCACTGAGTTTAAGGACTAAGAGAGAGAAAAGAGGATGTGGGCGGTTGTAGATGCTGCTCTGTTTTAGATGGATGTGAGCCTGCAGCTCTAAATTCACTAAACACTTCACACACAGGGTGTGGGAGGGAAAGTTCATGAGTGTTTGTTTTGATTTTCTTAAAATGCCATGAGACTGTCCATTTACTACATATCCCTACGTAAACCCCAAAGAACTTCTTTTTTTCTTCTTATGACTTCTTTTTAAATCTCTGAATGTTTTCCAGCAGGTGTAATCACAGGTGCCTGACGTACTTTGCGGTTTTGCAAAGCTTGCTTTGACAGGATTTTCTTCCTCTGCCATCTTGGCTTGTTTCTCCCTAATAAGTTTAAGCTGGATTGCACTTGTTTTGCACTAGGGAAACTAATTGATTTAAGTGCCTTCACATTCTTTTCATGTAGTCATCTTTAAAAAGCTCCTAACCGCTTAGTTCCCTCTTAAACCTCTTTTACTCTGCTTACATTTATTAATGCATTTTATTTTTGTTTTCTACTTTTAAAAGGCAGAGGTTTTTGTACTGAATTACAAATTTTATCCATAATATATTCTAGTATTTGCAGCATCCAAAAAAAGAGCATATTTATTTTATGCACAAAAAAATTATGAAAGTTGTGTTTTTTTTTTTTTTTTTAATGAAAGATGATGTAAAGTTTACATGATCTTGTTGTCATAACTGTTAAACAGTTTTTTCTGTTATCTTTATTTCTGTGTAAAGAAAGTTTTGTATATATAGAGAAAAATGAACAGGGACGATCAAATCCTGTGTGTGTTTAACCATGTTCAATCTCTGAAGAATTCTGCACAATCCACACTAATTCATTAAAAACATTGGCTATAATGGATACAAAGTGAAAACAAACAGTTATTCCCATTAATAAAAGTGAAAAATTAATGTTATTTAAACACATTTTTTCTGATTATGGAATGCTTCTTTTTAATGTTAGTCTAGACTGTCTACAGTATATTCTGTTCATGAGCGAACTGTTTGACCACTGTAAAATTCACCGCAAATATCGATAGTGCAGTTGTGTAAATATGCTTTACAAAAGCATCTTTTTTTCTTTTTGTTCTTAAAGGAGAGAAATTTTTGTTATGAGATAGATGTCCAATTTGTTAACCATAAAATCTTTGGGGGGTTTTTTTTCAGTTCTTTTGTTAAATCATTTTTCATGATGTCCTCTGATGCTACAGCCACAATATTATTTTTTATTGTACAGCTAAAGATAACCACTGATAGATGTATTTTAATGCATTTTTCCCGCTCTAATTAAATTATAGTAATGAAAGTGGTTGTCACAAAGGAATTCTGTCACTGTCAGTTTTTATAAATTACTCTGTGGTATATGTGCCATAACACAATGAAAAACTGTAGATAACATCCTATTTTCAGTGTAAAACTGAATTCACCATAGTTTTAAAGAGACAGAGCAGTCCTCGTCACGGCCTCTGTTATAGTCGTCTCATCCATCGATATGTATTTCTGTAGTGTAATAATAATAATGAACTGGAAAAACATTGTGTTGATTTGTATATTTCTAAGACGATAAATGGAAACTTTATGACTTCATTGCACATAATGTTCACAGAATATGTGTCTCAAACCTGGAACTCCAGAATATCTGAGCGTTCTGGAATTGAATCTAATGCCCAGTCTGACGATGGAGTTTATGCTTTAAATGTAATTGTTGCTGGTATTACCTGTATCTCTGCCCTTGTTGCCCTTTGTACATATGACTGATGATAAATGTTGGTTGTAAATATGGAGGACGTATTTTTATATTTCCAATGCATTTTGGTAATCACCATGCGGCTTGGGTTGATTTGTATCCGTGTATGGATCTGACTCTGTATGTATCTATGCTCTGAACCTCTTGCTTTTTCTGTCTTATCTAAAGTAGAGTTAGAATGAAGCAAAATACAAAATTTGCAGATGCAACCCAATGTCTCCAGTCTTATTTTCAGTTTTACACCATCTTTATGCATAATTTGAATTATTATTATTATTATTAGATTCAGATTCATTCTTTTTGCCCTCAGAAGAGGAAATTTGTTTTCACAGGCTGTACCATAAGCTGTAGTACACATAATTCACACATATTTCCCTCCAATACAAATATACACACATTTACACCAACAAAAACATCAGTGCACATGATACACACATCCTTCACCAAATATAAATTTACAATATAAGGTTGGGTGTGAAGAGATAGTGTCTGGGTCTGCCTGCAAAATCAACATGCGTCGTCTGAAGTGTTCATTGTATTTTCAAATTATGACCACCAGGTGTCAGGCCTTTATCTGTCCCATACATTAGTGCAGTACATTGATTCTTGTTTCACTGGGCTGTGACAATATGACCAGACATATTGTATTTTTCATATAGTTGCAGTGTATAATTTTGATATTTTAAAAAAGGAATCTCTACCAAAATATCTGTAGAATATCTGTAAAAGTTGGAATGGCACTAAAAACAAACATTATCACATACTATGCTGCTGCTCAGCTAAACTGTATGTGCGGTTAAACAAAACTGAACAAATATGAGTTCAAACTGGTACATCAGGTTTAAAATTCATTCGGTAATGAACAGTAGAAAGGTGCCTTTTGATGATTGTGTACTAAGAATAGGTCTGCTGCTTGTAAAATGTTGAAGTCAAATAAAAACTAAAAAATATTTAACAATATACATGAAACTGTTGAAGATGTGAAAGTAAACACTTTACCAGATAAACTGTAATTCAAGTTTAGGCCTGAGGTACTGTCAGAATGACTGTGCATTACAGAGTGTTGCTGTATATAAATTGGATTCATTCAGTGGGCCCTTGTATATTTCAAAATGTTGAAATCATTGCTGCATTTCACAGTGGTCTAACAATTTAAAAGATTACAACATTAAATGTTAAAATATACAGCACAAGACATCTATGAATATTTTTACATTTTAATGCAGTTCCTGCAGACCTGTTATATGGGGAGAATTTGTTCTGTGGTTTCTGGACATTTTGCTGTGTGGTTTCCATATTGATTCATCCACTTGATGACTTCAGGCCTCATGCAGTAATCTAACCCCACAAAACTCTCCAGCAGTTCTCAATCCTGCACACAGTATTCATTCTGACATAATATTATTAACAAAACAAAACTATAAGTCAGTTATTTTGTGTGGTTAATCATTATGTGTGGTTAAATTGGGCTCCATTTTGATAACGAGATTTTCTGATAGATGAAGGTTATGTCTTTTCTATGATCTTATAGCATCAGCCATTTTGTGCTATAAAGGTACTTACTGTAAGAACACTTAAACACTTTTCACAGAGGTTGTGCTTTAGACCCAAAGAGAAATAAAACACAAAGAGAGAGCGACCAAGCGAGAGCGAGATGGAGGATAAAGAAATGGAGCGAGGAGGAGGAGAAAAAGAACATAGGCTGTGTTCTGCCCACACAAATATCCATAACTCCCCATACCAGTATACAGCCTGTGTGTGTGTGTGTGTGTGTGTGTGTGTGCACCTGTTATTGATACTGGTACTCTATATTTACTTCATGAAAGCTGTAATAATTTTAAATGGATTACTTCATATAATCTGACAATAAATACACTGTACTCTGTACACTTGACATTTTGAGAGAAATCATGCGTGTATGTGTATGTGTGTGGAGGTAATTTTAAAACCAGGTTATTTTAAAACCGGTATTGTTTTGGCAACAGTCTGGTTTTAATGTGAACTTTAAGTTGTTAATTGAGGAAACTGCAGGTGTAAACTCATTTTCAAGAAGACCCCACAGGCCTGCACTGTGAGTATCATTACATGTTTGTATTTTTGTTCAATTAACAAGTAATTAATGATGTCGATCCTCTAAGGAGAATGGGATCTTGTGTTATGAGCTTGTTACGGACCCTCTGTTTTGTTTCAAAAGTGTTCCTATTAAATGAATTAATAATTTGAAATATTCTCACTGCATTGCTTTTCCCATGTTGCAACAAACTGAACTTTCCCAATAATCTCATTCAATTTTCTCCATGTTTGCACAAATTGCTTACTCACTGACTGCGTACTTTCAGATGGAACACAAAATTGCAGAAGTTCCAGCAATGACTATAAGATCATTAGTGGTTTGAACTTGATGCGAGCCACAGCTGGTGGCCAGTGAAGTGTGACAATAAGAGTTGTGCTCTAACATTTACATATCCAGAAGTGTTGATGCATTAGAATTCCTGTAGCCGGTGGAGAGTTCAGAGCTGAGAATATGTGTAAATATATTTCAAAATTTCATTCGGTGTGACAACATTATGATTACTCATTCGATTGTCTCATTTCATGGATTCAGATCCACACAAACTGTGTTATGTCATTGGTGGAATATTATCGTCCTGGTATTGTAACCAGTAATCTGTGAAGTGTGTTGCATGGTGGTGGCTGTAAAACTGACCTTACATGCCTCGATAACACTGTAATATAATTGGCAGCGAAAACAAAACTATGTCTGTTTTTGATTTATTGTACTGAATTGAGTTTTACATCACAAGCAGTTCACACGCATACACACTACTCAAATAGAAAACAATGCTCTATTCAAAAAGTCACTCTTCCTTCTTCCACAAACAGGCCTAAACATATTGTCAATTTGTCAACAAACGAATAATGTTGACAAGTTTGTTTCTGACACAATATTGTTGTAACGGTCAAATCTGATAGTAAAAGAAAAAGATAGTAATTTGCGCTTCCTGAGGTTTGTTTGGAGTGCTGTGGTTCTTCTGTGCCAGTCTGTGCCTGTTGTTTAGGATTAGTATATGTGTGACAAGGCGAGAGAGAGAGTTCTTTCTTGTGATTGGATGATTCCGTGGCTGCTGTCATGATGGGCGTGGTTTATTGGCATTCTCACACGTGATTGGCTAACGCTGAATCGGTAGTAGATGTGGGCGGGGTCTCGTGACACAGTCAGCTGTGTTTTTGGAGGTGGTCGTCGTCTGCTCCGCTGATTCAACTGTAACTGAAGGTGATGATCAAATTTATGACAAACTGCCCCGAAACAAAAATTCCGTTGCTATTTCACTCGTTCGACCAAACGGAAAGAACATATATCCTCTTAACTTGGGCTGTACCAGTCTCAGTGTGACACTTTGCACCGTTATTAAGTTAGTTTAATAAATGGCAGAAGCATCAGTCGCGAGCGTTGACGGTTCGTCTCGCACCGCGCACAGCTCCATGGACTCTCCGGTCACGGTCGTGATGCCCCCGAGCTTGGAGGACGTGGTGGAAGAGGAGGACGTGTTCCTCTCTGAAAGCGGAGCAACTTTAAAACAGCATGAGTGTCCGGGGAACGGGACTGATCGACTGGCGGCGGGGAGAGAGGCAGGGCTGTCTCCTGAAAACCAGGCGGAGAGCAGCGAGTTCCTACACCTCACCATCCGGAAACAGGTGTCATACAGGTAAATCTCACTCACAGTAAACAACTAGAGTAAACGAGGTAACGTCAAAACATCCGAGCATTTTGCTAGATTTCAAACTGAAACCAACTCCCACCTGTCAACTGGCCTTTGACCAGCAGCAATTATGGTTTAATTGTTCTGTTAGTATAGTTACAGTCAGAGCTATTTCAGTGGTTAATGTTGTCGTTCTCTGAAGAACTGTCTCCTACTACAGGATGATCTGGATTACTTCCAGCATAAGCTGAAACACCACATTTTAGTACCAGCCTAATAGTATTAAGCTTTTACACGCACACGCACGCACACACACACACACACACACACACACACACGCTAGGTTTATGTGAGTTGTGGGGACTTTCCATAGACATCTATTACTTTTATACTGACCAAACGATATTTTCTATACCCTATCCCCGCAGGCCGGTCCCCACAATGTAAAAAAATTGCAGATTTTACTGTCCTTGTGGGGACATTAGGTCCCCACAATGTAGCATAAACAAGAACACACACACGCACATTTACTTGAACATTTCCATTTGTTGTGGTTCATTTTGACAGGTAGTGTGGTAGTCTATTAGAAAATAGTGATCAATTATAGTTCATCAGGCCGAACAACATGGCTCTCCTGTCATCAGGGCCAGTTTGTCATGACTGTGAATTGAATTATTATGGTGTCAGATGCCAGAATCTTTTTGCACATTATCAACGTCATCATCATTAGCACAGCTATCTTAGGCCTGGTGGAAGGGTCTTACAGTGTAACCTTGGTGACATCAGCCATGTGTTTTTGTGCAAAATGTCATGTCTGACAATGTATGTGATGGTTTACATTCTTAGGATGCTTGAATGCATTTCTGTGTGCACTACATTCTAACTCTCAGTTATTTTAGTGGGGTTGTAGTGTGTTGTGTTTTGCTTTACTGATCTATTTGCTGTGCCATGTTGGCCAATAAAAGTGTGTGTTTATGTGATTGTTTTTTAGCAGATAATTTGCTCTTTTCATGCTTGCCGTGTCATGTTAGTTGACCATATTATGTTACATGGGCAAACCAGTTGGACTTCTTGTTCCCCTGAATAGTGACTAAAAATATTTATTGTACAGAATGTAGGACTAACTTATATTTGACAGGATGGAACTTTTTAATGGAGTCAAATAATGGTATATAAGAAAGTGTAATAAATTTGTCAGTTTTCCTTGTGCAACACATGCTTTTGTGTTGGATATTGATTGCAACATCTACAGATAAGGATTATGACCTGTTACTTCTGTATTCTGTCATTATTAGTTGTCCCACAAATGTGTTTTTCCCTTTTTCGTTTCTATAGGATGAGGTAAAGTTGTTGTGTTACTGAAAGTCTTGACCTTCATTGGTCTAAAAAAGAGGAAGTACAGGTTCCTCAGTTTTTCTCGGCCATTGTAAATGGATCTTTGGGAAATAATACAGCAGATTTGCTCTCCTCTCTTGGTTTAATCTCAAATGAAACCAGCAGCAGCTGTGCTGATTATGTAATAATGTTTAGGGTTTTTATACTACGCTGTGTAAAGTGATGGAACTGCATATGTGTTTGTGGGTCTGATGGTGGATGGGTTCTTTGCTCTGAGTGTGTTACATAAGAGGATGTGGGACACTGTGAAATCACAGGTGGTTTTGCATTGGTGAAAGTACCAGTCAAGTCAACCAGTCTGACCCTGATGCGTGGAGGTCAGATGCTGATATAACCCTAGTGATAGGGCCCTACGAAATCTCTTTATTTAATTCCTTTCTCATTTTTTAACATATTAATTTTTCTGGATTCAGTTGTTTTCCATTTAAATTTTTCCTGGACTCGGTTTTAAAGGATAAATTAAATCAAAAGGCATGTCTTATGAATTAAAATAATGAAACTTATATTACAACAATTTATTAAAAGTATAGCAAAAGTTAATTTTTTTTAGGGCCACATGAAATGCGTTTATTTTTCACTACTTCTGTGTTTTCTGTTTTAATTTTCCTGTCTACTCTGAATTTAAAAAAAAAATGAATTCATAAAACTATTACGCCTACAACTTAATTTATATATACATACCTATATGTGACACTGGACCACAAAACCTGTCATAAGGGTCAATTTTTGAAATTGAGATTTATACATCATCTGAAAGCTGAATAAATAAGCTTTCCATTGATGTATGCACTGTAAAACACATGTTGTGAAACACAAAATGTTGGAAGGGCAAAAATATTTAAGTTGAACTAATTTTATTGCTTGTGCTTAGTTGAGAAGACATATTATATTAAGTCTAAATGGTTATTTTCAAATCCATTCAACATTCAGAATGCTAAATGTTGACTAAACTAATAAAAACAAATCCAGCCAACACTGAGATCATTCTGCTCGTGCACGCGCCTGCGTGACTTCGCGGGAGAAACAGCGCCGCCATCTTGACAAGTTCATGCGTCAGGTAAGTTGCACTAAATAATGTAATGTGGAATGGATTTGTGCCAAAAAAAGGTTGCAACTTCTGTTTTATCACAAATTTAATTAACTGATATTGATACATTGTAAATGATTTAAAAGGCATCATTTCATTTTTTGAACTTAAAATGTACTTTTCTTTCTCCATCAGGGTGTGGCCAAAGGTTTCATTGTTGCTTTGTCATTATCGCAAGATTTCAGATGCAACCCAGTCAGTTCTTCCAAGGCACCAAACACCAGACCGCTCCACTGCAACTACATAGTGCAGGGATGGGCAACTTCGGTCCTGGAGGGCCGGTGTACTGCAGAGTTTAGCTCCAACCCTAATCAAACACACCTGCCTGTAACTTTCTAGTGATCTTGAAGACATTGATTTAGCTTCTTCAGGTATGTTTGATTAGGGTTGGAGCTAAACTCTGCAGGACACCGGCCCTCCAGGACCGAAGTTGCCCATCCCTGACATAGAGTGTGTGTACTTTCAAGACTAGGAGTTTATTGTTTTCATTCCAGTCTGTATGCAGATCAGATGGTGGATCAGCACCTAGAGATGACCTCTACAGCTGTGAATGTCAGCAGAGACCATGTCAGCTAGATGAGCTTCAGAGACTGATCCCCTCCGAAGACCTCGTTGGCCATCGGGACAAGACCACGAGAACCAGACCAAGAACAAGTCCTGTGCTCAATCTGACCTCTGTTGCAGCCTACAATTAAACCACGCCATGCTGGTTTCGTCTGGCCAGAGGAGAACTGCCCCCCGACTGTGCCTGGTTACTCCCAAGGTTTTCTACTCAATTTCTGTCACCGATGGAGTTTTGGGTCCTTGCCACTGTCGCCTTTGAATTAAAATTATAATAAACAAACAAATATATATTATAAAAATAGACAGAAAAACAATAAATGCATTAAACTATACGTTATAATTATAGCAAATGAATAAATCATATAAATGAAAAACTTCAAATAATGAATAAAACACAAATATAACAAATACATTAAATTATAAATTAAAATGCCCCATCAGGACAAGACCACGGGAATCAGATAAGCCCTTTACACAATCTGACATGGCTGGGGTTGGAATTGAACTGCGGGTTTCATCTGGCCAGAGGAGAACTGGCCCCCCGACTGAGCCTGGTTTCTCCCAAGGTTTTTTTTTTTCTCCATTCTGTCACAGAGGGAGTTTTGGTTCCTTGCTGCTGTCGCCTCTGGCTTGCTCAGTTGGGGACACTTAATTTCTAGCGATTATCGTCAATTTGGTTGCACAGATACTATTTAAACTAAACTGAGCTAGACAATGACATCGCTGAATTCAATAATGAAATGCCTTTAACTGAAAATTGAGTGTTTAATCTTGTACATTACTGACACTCTATCCTCCAATTTGATACTGTTAAGTGCTTTGACACAATCTGTATTGTTTAAAGCGCTATATAAATAAAGGTGACCTGACTTGACTTTGGCTTGCTTATTTGGGGACGCTTGGCTGATTGCACAGACATTATTGGAAGAGAGCTGAACTGGATGATGTCAACACTGAATCACCAAATGAACTGACTTTAACTGGAAAAATGACTTGTTATTTTCCTCTTGTGTTATTGACTAACTATTTTCCTGTTTGACTCTGTAAAGCTGCTTTGACACAATCAGTATTGTATAAAGCGCAATATAAATAAAGGTAACTTTAATTTTTGGTGATTTTATATACTGTAACACTTGGTTCTTTTTTAAATTTTTTTACTTCTGCTTCATTTTAAAGATCTAATTGTGAACAGTAATAATATTTGTAAATGTTTGTTTGCTAACATTTTGTTTAGCTTGTTTAGTTTTTTCTTAGTTCATTAAACAAAGTTTAAACTGAATTTTGCAGATTACAGATGTAATGTTTGTTAACTGGAGCTTTAAAGGGATAGTTCACCCACAAATAAAAATTTGCTGTTAATTTACAGACCGTCAGGCCATCCAAGATGTAGGTGACTTTTTTTCTTCATTCCTATATGTTTAGTTTGTATGAAAATTTTTATAAATGGAGATTGTTATTAAATAAAGACTATTATGTGTTGTAAAGTGTGTGTGTTTTTAGTGATTGATAAACACCAGTTAATCATTTTTAATAATTTTGTTAAACTATAAAAATATATGTTTATGTAGTTCTCCAGCAATTTCTTATGATGCCCAAATAATAAATCTTAGTTGAGGTAACATAAGCATAAAGTAAACGGTTAAATTTTAATTGACATGACTTGCTGTAGTCTTGCTGTATGTTTGACCAATTAAAACATTTTAGTTGAATGGACTATAAAACTAGTTCACTAAAGGTTGAGCCAACTAAAAAATAACAATTCAGATAACATTTTGAAGTCAGAAACTGACTGAATGTAAAATTTCTGTGGAACTAGTTACTAAATAATAATTATTGAACTTTTTTACAGTGTGGTTTGTTAGGACAGTATTTGGCCGAGATACAACTATTTGAAAATCTGGAATCAGAGGATGCAAAATAATAAAATAAAATAAAATTGAGGAAATCTCCTTTAAAGACAGGAAACTTACAAAATATCTTCATGGAACATGATCTTTACTTAATGTCCCAATGATTTTTGGCATAAAAGAAAAATAAATAATTTTGACCCATACAATGTATTTTTGGCTATTGCTACAAATACTCCAGCGACTTAAGACTGGTTTTGTGGTCCAGGGTCTCACACACACACATATATACAGTATATATATATATAGAGAGAGAGAGAGACCATTCCTTCATCCAGAATCACTCCAGACCCTTTAGATTCACAGCTCCATGTTGGTGCTTCTTCTCTTCAGTTCACTCCACTCATTTTCTACAGGGTTCAGGTCAGAGGACTGAAATGGCCAGCAGAAGCACGGTTTTGTGCTCAGTGACCCATTTTTGTGTTGTTTTTGAGGTTTGTGTTTGGATTATTGTACGGTTGGAAGATCCAAACATGGCCCATTATAAGATTTCTAACAGAGTCAGTCACTTATTGATTTTTTATCTGTTGGTATTTGATAGAATCAGTGATGGCGTGTGTCTAAACAAGATGCCCAGGACCTCCAGCAGAAATATAGGCCCACAACATCAAAAATACAGCAGTATATTTCGTTGTACACATGGGGTTCTTTTTATCCCGGTGTTCAAC
Source organism: Onychostoma macrolepis (assembly GCF_012432095.1). Classification (NCBI taxonomy): domain Eukaryota; kingdom Metazoa; phylum Chordata; class Actinopteri; order Cypriniformes; family Cyprinidae; genus Onychostoma; species Onychostoma macrolepis. Next base: position 25,239,025 of record NC_081161.1, on the reverse strand, counting down.
CAAACCCATCTTGAGTGTTTGCTGCTAAAAAGCTCATTTTTTAGTTTCATCTGACCATAGAAGCCAGTCCCGTTTGAAGTTCCAGTCGTGTCTGATAACTGAATATGCTGGAGTTTGTTTTTGGATGAGCTTGAGTTCTTGAAACCCTCCTAAACAACATGTGGTGATATAGGGGCTGTTTGACTTTTTTTTTAAAGGTTTTCTGACCCCGAGACTCAACTATGTTCTGCAATTCTCCAGCTGTGGTCCTTGGAGAGTCTTTAGCCACCCAAACTCTCCTTCTCACCGTGCATTAGGACGATATAGACACACATCCTCTTCCAGGCAGTTCGTAACATTTTATGTATATATATTTATGTGTGGTGTGGTCAGTGGTGCTCAAGATCTGTAAATCTTTCGCCATCATCCTCAGTCATCTCTCCTTACTCTGTTTATGTGGTAAGTGAAATCTTATGTCCTGTAATGTAACAGGCTACCCCTAGCAAGCAGCTGCCATGTCCCTTTAGTGGCTTGCGTTATTTTATTAGAACACGTTATTTGCTTTCTGTACCTTTCTGAATACAGACACCAACCCATTCCTGCACTTGTTGCACTCGCTTGTTTCTTTAAAGTACCTGCAGAACTTCTGATGATTCGGCTGTGTAGGTTCGGCTGGCGGCTGGCCTAGAACATGGGCGGATAGACGTTATGCAAATGTTGGGGGCGTTGTGATCACGACTGTTACGTCACAGTCAGTGTTATGTTCTGATTCGCCTATTTTTCAGTGGTCTTTTTTTATTCACGAGATTTACATAAGAAGGAGGAAACTATGGTGTTTGAGGCTCACGGTATGTCATTTCCATGTACAGAACTGTTATTATTTAACTATGCCAAGGTAAAGACAGTTTTCCATTCTATGGCACCTTTAAGTTAATATATGTATATGTACATATATACAGGTGCATCTCAATAAATTAGAATGTCATCACAATCATCACAATTAAAAGAACCAAAGACTTAAACTACTTCAGTCTGTGTGCATTGAATTTATTTAAAGGGGTCATATAATGGTACATGCACTTTTACAAGTTGATTGTACTGAAATGTGTGTTAGCAGTGCCTGTACACAACCATCATAAAATGATAAAAATCCATCCAGTGTTTTTTTTTAATCTCCTTATTTGTTTTACCCTGTCTCAAATCAAGCCGTTCGACCGTGTGGACGCCACACGGTCGGACGCCTCCCACGATGGTTGATTGACAGCAGTGTTTCAACACAGACCCGCCCTTGCTCGTGAGCGAGCTGTCAATCATAGTCCGCGTCATTGTTGATATACGCTGGAGCTGTCTATGAGCAGAATGGCGTCTAAGCGATTGTGGTGTTCTGTTCTCGGGTGCAAGAATGAACACAGCAGTCATTTTGATGTTCCTAAGTCCGAACCGCTGAAGACACAGTGGCTGAGTTTTGCTTTTGAAGGAATATTCCCCACGAGCAACGTCAATGTTTTCATGTTTGCGCGAATCATTTTCACCAGACTGCTTTATAAATGAAGGTCAGTATAAAGCTGGTTTTGCTAAGAAGCTGCTCCTGAAAAAAGAATCGGTACCAACTATTCGTGTTCCTGCTGAACCTCCAGAAGAAGTGAGTGTAACGTTTAATTAACCTTTATATTAATCTTTATATTAATCTTTGCAAATCGCTAGCACGCTTCACGATGTATGTTAACATTCAGGGTACATGCATGTTTTCTATTCTGACGTTCTCAATATAATGAATAATCCCACGTTTATAATGAACAAAAGCGTTACGATTGCACAGTATCCTCAGAGACTCCGCTGCCATTCTTCAAAATATACCCTCAACTGTTGTCAAGGCAACACTCCACGTGTGTTGTGTCAAAAACGCCCCACAGAACAGAGGGGCGGGGCGAGCAAAGCTCACTAGCATTTAAAAACACACGCACTAAAACGGTGTGCTGAAAACAGAGCTGTTTTTGAGCAGGTAAAATGAGTGTTTTCTTACAATACTAATGAGAATTTTTAATTAAAGTATATTACAAACTTTCAATTTAGACCCTAAAGAATCATATTAGCTTGTACAAAATGGCATTATATGACCCCTTTAATAAACGAGTTTCACAATTTGAGTTGAATTACTGAAATAAATGAACTTTTCCACGACATTCTAATTTATTGAGATGCACCTGTGTGTATATATATATATATATATATATATATATATACAGTGAGGAAAATAAGTATTTGAACACCCTGCTATTTTGCAAGTTCTCCCACTTAGAAATCATGGAGGGTCTGAAATTGTCATCGTAGGTGCATGTCCACTGTGAGAGACATAATCTAAAAAAAAATCCAGAAATCACAATGTATGATTTTTAACTATTTATTTGTATGATACAGCTGCAAATAAGTATTTGAACACCTGAGAAAATCAATGTTAATATTTGGTACAGTAGCCTTTGTTTGCAATTACAGAGGTCAAAGCGTTTCCTGTAGTTTTTCACCAGGTTTGCACACACTGCAGGAGGGATTTTGGCCCACTCCTCCACACAGATCTTCTCTAGATCAGTCAGGTTTCTGGCCTGTCGCTGAGAAACACGGAGTTTGAGCTCCTCCAAAGATTCTCTATTGGGTTTAGGTCTGGAGACTGGCTAGGCCACGCCAGAACCTTGATATGCTTCTTACAGAGCCACTCCTTGGTTATCCTGGCTGTGTGCTTGGTCATTGTCATGTTGGAAGACCCAGCCTCGACCCATCTTCAATGCTCTAACTGAGGGAAGGAGGTTGTTCCCAAAATCTCGCAATACATGGCCCCGGTCATCCTCTCCTTAATACAGTGCAGTCGCCCTGTCCCATGTGCAGAAAAACACCCCAAAGCATGATGCTACCACCCCATGCTTCACAGTAGGGATGGTGTTCTTGGGATGGTACTCATCATTCTTCTTCCTCCAAACACGTTTAGTGGAATTATGACCAAAAGTTCTATTTTGGTCTCATCTGACCACATGACTTTCTCCCATGACTCCTCTGGATCATCCAAATGGTCATTGGCAAACTTAAGTCGGGCTGGACATGTGCTGGTTTAAGCAGGGGAACCTTCCGTGCCATGCATGATTTCAAACCATGACGTCTTAGTGTATTACCAACAGTAACCTTGGAAACGGTGGTCCCAGCTCTTTTCAGGTCATTGACCAGCTCCTCCCGTGTAGTTCTGGGCTGATTTCTCACCTTTCTTAGGATCATTGAGACCCCACGAGGTGAGATCTTGCATGGAGCCCCAGTCCGAGGGAGATTGACAGTCATGTTTAGCTTCTTCCATTTTCTAATGATTGCTCCAACAGTGGACCTTTTTCACCAAGCTGCTTGGCAATTTCCCGTAGCCCTTTCCAGCCTTGTGGAGGTGTACAATTTTGTCTCTAGTGTCGTTTGGACAGCTCTTTGGTCTTGGCCATGTTAGTAGTTGGATTCTTACTGATTGTATGGGGTGGACAGGTGTCTTTATGCAGCTAACGACCTCAAACAGGTGCATCTAATTTAGGATAATAAATGGAGTGGAGGTGGACATTTTAAAGGCAGACTAACAGGTCTTTGAGGGTCAGAATTCTAGCTGATAGACAGGTGTTCAAATACTTATTTGCAGCTGTATCATACAAATAAATAGTTAAAAATCATACATTGTGATTTCTGGATTTTTTTTAGATTATGTCTCTCACAGTGGACATGCACCTACGATGACAATTTCAGACCCCTCCATGATTTCTAAGTGGGAGAACTTGCAAAATAGCAGGGTGTTCAAATACTTATTTTCCTCACTGTATATATATATAAATAAGTTAAATTCAGATTTATTTAAAATGGTGGTAATCAAATGAAAGCATAAAACATTAACAATTTAATTAATATTTGATTAAGGTAATCAAATGAAAATTAAACAATTGCTTTTATTTGTGGCAACTTTAAATTAAAACATGGAAGAAAAATTGTGATTATTACTTAGTTCACTAAATTTAAATAAAATTGTCGTGTTGTTGTTGTTGTTATTATTATTTTGAAAAGTACATTCCACTGTACAATAATAACATAGGCCTATTTATGTCACAATTTCTTTAAGTTAAACTGAAATTTCATTTTGACATGTTGCTGTGAAGACCTTTGAGTTTCTGTGCGACTGATGATATATTTGATCAAATGCAATGGTGAAATGCTCGTAAAGTGACTCTCAGAGCAGTACTGGAAATGAAGTTCATGTGTTCATGTCCTCATATAATGGGACAGCAGATGCTGAAGGCAGCACCAGCATCACTCTTTCTTGAGTATGTGAAGTAGATTAAACTGTGCTATTCATTAACACAGAGACACACAGAACATGCAGACTTCATATTCGTTTTGCAGATGAATATTGGCAAATATTTGCTAGTCTACAGTGTGATCTGAAAAGTAGATCACAACCCTGCTTTTGATCCAAAATTCCAAATTACACAACATTCCGCTGGATTCTATGATTCCTCCGAGTCATAAGGCTCCGCCCTAAAAGGCATGAACAACATCCTACACCAGCAATGGCAGGACAGACAGAGGGAATCAATGCCTGGCTTAGAGTGAGAAAGAAAGAGCATCTCCACCGAAAGAGTCAATAACAGGCGGAAACACAATAGCAACCAATCTGTCCCTGTAGCCTTCCACCTCAGTGCTGTTGTTGTGACCTCAGTAATGTGTTTGGGGCAGTCAGCCGTGGATCATCATCATTCTAGCTCTGATTAGAGTGGGAGTCAATTAGCAGCTAAAAAAGAGTGAAATATGTGGACAGCTACCTGTGGGAATATTAACAAAACAAAAACAATGCAATACATGGCCATCTAGTCAACCTGAGTTTCTTGCTCTTGCTGTGTTTTGATGTAAATATCTACTAGGATGTTATATTGTAGGATTAAAACCAGTTTCCTCTCATAATGTTGATCTGATCTCAATGTCTCTGCAGTCACGACATGCTTCTTTCAGCTTTATGTCCTGGTATTTGCATTTAAAAGCTGTCCCTAAGAGCTGTGATTTATTTTTAATTTGTTTTTTTATTTTTAATATTTTATCAGTAAAAGATTTATTGTTTTCATATTCTATAAATTCCTCAGAAACCTGTTTCTAACCCATCAATGTCATTTTCTTTTTTGCTGGTCATAGGATGGGAAAAAATACTTTATCACTACCCCAGGACATCTTAAAGTGACCGTTATTCATTTAATATGTGATTTAACATAGTATTTTTAAAAATATATTTAATGATTATTTTTTTCTATTGAAACTCTATGGATTAGTCAAAAATCAGTTAGGAGCAAAGAATTTGCCTCAGACTCCAGCCACATATATGAGTATGCATGCAGTAGGTGAAATGAGAAATATGTCCGAATTCTCAGTATTCATAAAACAGTAGGCAAAAGAGTACCCTGATGACCTTGTACTTTCACTGAGATTCTAAAATTCACATCCAGTGAACTCTGTCCATTCTATCCATGGGTCACACGAGAGGAGTCATGAATTGCAGGGAAACTTGACAACATGACAGATACAGTATATTCGAATTTCATTTATGCTACTCGCATGTATAGTAATATACTGTACTTCATTTTACTTCATACATTATCACTCACTAAGTTAGTTCTTCATCAACTATAGTTGCTAATATTAGGCCTACTGTATCAGTAGAGAGAGGCCACATGAAAGGACATATGAAGGTCCTGAAAAAGACAAGGTACAAACTGTTCCCAAAAGTTATGCACGGAAAGGTGCAAATCTTGTGTGTTCTGTCCCAGTCTCCAAAGAGCATTTTCATGTGAACTGTGAGGAATTTTGGGAGGGAAAGTTAAGACTAGAACATGCTTTACAGTTCATGTTTACTCAAAATATGCACATCTGTTCTTTAAAAATAATAAATTCCATCTTTTGGAAAATGGACAAATTAACATGTTTGATGTATCCACGATTTGTCTAGAAAACACCACAGAATTTTGGAGAATTTCAATGATCATTAAACTTTTCCTCTTCCCTTACATGTTATTTTTGCAATGAAGCAAGAACATACTTATTAGAGATGCACCGGTCGACTGGCCATAAGTCAGAACCGGCTGGTTTTTGTTCCAAATGTGCAATCAGCGACCAGCTTCTTTTTTTTTTCTTCAAAATTTATTTAGACCGATGTTTGTTCTGTACCTGCAAACACACTGCTTTGCAGTCATTTTCCGCAATGTTATTTGTGTGAAAAAGTCTGTAAATGGGACATTAACAGAGGCCAGAAACCTATAAACAAACACTCATCAGCCATCTGAGTCAGTAACATATTGAGATTTCCTTTTGCACATATTGTGACACATATCTTATATGAAGAGGAAAATGATGAACATGCTACAGACCATCATTAAGTGCACTGCTGCTAAAACAGTGATTCAGCATAATTTACGGCTCCTCTATATTCTGATATTTCACTGCTCTGTCTGACAATTAGAAAATAGTGTTTCTTTAGAGAACCACTTTGTTCTACAAATGTCAGTTTATATATTAAAATATTAAATAGCTAGTAATACATTACATTTAGGGGCAAATGTCTGAGGTTCAGTATCTGCATCATACAGACTGAGTGTGGTTCTATAACACTACATGTATTTTTTTAAATGATTGAAGGATTCAATCTTTGGAAACCAACTATTATCTTTAACATTGGCGAAGCTCAACTTTACAAATTAGCAGCAGCAAGATGTGGGGTCTACCAGATAGAAACCCATTAGTTGATTGTGGTAGAATGTCTGTTAGAAACCAAAAGCACAATGACTTTTGCAGGGTTTTTTTTTTTTGTGGCTTTAAGGAAGGAATACTAATCAGAAATGGGCAATATGTTTACTCAAACAATTTCTGTGAAGTAGATGTTCTAGAACATGCAGTATTTAGTCTTGTGTAAGGTTATATGTTTTTTTTTTTTTTTTTATGAGTTCTGGTCGGGTCAAACAGAGGAAGTTTTATGTGTTGTTTTAATATTGTTTTGTGTCTATCACAGCTCTGACCTCTAACAGCCCTTTCTACATGATGTACATTTACATTTACATTTAGTCATTTTGCAGACGCTTTTATCCAAAGCGACTTACAATTGGGATGTAAGTCTCAGGTATCCCCAGAATGTGTCTGCGAAGATTCAGCTCAAAATAAATCGCAGAACATTTATTATGCCATGCTGTAGATAATTCCCTTTTCCCTTTTTGGCTGGATGCAATACATTGTTTTCATGTGTCTTTTTAAATGCAAATGAGCTGCTGCTCCCCGCCCCCTTTTTGGAAGGGGGCTGTGCCTTTACAGCTCATGCCTAGGTTACTATGGCAGCAACAAACATAAAATCTGTTTATTTTGGATTATCATCTCAATCGTGCTCATGCTCACATGGCTTTGCAGTTCCTAGGCATCATGAAAAGTTTATTCTTTGGATGTTTAACAAGGCTTGTTCGTTTAACCGATGCCCGCTCATTTAAAAAAAAATTTTTTTGCATGTTCCTTTGGTGGGGATTATTTAAAGGGGAGGTCTAATGCTATTTCAAATTTAATAATTCTGATTTATTTACACTGTTGAAGAGTTGGATTCTCATGCTACACCAAAGTTTCAAAAAACAAGTTGGATGTGTGACAGAGTATTTCTGTGTCAAATACACTTCTTTAGGGTTCGTATACGTTTAGAAAAGTTTTTATCGAGTATGGCCCTGTATGACGTCATAAAGGGCTGCACAATAAACCGAAATGAAATCACAATCGCGATTAGACAGAAGCTTTGATTGTCATGATTCATGCGTATTTCAGTGAAGCACGGTTCTGTGATCAGCAGTAAATCTCCATCCGAAGGCCAGAGGGCGCTCTCGTGCGGAAACTCCAAATACGCCCGCGGAAGAAACCCAGGAAATGCCTATAGCTGTTGCTGAATAAACAGAAGATTTAACTGTTTTCATTGATTCAACGTGACTAATAAACACACGACTATGACCATATATGGTTTATCTGAGTTCTTATTATAATTTTCATTATAATAAAGTATATTTATAATGCAATGCCTTCATCACTGCTTAGAATACAATGAAATATGTTGGGTGCCTTATTCTGTGTAAGAAGCCACATCATCTCAGAAGGATTTATTTCAAACACTCGACTGTCGTTATGAAGTGAGTTTGGTGTAAAAATTTATTAAATGTGGTATTTTCACATGCTTTCAGATAGAGCAGCATTTACTACACAGAGCCGTAGTTCACTGAGAAACTACGCAAACAGCTGTCGTTGTGGCGAACGATTTCTTCGATTTCATAATCACACAATAATATCATCAGCGATTATTTTATTTTTTATTTTTTCTCTGCGTAACCTGTCAGTGAACTGCGGCTCTGTGTAGTAAATGCTGCTCCATCTGAAAGCAGGTGATGGAGATTTACTGCTAAAATCGCATTTGATTTAATCGCAGCCCTAATAAATGGTGGAATTCCTTGTATGGGCACTTCTCCTGGAAGAGCACATGCACACACATCAAGCAAGAGCATGCCCATCATCAATGTGCTTCATTCGGGTTAGGGAAGTTGTCAGCAGCACTGCACATGACTTGCTTGAGAAGGATTTGTCATTTTGTTTCTAGACCATGAAGTCAATAGTCACCAAAAAAGTGTGTTTTTGGTTGTGAGGGAAAGATAACCTTGTTCAGCTTCCTGAAGAACCCAGTGTTAAAGGAACAGTGGATGGAGTTTGTTTCTCTGGGACAGCAACAGAGTTGTGCAAGTGTGTTTGTTTGTTCCTGGCATTTCAGTGACAAATGTTTTCTAAACAAATTAAATAAAATTTAAGTCAATAAAGTTTTTGTTCCTGTTTTATATTGATGTCACTGCTTGCAGAAGATTGCTATTGCTAAAACCACTATAACATAGCCTTTTGTGGATTTTGTCTTTTATTTGAAATGTTTTAACATTAGTTTTACTTGAATGCGTAGATTACATGATGAGCAGATCACTACAATAGATTAATGTAGTAATCTTGGAGCAGTGTTTGGCACCAGGGATCAAAATTAAGAACAAAAGAACTGTAGGAGGGCTGACTTAACAAATCTAGGAAACATCATGCATACAAAGTGTTATTGTTATTTTTATTTGTATTTTTTATAGATATCTTGTTAATCAAAGCTCAGTGGCATGGGACACAATCCAGTACATCTGTCAGATGGCTCAGACCTTGTTTTCGAGATGTACGCAGAAACTGAGCAGATCTGTCTTTATACAGATGACACACCACCAGCTGGTCTTTTATGAAACCACACATGGCCCATTGAAACAGCCTAATGACATTAAAACTACCAGACCTACATGAATTATGAATAATGGGCTTTGTAGTCTACCAGGCCTGATTAAGATGAAGGAGACGGTGATATGGTTCAAGAAGAGTTACTCATGTCTATATCAGATTTGTCTTTGATGAAGTAGGGGGAGGGCTGCTGCTGGCCCTGCATGAACTCGGTTTGCTGTGTGTTGCATTGATTTTTCCAAAGCAGTTGTCTGCATTACCAGGGCTGCGTTTTGTGTCAAGGGATTGAATTCACCACATTATTCAATATGTAATAGTATTATCAGAAACCTCATGTCCATTCATATGGCACGTCTGATTTTTGAACTTCCAGTCTGTATCTTCGCTGATAAAGTGTCAAATCAGGATGAAAAGAGGTCATAATGCCTTTACCCTGTGGTTCCTGGTTTGGGGATCTGTGCACTAGACTAACACACAAGTGTTACACCATTATTGAGCTACTAATGTATTAAAGGTGAAGTGTGTAATATTCTTAAATCTGGAGACAACTATAAGTAGGCTATAGTCACTGCAATGCTTAGATTTAAAGGAACACTCCACTTTTTTTTGGAAATAGGCTCATTCTCCAACTCCCCCAGAGTTAATCCATTCAGCCGATCTCCAGGTCTGGCGATAGCACTTTTAGCATAGCTTAGCATAGATCATTGAATCCTATTAGACCAGTAGCATCGCGTTCAAAAATGACCAAAGAGTTTCGATAGTTTTCCTATTTAAAACTTGACTCTTCTGTAGGTATATCGTGTACTAAGACCGGCGGAAAATGAAAAGTTGCGATTTTCTAGTCCGATTTTGCTAGGAACTATACTCTCATTCCGGCGTAATAATCAAGGAACTTTGCTGCCGTAACATGGCGCAGCAGGCGCAGTGATATGCGGCGCCTGAAAGTAGTCCCCAGCCAGGTACCTGGTTATAATATAGCTGGGGACTACTTTCAGGCGCTGCGTATCACTGCGCCTGCTGCCGCAGCAAAGTTCCTTGATTATTACGCTGGACTGGGAGTATAGTTCCTAATCATAGTGAAACTGTTATACAGTTGAGTTTATTTACATAGTCCAGCGTTTCCCACAGACACTCTATTTGTGGCGGCCAAGCGGCAACCTCCCGGTCTCTGTCTTGAAACCAACACGGAAGTGACTTAAACTGCAATTCATCGACTGGCCGCTAGAGACTGGCTCCAAAAGGGAGTCAGTCCCATAGACTTCCCATGTTAAAATGCCCAACTTTATAGCAGGAAAAAATATGTTTACAGCCTGGTACAAAAAGTGGTTTTGGTCTATATAGCTAATTTTGCCGTTCACGACAACTGTGAGGGGGGTGAATTTTTTTATAACTCATCCGTTTAAATTATATTAAGCCTTAAAGTTCTGCATAATGAAGGGCGTGGCCACTTGAGTGACAGGTGGATTGCCGCTGCTGTCACCACTGTTGCGCTAGGTGGGTATGGTTTCAGCAACCAGCTCCACCCACGTCCTGCCTTTTTGCCCATTTTCGATTACCTGTGCCCTCTCCGCGCACTTTGAGCTTCAAAAATGCTCTTCAGAAACACACGGGTGACGTCACAGATACTGTGTCCATTTTTTTTTTTACTGTCTATGGTGGCGGCATATATGCAAATTCTTTATCTGCCAGCAGGAGGCGCTGTTGAAGTAGAGAGCAAGGTTTCCCCGGTAACGCTGTACACAAAGCAGAGCTCCGCTCACAAACGCTGCTTTATCAGACATTACATTGCAAGATGATTTGAAAATGACATCCAAAATTTTCTGATATAAAAACACCCGCACCGGGTTTCAATTTTGAAACGTGCAGTGCTCATGTTAATTCAACGAAGTCAAAGCCTTTTGGAAAATCTATTTGTGGCGGTCAGTTTTGGTATTGTGACACTAGTCTCATAATTGAAGCGTAAATTCTGCAGATTACATCATTGTCCAGTATTGTACTGTCAGCAATTTATAAATATGTTTTCATAATTGTGACATACGTATTTACATACATAATTATTCAGGTGCATGTGAAAACTTGACGCTACAGCAGCACTTGTCTTGTCTGATGCACTCAACCAAGCATTCCAACCACGACCTCGCCCCTCCCCATCCCCCAACCATTCGAGTTTTCGTAGGCGGGATTTATTTTAATAATATTCTAATGAGCCGCTTTGTGATATCACAACACCCGGAAAACAACGCTGTAGTCAAAACGAGCCGTTCGTTGTAGTTCTTGAAAAGGGATTTTTTTTTAAACAAAATATCTCCCTTTGGAGTGGACTTTGAGATTTGTAACTTTGTGGATCTTTTTTATGGGCAAACATACACACTACAAACTGACTAAAATTCAAAAAGTGAAAAAGCATAATAGGACCCCTTTAACTCTATTAGTTTGCTCTGTACACAACACTATGTGGATTTAATGTAGTTTAATTTTTTGGAGTAAATTCGGTTATCAAAGGCTATTGTCCAAATAGAGGAGTGACGACCGCGTTAAGCTGCAGAGTGTACATGACCTTTAAGTCCATGAATCTCCGAACTAAAGATGTTCTCAGAACTTCAGCCGCTGTGGGGATTTTTGGTTTCCCAGAAACCAGAACACGCAAGACCGGGGCTCATTAAAGCCAGATAATGGCCCAGGTTTCTCTGTACTGTTGGGCAGTAAGAGGATCAAAATGGGAAGAAAATCTGTTCTTCTGCAGAATAGGCTGCTGCTGCAGTAATGAGATACCTGAAAGGTCAGGTCATAAAGGGGAATGATGCGGTAATATAAGGATAATGACTAGCAGGAAAGCCTGTTGCTGTAAAAACATTATGGTTCTGGTTAGAGACAAGTACATGTTTTCCATTGTGGAGTACAGAATTCTGATCCTATTTGACAGACTTTTCATTTTAGGTAGTGTGACTGAACCATGTTTCTGTCTCAGTATGTCCTGTTCCTCTTCCTTACTGTGAGTGTTTTTTTCGTCTCCATCCTGTCAGTGTGCTTCTATGGCCATGAACAGTGCAAATACTGACACTGAAATGTCACTTCTCAACTGTGACGGAAAGTGAAAGTGCTGTTCTTTAGGTCATGTTGATCATGTAGTTGGAGAAGGAGGAAAATCAGGCACACTTGGCCAAAACAATACCCACCGAAGTTTCATTGTGAGCTCTGCTTCATCTGTTGTGGATCTGTGTGTTAGAAATTACTTTATACCTCACTTCAAAGTCATTCATAGAGCATACATAACTCCTTAAAAAAGATTCAAAATGAAACTACAACCAAATTTTAACTGCCATCTATGTAATACTGCATCATCAGGTACTTTTCTTCATATGTTTTGGGAGTGTCCTATCGTCATTAATCTATAGACACATGTAAACCTGGTTTTATCCTCCGTACTACAAATTGATTGCTTTGCTAACCCAAGTTTGTGTCTTCTGTATAAGCTTAATACAAAAGAGAATGTTGTTTGCTGGTTTTACAGCTGCAAAGACAATAATACAGAACTGGTTTACACCGCACAAGTGTGGAAAAACATATTGGATCCATAGCCTCCTGAAAATAGTGACTTGTGAATGTACAACAGCACAAATTAATGGGGCCAAGACTTCTACTATTGATGCTTGGCAGGGTTTTTTCTTTAACATACTCAATTATATAAAGGAATGACTTCTATTAAAAATGGAAAATCTATTAAAAATAGAGTTTGTTGTATGTAGACCAGTAAATGGAGACAACGTGACTAATAAACTCAAACGCAGAGTTTTGACTGATTAAGCGCAGCCACTTTAGATTGTAGCCAGATGTCTGTTGCTTATGAAACCAGACACAATGAGAATGTAGCTCAATATAGGCAAAGGCATCCAGGCCAGACTGGAGTTTTCCCTTTGTGTATGTATGCAGAGCTAGTGCTGAGTAATACATTAAAGGTGCAGTAGGAGACCTTGGAAAATGCGAACTTTAGCCTGATAGCACTGAAAGCGAATGTCCTGCCCTCCCTGCAGTTGCCGTCCAAAGCCACGCCCCCTGAAGGCATATATGCTCACAGACCAGAACACCAGAGACAAAATTACTACAATAGGTTACATCAGCGGTTCACAATCCCAGTCCTTGCCATGATTCCAGTTCGAAGCGAGCGTATATGTTCCATACAAAGGGCATTAAAGTGTGCGAGACCTGAATTTAAATAGTATTTACAGAGGTATACTATGTCACACTTCTCTAGTAAGTTTCGTCTGTGTGAGAAGTGCAAATCCGTGAATGAATGTTCCGAAGTGAAGTAAACTTCATCGGATTTCCCACAGCAAAGAACACTGTGTAGGGAGCAGGTCAATCGGAACACAGTTCATGCACGTAGCTCTCTTCTAACGAGCTAGTTATCTGAATCAGGTGTGTGTTAACTAAGAGAGGCATGCAAAATACACAGAGCGGGGGGCGCGAGGACCGGAACTGGGAACCGCGCTGGGCTACATCATGTGTCCTTCGCCGGTGAGAAAGCTTTATAGTACAGTTAGTAAAAGTACTACAATACCAGGAAGGAAGATCAGATTGTTGATGTTTGTCTGCCATTCTCGGTCTGTCTGCACAGAATGCGTGATCGCGCTGATGACGTATCGTGTCTGCGTGAACCGGGTGCACAGAGGTATGTAAGTACATATGCTGACAGGCAGGTAGGAAAGACAATTAAAACACTCGGACCGAGCGTTTTGATTGGACGAACATTTCTTGGTCCTACGCCTTCCACAGAATGTATAAATACAGATAAATACTAGAGGTCGACCGATTCATCGGTTTTGCCGATTAATCGGCACCGATAGTTGATTGCCGCAACTATCGGTCATCAGCAAAAATCCATGCCGATAGTTTCCCGGTTTGCAACCGTTGCTGGAGTGGCTGAGAATGGTCTGCTGTCATTATACAGTACGAGAGCGGGCTCTAGAGGTGGAAATCACTGACAGCACGTGTTGTTTATTTTGACATGCGACACTGCGCGCTGCACAGAGCGGGAAACTCCAGACTTGCATTTAAATACAGTTTTCTATTAAATTACATTATATTTGTCCCAAATCGTTGTGAATGTACATAATGACTTCACCCTAGGCTATAAATTATGCATTGTGCATTTATCAGCAAAACGTTTGTCTTTCTGTGGCTCTAATAAAGTCTGTATGCTTCATATAGAGAGCTGTAATAGATCGCGATTTCACTTTCCGCTTTCTCTGTGTTTTTTAAACACTGAACTTCAAACTCTTTTATGCCACATTGTTCATTCTTGGAGCAAACTTATGTCCGTTTGGTGATTAAATAAATTGTTTTAGACCGTCACTTGATTTGAACGCAAAGCGTCTGGTGTGTGTGTGTGTGTGTGATACCTCTGAGTTCTCCAAGACGCAGCGCTGCGCTTTTGCCCAGTGTGTGACTAACTTTTTTTTTTTTTTTTTTTTTTTTTTTGATTAGACAATTATCAAGTGTTAAAAAATAGAAGCAAATAAAGTGTGTGAGTACAAATACAATATCCATATGTATGTAATTTTAATGCTATGGCCTTGTGTAGATATTTAAAGATGGCCATCTTTAAGCATGACTGTTGAAATTAAATGGTAACACTTAACAATAAGAGTCCATTCGTAGCATTAATGCAAACTGTAGAAGTACTGTTCCTTGTTAGTGTATTCATTTCAACATTCAACTATTAACTACTAATAGGCTACATTTTGAAATTTTAAAGTTTCTTCTTTTAACATTAGCAAACTATGAAATAACTTTAATGATCAATGTAGTAAATAATATTAATATTTTTATTCATTTACAAAGTATGGTTTAGTACTGTTACTGCTTTTTTTTTTGTAAATTAGAAAAGCACTAGCTTTCTTTCAGTATCCATTTAGAAAACTATCGGTTGATTAATCGGTATCGGCCAGTGTGGTCCAACCTAGCTATCGGTATCTGTAAAATCCACTATCGGTCGACCTCTAATAAATACATTTAGACCACTTAATGACTGCTATCGGGATGTGAGGAGACTTTCAACCAGTATAACAAAAAATGTTTCTGAAGACAATCACCTATTGCACCTTTAATTATAAGCGATATAATTGCAATATCTTTGCTGACAATATGGGAATAACATGATACTCACAGCTTTCCCTTGTATTATTAATCTCATTTTTGTGCTTCTCTTCAGACAGAAGCACAGTAATTGCTTGACTGATATATCGACCAGCACTGAGAACGCCAGCACTTGGGGGCACTTTCTCCATCTTTATTAGTTTACTGATAAATTATTAATAATTGACAGATCTGTTATTGACAGAACTGTTAAGCAAAGAAAGTAAATGTTATATAAAAAAAGTACTTTGCTTTTATATTATTAGTAACCACCGTTTACTGTCAGCATTTAGAAAATATGTATTTCTATCATTTAAACAAGTCTTTGAATATCTAATACATTTTTAATTTCACAAATTTTATGAAAAAAATTAATCCAGTTATAAAATCTTCTGAAGTGTGCATTTGTAGTCTGCATAAAAATGAGTGTGCGTGACTGTCCATCTGTCTGTGCGCATTGGGTGAGTGTTCAGCTGTCACACAATCGACAGACTTTAAACCCTTGATTTCAAACGATGCTCCGTTATATCAAGTTTGCCGCTGTGTTGTATTCATATCATATTCACCATGTGCTGTATGTGAAATTAGCACTACATTATCTTTATTTGAAAAAGAAAAAAAAAGACTCCAGCGTGCACAGATTATTAGCAGATCATTGAGTGTGCTGTTGTTTTCAGTGGATACTTTCTTTCATATTCATATTTTTAACCATTTCTTTTTTTTTGCGAAAATACTATGGTAGGATTCCAGAATCAGGAAATTTCAAGTAAATCAAGTAAATCTATTTTGCATATTTTTTTATAAAGTTAGTTTTTAAAAAATATTTATTCATTTTCAATTATTTATTTCTAATTTAGTAAATATTATATAAATAATTTAATTTCAGTAAGTGTTATGCATGTGTTTTTCCTTCTTTTAAATTAAATAATGCAATATCAAGTAACTAGTGACTTTATATTTGCTGCTCTCTAAGTTATCGGCATTGGCCATCAAAAAATCTATGTTGTTCAACCACTACTCAAGTCTTAAAAAGGCTGGATAAAGTTGGTAGCTTGTGTGTGTTTTGATGTTATCTCTTGATGAGCTTTGTTTCGAAAGCATCACTACAAAAGCTTCATTTTTATACTGTTCCATCTCTTAGATCTCTCTTGCGCACTGCTCTTTCTCTCAGCTATGCAGAATCTGGCCATTGTAACCCTAGAGTGAGAGACGGGCAAAAATAATATTCACACCATGTGCATATTCTGCTGAAAAGAACTGGAAACAGAGATGATTCAAAAAGATGATTTAAATAAGGGGTCGCCATGACAGTGGTGTGGTTCTTGGGATGTGGGAAAACAGGTTTTAATTTTTTTTAAAAAAGAGAGAAAAGAATATTTTTTTTATTTCATATCTGGTTAGTTCCTGTGACAGAAATTGATAACACTGTCTGATGGAAAGGACTTCTTTTGTGATCCAGTAAGAAAACAAGCAAGCAGAGATTTTCACAGATAATCTCAGTGGAGATTATTTTAGCCATCAGATTAGTTATCATGGCACTCAGTGAGCATTTGATCGTCTCTGACAGTCATCTGTGTGGGTTTGTGGGCTGCTCCAGAGGATAATGCTGCAGCCACGGACAGTAAGGAAGTGGGCGTTTGTTAATTGAGTCTCTCTCATTCTCTTTATTCCTCCCCCGTCTTTCTATTCCTCCTTCTTTCTCTGTATAATTCCCTGTCTGTCTTCATCTTTCTCAACGTCCAACCATTTCTAATTACTATCACTCTTTTTCCCTCAGAGGAAATCTGTGTGCAAAGCAGCAGATACTCAAATTATTTTTCTGTTGATAGAGGTATAAATAAAAAATGCAACAAAATTGTGATAATTCAGTTTATGCTATTTCTGTGTGTCACATTTTTCTAGTCTAAACCCTCATATTGTCAGAAATATGCCATGCCAGTCACTAGACAACTACATTCAAGCTCTTTTTCAGTGATGACACATCAATAAAATCCTGTTTCTTATAATAACAACCCTTGATGTTTGACTGAAAAATTGTTACAACTAACTTATAATGGGATATATGTCAAAAGCATATTTGCTATTATTTATTATTATAATTTTTATAGATTTCAATAGTCAAAAACACATTCTGATAAGGTAATGCTACCAGAATAAAACCATTTATTATTTCAAATTAAACTGTTATCTCATAACTTGCATATGCAGGAATGTGTTAGTAATATAAATATATGCGTATATAGACTGCGTCTATACTGGATGTAAGTTACGAGATGCAACAAGACCAAGGACTATAAAACTTATTATAAATGGTGATTCAGTCTACACTGCATGCAATGCAATAATTGGCTTTTTTGGTATATAGTATCTCAGCATAAAGTCCAATTTTATGACAAGGTTAAAATGTATATCTAGATATAGATATCAGACTAGTCTAGTCTAATTGTCCAGTATACAGTGTTATAATTTTTTATATGTACTGTATGTGAGTGTGTATGCCTTTCTGTGTCTGTTTGCTGTGTGTAAGAGTGAGTTAGAGGGACCCAGCTGTACTGAAGGGTGTGTGTAATGGCTGTAGATTGGAGTGTATGTGGAGTGAGTCAGTGTGCCCTGCAGGTTCTGCTTCACCAGGAGCTCTCCTCCCACAGTCTGAGCCATCACAAAAACACCTCCTTTCATCTGCTTTGAGCAATGAGAGATTGCTTCCCTAAGTTTTGACATTACATTTTTTTAAAGGGAGCGAGAGAAACACACCAGGTACAGATCCCACAGCACCATTTTGTGGCTAAGCACTCGAGTTAGGATGTGCCGGTACATGAGTGCTGTTCATTAGTTTACTGAAGCCAGTGCCTGTAAGTGTTCTTAAGGCATCAGTAGATGCTCTTGAGAGAAAGCAGCTGCTTAGATGTTGTCAGAAAACCTAATCCTAAACCAGTCCTATATCATGTGCTTGAAAAAGAGCTAAAACAAATGCGATCACGCACACTTACAGAAAGGACATCACTCAGTGACTGACACAAGAGAGCCTGTGACTGAGTTCAAATGACTTATTCAAGCCTTTTCTGTACAACACAGATTACAAATGCCGCCGTTTGTGAGAGAGATATCCGAGTAGATGTAAACTGTGTCCATAGACACACACTGTATCGCTGCAGAAGACCAGCTGCTTGTAGTTTCCGCTATATTGTGCTCCTAAACTCTGTACACGTTCAATAGGTCATGTTTTATTAGACCAACTCGCCCTGCTCCAATTAGTCTTGAGGTCATTGTATCACGTCGTCATGACAAAGCTGCAAACAAGCTAATAAGAGCCAATCACAACCAGCCTTCACTGTTTCCTAGTTAATCGATGCCTGTAGCTGATAAGCAGTCACTACAGTGACAGACGCCATGGTAACTTTGGCCTTGATCTCTCTGAAGCTAGAGTTCATGGGCTGGAACACAATGTCCAACACACTGGGCTGTGAGAGATGTAGCAAACGCTGCCACTTCACAAACAATAAAATGGCAGCAGAATCTGTGTCCACAAAACCAAGTTGTGCACATCCTTGGTTTTTTGTTTAATAAATATTTTGACTGACTTTATTTGTGCTTCTATGAATTGTAGATTGTAGTACCGTGAGCTCTGTGTGATATATTTAACAATATTTCAATCCATCTGGGTTGCTGATAATTGACAGTTGTAAGTGTGCCGGTGGGCTGAGCTGCTCTTTGTGTGATGATTCAAGATGAGTGAGCAAAATGTCACTGAACCCCACAGGGCCATTCTATATGTTTTTTGTATAAATATGCAGGATCTTAAAAAAAAATTCATTGTCAGTGATGCAGAAAATGCTGATGGAGTCATGGAATATAAAAATGACATTTATTATTATTAAATTGCAAACAAAAAACCCACAATTTAAATATGTCTGCATGTTTCTGTGTGAATTAATGCCACAGTTTTGTCTACTACACACATACTCAAGCATGCATGATGCTCGTTGTGTTTTTAGTGTCTGCTGTCTCACTGTATGAACTATGAAGACATGAAGGCATAAACTTCATCTCCAGAGCTGCTCTGATAGTCACTTCACGAGCATTTCACCATTTCATTTGTTAGAACTATTGTTAGATACACACAGAAACTCAAAGGTCTTGATTACAACCTACAAAAAGAAAAGTTTGGTTTAACTGGAAAAATTGACACGTATAGCATAATGTACAATAATACTACTTTTTAATGCCTTTAGTGCTCATTCACTGTAAATGCATGGATAAGAGCAGCCAGCACAATACCACGAAACATCTTTTTTTTGTTTTTTTGTTTTAGTGGAAGAAAGAAAGTACTTTGTTTGGGACAACAGAATGGAGAGATAGAAAGGGTATAGCCTAGAGGTCTGCAAGCCCGTCGGGTCCCGATGGAGCCCGACACGCTGAGTCCATTCGGGCTGGGCTCGGGCCATTTTTTTTTTTTTTTACAGATCGGGCTCGGGTCGGACTCAGGCTCATTTAGCTTCTCTCCTTTTATTGTGCCCATATATGCGCAGAGCACACATGGCTACTGTATTAAATACTGATTATATTATAAATATTATACATCGCCTAAGCAATACGCAATGCATATACGCACACATTAGCATTCAAGTGACCATGCAGAGCATCAGGGAGAAGTTGGAGCGTGGAGTTACAAAAAGTTCCCAATGCTTCGGGAAAAGCTGCATTTTTGATCAGCCATGCATTTGATGATGATCCTGACTGCCATCTCCTCACTGGATGCGCCTTTAGAGAGAAATGCATCTTTAGGGATTTTATAATGAAAGAGTTTTTGTTTTCGATTCGAATTATTTCGTTTTAAAGTAGTAATTCAAAGCTTTCTATAGATACTATATTTATCAAGTCAGCGAGGCAATTATATGCTGTGTTTCGGTTTTTCAGAAGCGCACCGCTTTTTTTTCTTCTTTATTTTATAAAAGCATGTTTTGTTGATATTGTGTGCACACAAATAAAAGTAGACCCTTTACAGTTCCGAACAACGTAGCCTTTTACTCTTACCTTTATGAGCAAACATGACAGCGTATTTCGAAATGTTTCCAAAGCAAGTGATCGCTCTGGCACGTCCAGTAAAGCGCGCTTCAGCTTCCATTCTCTGCACAAACTACTGGATATGCATCAGTGCACATTTATCTAGGTCAAGCATTTAAACTAACATTGTGGAGCTGTTTTATAATTATAAATTTAATTTTAGATAAATCGTGATGATTTGAGAAAGCTAAATTGATCAAACATAGGCTATGATCAACTCGCTGTCTGCCGCTGGCCGCTTGGTCGTTACTTTAAAAAACAAAAACTTACATTTAACGAATAAAAAAATGCTCCAAACGTTTTTCTAAATTAACTTAATAAAATAACGAAACGAAATACAATCACTTAGCCATTTCATACAAAACTGAACTATTTTAATAGCTGAAACAGTAGTAGATAAGCTGTTTTGGGAGAAGGGGGAAAAAAGACGGGCTCGGGTCGGACTCGGGTCGAGAATTCTGATGAGCTGTCGGACATGGGCCGGGCTAGGGCCTGAGCGTCTCGGGCCAGGGCTGGGCTAGGGCCTAAATTTTAGGCCCGTGCAGGGCTCTAGTATAGCCATCAGTATGTGCCATCAGTGAAGAAGACTACATTCTCCCCCTAGTGGAGAGAGGGGAGATGACAGCATCTTACATGTTTTTTCTGTACCTCTCTGTCCTGTCCTATTATATCTTAAAGTAATTATTTGGAGTTAAATGATGTTCAGCAGTTTGGTCAGTACTAGATGCAAAAATCTGCCGCCTTGCTTTTGCTACTGTAACACAATCTGTGCAAACCCAGTGTTCTGCAGAGAGACAATGAGAGGATAGAATGTGAAAATCAACAGTGACTTATGAAAATGCTTCAGTTGTGTAACTGATTTCACACTAAGCCAATCACAGTACTACAGACAAATATTTTTCATTCTGTGATTTTTATTTGTATTTTTTTAATTTATTTTTTTAATTTATTATTTATTTATTTTATTATTATTATTTTTTTATTTACGGTAATATTTTGGATGATACTTTAGAGCAGTGGTTCTCAATTCCAGTCATGGGGACCTCTTGCTCTGCACATTTTGTAGGTCTTTCTTATCTGACACACTCAGTTCAGTTCATGGATGATGATCTGAATCAGGTGAGTTAAAGGAGACATGCAAAATGTGGGGTCCCCAGGACTGGAATTGAGAACCAGTGCTTTAGAGTAACCAGATTCAGCACTGTACACTGAGATTTTTGAGATGATGATAAAACTAAATATTTTGATATTGGTTGATTCATCTTTTGAGTTGTCAGAATGAGCAAAATGCACGTCTCTAATAGAAAGACAGATAGTGGAAATGGACAACAGCCTTTGCTTTATAAAATATCTTAAGATATGCATCTGTGTGTGAGTGTTTACATGTGGTTAAAAGTGAGATGAGTGTGACAAAGGAAGTACAGTTGAATGTCTGTTCTTCATTTCTTGTGTTCTCAATCTCATGCACAAAAAAAATAGTTAAAAAATACTCACTGCAAAAGTAAATACTAAAAATAAAAGTTCAAGATCATCAGTCACTTTCCTCTGTAAGAAGCAGGGAAAGCTGCCTGCCAGTGTGTGTGTGTTTGTTTGGGGCTTTCCTTTAAGTGTACTAAAAATAGTTTCCTACAGGAGCCTGTTCTCAGTGTGTGTGTGTGTGTGTGTGTGTGTGTGTATTTCTGCAGTCTGTTACTCATATTCTATTTGAGGTGGTTTCTTTTACAAGAATCAAGTTTTACCCCTGACCCATCTCTGTCTCTCTCACACACACAATACAAAAACAAATATACACTCACGTAAGGAAGTGTCACAACAGGAAGTAGGGGGTGTTGGGGAAGAAAGATTTAGCTCAGAGAGGCACAGACTGCAAGGGTCAGTTGCTGTCTACAGTAGCTGTGTGCATGACAGTAACTTGAGTCAATCTGGCAGGCCTGACAGAGACAGAGAAATGTGGGCACACAGGGGGAAATGGGTCTTGCCCCCCACCCCTCCGCCTCAACCTTACCACAGGTAACTACACTTGCTTATGCCTCCATGTGCTTAACGTTTGATGGCCCAAGCTGCTTGTGCCAGTTCATTTAGCTGTAAGAATGACGCTCTGATCTCTGGTCAGCACTATGACATTGCAATATTTAAATCTGAAGCCAGCTGCAAGATCTAACAACGCTTTCGCTGCATCAGAATATGTCAAATTATATAGTATACCCCAGTTCAGAGGATTTAAAAAAAAACAGGCTATTACTATGAGAATTCTGGAATATGTATTCTGTGGACACTCTACTAAGCCAAGGGACTGGATTTGGGAATAGCAGTGTAGCAATGCAACTTGTACTGGTAGGTCATGTGACAGTGACGCATAGTTGATGTAGTACACTACAGTCAAAAGTTTTTGACCAGTAAGATTTTTAATGTTTTTTTTAAAGAATTCTCTTGTGCTCACCAAGCCTGCATTTATTTGATCCAAAATACAGCAAAAGCAGTAATATTGGGAAATATTTCAATTAAAATGGCTGCTTTCTATTTTAATATATTTTAAAATGTAATCTTTTCCTGTGATCAAAGCATAATTTTCAGCATCATTACTCCAGTCTTCAGTGTCACATGTTCCTTCAGAAATCATACTAATATGCTGATTTGCTGTTCAAGAAATGTTTATTATTATTATTATCATCAATATTTAAACAGTTGAGTCAATTTTTTCATTCTTTGATGAATAGAAAGATCCAACGATCAGCATTGGAAGAAATGATAGAAATTAATACTTTTATTTAGCAAGGATGCTTTAAATAATGATAAAGACATTTATAATGTTACAAAATTTTCTATTTCAGATAAACGCTGTTCTTCTGAACTTTCAATTAATCAAAGAAACCTGAAAAAATGTCTACTCAGCTGTTTTCAACATAATAATAATAATAATAATAAATGTTTTTTGAGCTGCAAATCAGAATATTATAATGATTAGAAGGATAATGTGACTGGAGTAATGATGCTAAAAATTCAGCTTTGAAATCACAGGAATAAATTACATTTTAAAATATATTCAAAGAGAAAGTTTAAAAATGCTACTGTTTTTGCTGTATTTTGGATCAAATGAATGCAGGCTTGTTGAGCAGAAGAGACTTCTTTAAAAACATTAAAATCTTACTGTTCAAAGACTTTTGACTGGTAGTGTATATCAAATTTATTTTATGCTTTGCATTTTATGCTTTTATGCATGTTCATACTATAGAACATACCTTTTTTAAACAGATGTTAGGACCTACTAGACAGTAGCTATATGATTTCTGATTCAGCTTTTGTGTGGTCTTGTAGCGTTAGCGTGTGAACTTGTATGTTCTAGCACGCATATCGTAACTATCAAACTAATCTGTAACATTTATTGCGACTTAAGAGAACAGCACTTGTATTTTATAAACTTAGCCAATTAAGGGTGTGCAGCTTGCTTCTAATATTGTGTATGCATCCGCTGTGCTGTCATCACAAGCAAATGTTTACTAAATATGAGCCAATTCAGTGAATGCATACAGAAAGCAGCGTTCTCGCCCATTATGTAAATACAGGTTAAGAATATTTACTTTTCTGCTTTCATCCAAAGCAACTTACATTGCATTGAATTGCATTTTATCAATCATGCATTCCTAGGGAGTTGAACTCCTGACCTTGCCAGAGCCATGCTCTGCTGCTAATAAAGTGCATGTAAATGCAAATGTCACTTTTGCATCTCAATCAGTCTTCTCGAAATAACTGACATTCTGGTGTTCATGTACTGTATATATTGTGTCTGGCTTGTGTTTATAGGCTGGTTGAATTTTAGTTTCACTGTCTGGTTGTTCTGTGTTCTTGAATGTATTTATGCCAGATGTAGTTAACTACCAAACCTGCATATGGAAACCATCTGTGACCACCAGCTCTTATCTTAGAATCTCATCACAAGTGTGTGTGTATGTGTGTGTGTGAGTGAGAGAGAGACAGATAGAGAAAGATAGCAATGTGGGGTTATGAAAGATTGCTATGTTTGTGAGTAAGAGGATTACAGAGTTTAGTAATAGTTCAAGTTGTATATTTTGTGGAAACAGTGTGTCTGATTTTTTTTTTTTTTTTTTAGAAAGAAGCACCCATAATCTGTGCCTAGTTCATAGTCATTTTTGCTTGGTTGTATATATCATATTATGTCATCTATTAATGCACAATCTGATACCACAAACTTTACTTGAGTAAATAAATCAATGTTTTTTAAACACTGTAAACAGTGTGAAAATCCCTGCAGGCATGCAGTTACTCAATGTAACCACAAGGTGGAGATCCAGTCTACAGATGCACAAAATCATTATTTCTTTACAATCTGTTTTAGACTCAAGCCCATAAAAAGGGTTAATTTGATACTTGAATTAAGGTGCTTTACTAGAATGTGTCCTGCTGAGGTGCTACAGTGAAAATGAGTATGGATGGATTGATTTCTGGTGGAAATTTCTTCCTGCTGTTTCTGATGATATATTAGATCAGGCTGAATCCAGGTTACAGTGGATCCTACTTGTCACTCCTACACAGTTATATTTCCTAGCCATCATTTCAGCTGTCCTATTTTCACCTCCTCTCTCCCTCTTTCTTCTATATGTAGCTTGCTCTCTCTTACACAAGCGCACACACAAATTGCTAAGAGAAGAATAGCAGGAAACAATATCTGGTTTGTGGTCCAACCGTAATTGTGTACGACTCCCATTTTTGTGACATCATTTCCTTCCTTCACAGGAAGTCTGTAGTGAGTGTGAACAGTAGGTAGTGAAGAGGAATCTTTCTGCTGACTTCCTTACTCTGTTGTCATGTTATAGTACACAGTCAGACACGCAATATGACCTAATGAGAATACTTCCCTTCTGGTTCTTGTGGTTCTGTCCACAGTGTTATTTTGGTATCACTGAGATACTGTTATAGCTTTTGTTCATATTTTGGAGTAGTTTTTAATTTAAGTGTAAAGACTTAAGTGTTGTTTTTTTTCTTATGTCTGTATAGTTTTTGGTATTAGTTAATTTAGCATATCAAGTTACACTAAATGAAAGTGGGAAATGTTCCCTTGGCGATTTGCTGAAGTAAAGTTTTTCTTTTACATTTTACATCTGTAATTTATTTTCTTTGAGTTAAAGTTTATTTAAGTATCTTTATTTTTTTTTTTCAAAATGAGTTAGTTAACTCAATAGCCCTTGTCTGCAGTATATGTGTACTGCATTTGGGGTTCAGTAAATCTCTATGTAACTGTAAAACATGTCAAATAAAAATCTTCAACAAATGTTAAGAGACATACACACATGCCTGCTAACACACAGAGTGACAGAAATCAATAACAGCCGAGAACCTGAGGCTATCTCTCTTTCCATCTTTTTCCCTCATGCCTTTTGCTTTTTCTTTTCTCAATGTCAAACTGCATTTATTGACTACTATAAGATCTTCCTCCTACCTGCTCTCCTGTTAGAAGTGTGCTCGCCCAGCCATAAATGTATTGTTCTCTGTGTGTGTGTGTGTGTGTGTGTGTGTGATTACATTTTGCGTTGTTTCTGTGACCTGTTTCTGTTATAGACTTTTTATCTTTGACCAGTTCTGTATAGAGATTTCCAAAGTAACCATTTGTCTGTAAGTGATGTTTGTGAACATAACTAGATGCACCACTGATCTGATCAGGTTTGTTCCATTATCAGAGTTATATCTCATTTTCTTCTATCAGAGAGAGAAAATGGTGACAGATGCAAAGAAGTAAGATCAAAAACAATCAGGCACCTAGAGGGGCAGCTACATTTGGGGTCCTACGAATGAGTCTCTTCTGAGTTTGACACTTCCTGGTGTGGTACAATGTCTGTGAGTGCAACCGGCAGCTAGAGCGTATGTGTATGCGCCTGCATAGACGCGTGTGTGAGAGTGCAAGCGGCAGCCACTGTGGGAGGAAAACAGAAGATGAACGCTTTAAGAGAGAGAAAGACATGAAGAGAGGACTGGAGGAACTCTCTTTGCTTTATGACTCTGCTTAGACTGGGACTGTAAGAACTTCCTGAGCGAGAGAGAGAGAGAGAGGGAGGAAGGAAAGAGAGGAGGGGGGGGAGGAATGTGGGGGTTTGCTTATAGGATTAAGTGTATTGAAGGCGGAATGGGAAGCGGATCACACGTGGAAGTCTGCAAGGATCTGGAGGACTGAGCGCTGTTTGCGTTGTCCTCCCTCTCTTTCCGAGAGGCGGAGAGCAGGATGGTGCGACCCTTCTCTTCTAGTTTTTCTCAGCATGAGGACTCTCTGACTCTGTGAGTTTGGGATTAGTTACCATTGTTTGATTGACAGCCCAAGGCTCCTGATGGAGCAGGAGCTAGGAGCAGGTTCACAGGACAGGGAAGAGGTCACAACCTCTCTGGCCTCCACGTCCGCTTCTTCATCCAACTCTGACCTCCCATCCAACCCACAGCCCGAGGGGGAGAGAGTCACAGTGGGTCGCCGGCATAGCAGCAGGACTTTTACTGGGTTACGGCTGTTTGGAAGGAGGTGAGTCGAACACACACCTGATGAGTGTGTTATGAGCTCATCCAAGTGCACTTGTTTTTGTCTATGGGTAGATGTAAAGAAAGATTGCGTATTCATGAGAACTTATGGAGAGTGCGTGCTCAAGTTTCCATTCAATGTTTCCATCTCAGACCAAAGGCTTGTGCTGTGTGTTTGCAGTAACAACACATCGTGTCTGTAACACTGCGTGATACTTAGCCAGACTGTGACTGTGATTTTAGAAAGTCACTTGAATATTTCCATTTCACATAAAGGCTCGTTCTGTCAATAAACTCCACGGACCTCAGTGAAAGAGTGCTGGCTCAGACATTCACGTCAAACTAAATTCTGACTAAACTGATCATTTTTTTAACATACTGTTTGACTTTAAATGTAAGTTTAAATTTCTACATGTAACACAAGTAATTGTATTTTTTTAGAGCAGTAACAATAAACGACTATTGAGTATAAATGTGATATGTTCAGATGAGTGAATGTGTGTTCACATTTAATTGCAAATAGTCTTTATAGTTACATCCACTTGTTTTCATTTCCTTAAAATTACACATTGTTTGAAGGACAACACGGGGCATGATGTGGAAAAACTATTTTGTAAATAATGGACTAAAATTAATGTACTATTTTTATTTGTTAATAATTAATTTTTATTTTTTATTTTTGTCTTCCTTAGTTCCTTTTTCGTCTTTAATCCAACTGAAATCTGCACTAACAGACCCAGATAATGGGATTGTAGCTTGGCTTCGTCCAGCATCTACACACGTTAATCACACTACAGTTGACCTCTATGTTGTATGCTTGCTCCAAGACACAGAGGTGATGCTTAATGTTTATTTAATCATTCAAATATTCAATTAAGTGTTGGGCTGTAGCTCTGCTATGCAAAACCTGCTGTAGCTCGATTATAACTGTGATAAACATATTCACTGATTCTGAGAAAAGAGGAGCATTGTGACAAGATTGTGTGTGTGTGTGTGTGTGTGGATAAGTTTACTATAAGCTATGCTTAAGGGGTAGGTGTTAAGATTTCAAGTTGGTATATCACTTATTACTATTTTCTTACATTTTGTTGAGAGTGTGAGCTAGTAGTGTGCTTGCAGAGAGAGTCTGCCCATGCGCTCTTTTAATTGGCTTGAATGTGTGATTGATTTTGGTCTGGTTGATGTCTGGTGTGGACAGACAAATTGCTTGTCACATCACGTCTGGTCAGGACACTGTTGTGTTACTCTGGCCATCCATCCAGGGTGTTTCCCTGCCTTCGGCCCAACAGTAGTATGTATGTTTTCAGTAGAGCATGTTTGTTAGGTAAACATGAGTGTGTTTGTGTGTGTCTGTGACTCTCTCAAACCCTCAGAAATCTGAGGTGGGACTCTATACTGGTTCTTCTGCTGATTAGTCACCATCTATTTTTAATCTGGTTTCTATCCATTGAACCGTTTCAAAGAGCAAACAGAACATGATGGACTGATAAAAGAGCGAGAGAAAGAAAGAGGTGGAGGAAGATGGTAGGAAATGCAAACTCATCCCATCATCACCTACATATGCAGAATATACAGTCATAACTTAATAATGATGCAGAACATTAAGAGATCACAGAGTGATTAGTTATGTCACCAAGTGTGGCAGAATGGGAGGATTTGCTCAGCTAAAATGATACACGGTAATGTCAGCTCTATAAGGTTTGACAGAAGCTCTTTCAGCATGACAACATTTTTATCACCTCTATTATCTCTCGCCTTCTCAGCTCTGCATGTGTTCCCTCTGATCAGACAGCGCCTGCTGTGTGCGTGAGTGTGTCGAGCTTATTAATTGATGCATGAAGATGATCAGAGATGTGAGAGGAGGATGTCAATCAGACTGAATTATTAACTTTCCCTGGTAGAGCTCGGTTTCTGTGGGATCAGATTCTTTTCAGACAGATCACAGGAATAATTAAGACTACAGCTGCCAGAGCTGGTATACAAGTCTGTATGTGTGTGAATTGTGAAATGAGAGTGTGTGTGTGTGTGTGTGTGTGTTTTCATTGCTTGGTATGTGAGATTACGTTAAAGAAATTCACATTGAGCTTTAAAGAATGGACATCATTTGTATTTTCACTTCCTCTGCTCACACACTCTCTTGCTCTGTATTTGTTTATTCTGTCATTTTTGTTTGTTTACATTTTCATGCCTTTGTAAACAATCCCAGGCAGGGTTATTTATGAAACCCCGCCCAATGTTGGTTTTCTTTATTTGTTGAATACTCAATTGAGTTTACATCTGACGTCAGAGATGACGTTAAGTGCAAATGAAAGTGAGTATGTGCGTGAATACATTAACCTTAGAGTGCTTTAGAGCATGATGGGATATTTCTGATCATGTCCTGGAACTCTCTGCTGTAAAACAGCAAGTTCCTCTGTGTTACCATGGCAACCCTGTGTCAGGCTGGAAGAACTCAGTGGAGACGCATTCATCATGTCAGATTCCAGCTATCTGGGTCATCTCTACATATAACCCTGTGATGAGTGACAAAGCCATGTGATGGGAACTTTTGACAATACTGACTCATGTATGTGTCAATGTCTGACGTTCTCTGAGTCTACTCATACTTGTATGTGTGCGTGTATTTAGTAAAAGGAGACCTATTGTGCCCTTTTTTACAATATGTAATGTACTATAAGTCTCAGGTGTCCCCAGAATGTGTCAGTGTTTCAGCTCAAAATACCCCACAGATCACGTATTATATCATTTAGAAAATGCCTACTTTGAGTGGGAGCGGAAACACGCTTTTTTTGTGCATGTCTCTTTAAATGCAAATTAGCTGCTAATTTGTGGGGAGGTAATATTATAATAAGATCCTCTTTCTACGTCACGGGGGGAGCAAAATCTGAGCAGCTCACTTTTTCACAAGCTTGCAGAGCTTCATTTCTCATGACATTTAATAATTATAATATTTTTGTATTCCAACAGAACTGGTGGTAAAGAGGTTCAGTAAGTGAATCAGATGTTCAGAATTCAGTACCCTAGGCTGCTACTAGGGATTCAGTAAATGAGTCGGTCAATAGACAGATTAAAACTGATAGCTCAAGAGTTGTAGACAAGTTCGAGAGTGTACATTTTTATAATGAAATGATGTCATATGTTACCTGCTGTATGCAGTTGTGATTCTTTTGGCCTATTGATAGTTTTCAGTCACGTGACCGGCTCGAAGACTTGGAGGGCAAAACATCCATAGAAATGCAGCACAAGCGTGTCAATTTTTCATCTGTTTCCCAGCCGCAAATATTTAGATCGCCTCTCAAAAGAATAAAACAAAGGTATTTCTGAACAAAATAGCCAAAGTTTTGGCCATTTGCAATCCATATTAAGCACCCGCGGCAATATTTCAATCATAAACAGTGCGACAAAACGTTGGAAAAACAATTGAAGTGCCTTAATATATTTAAAACAGTAATATTAAAAGATCAAATTCAGTAATCACTACATTAATGATGCATAGTTTACACAGGCAAGCAGATGAGGCCAGAATATGAACGCAGTCCGCTTAACGGGCAGTTGTCGAGATATAATCATAAAAGGATTATAATCAGCTATGTGGTCTATTCTGTTTGCAGTGCAGGCAGTTTGATTTCGATGGAAGTGATGCTTAAAAACACTGTTTTGTCGTGACACACTTAAACACATTCTTGACATTTTCTTGAATTTTTCATTTTAGTGCCAAGTAGCAGAGAGAGACAGATGAATAAAGGAGAATGAATCAAACATGCTTTCCATGATCTTCAGGAGCACTTTCATTTCTATGATAAGTAGAGAGTGAGAGATGAGAAGAGAGGTGGGGAGGATGGACATGAAGGACAGAAAGTGCACTTGAAGTCATCTGTGGCATTATATTCTAGCTACAGAGTCCTGTGTGTTTGTCAGCACATTCAATTTCTCATTTTAAGTGGAGAAACTCTGTGTTCTTAAAGCTGAACTGAGACTAGAGCTGCATATTGCAGTGCAAAAACAAAAAAAGAAAGGAGATATGACAGATGAGTGTGGTGGTCAGTGTAGAACAGAAGATGATCTGTCCTTTCTCCTCTCTGTGTGTCATTCTCTCTCTCTCTCTGAGCTTCACTGCACAACGACCCGTTCAAAACCACAGCAGAAGCCAGAAAACTGAGCATCCATCTGTCAGCACCTCACTGGGCAGTATATCGAGTTTGTACGATATATAGACATATTCTTTATAAGCAATAGGATATGAGGCAATACTGTTTATATCGATATGTTCAGGGGCGTCGCTAGTGGGGGGAAAAGGGTGACAGACTGCATAGGGCCCAGAGGTCTGGGGGGCCCGCGATGAATTCTAATCGCGTAACCGCATAAAGCAAATACTCCAAAAGCGCGAAGTAGCGCTCCCCGATGCATCCGCCAGGCACGCGTCAAAGCAGAACGAGCGGGAGCAGTCACCCGCACAGCACTGACGATGGTGCGCCACGATTTATAAGAGATAAACAGCGCAACTCGCTTGATCCATTCAGATGTGACACAGAATTGTTATACAGTCGCGTGATAGGAGAACATTAAAAGTTCTGTAGTGATGCTAGCTGAAAACAGCCACAACAATGAGGTATATAGTATATAGCACCATAGTAATTTAACTTGAAGTTATTAACACTGTACAAATAACCTATGTGTTGGCAGAAATGTATTTATTATAAGTGTTTTTTAACTACAAATTTTATAGTTTATTAATACTTATTTTAAAAACCATATAACCATGGTAATGAGGACCATGGTTTTACTTCTTGTGACCACCATCCTACTAATACTAGTCAGCTAAACTCTGGATTATAAGCAAGAACTTATTTTTTTTTTAGATGTTTAGTTCTAATGAATTTTAATTGAAGTAAAATGTTAATTCAGTAAGGGCCTGATTAAAGATAAATATCAGTGTTTTATATAAATGAGGTGTTTATTATTAACAAATAATAAAGTTCTTAAATGGAGATTCACCCAAAAATGAAAGTTGTCATTATTTACTCAACATCATGTTATTCCACACCTGTATGAATTTCTTTCTTCTGTGGAACATAATTTGAGAAATTCAAGAAATTTTTGTCCATACAGTAGAAATCAAGGGTAACCAAAATGGTTTGGTAACATTCTACAAAATCTTCTTTTGTGTACAAGAGTGAAGATTGTATACTGAACGTGATTTTGTGGGGGCCCCGTAGCAAATTCAGTGCACAGGGCCCAGAATTCCTAGCGACGGCCCTGGATATGCTGTACAGTGGTTTGAAAACGAGCGCATCTGAAAATACAGCGGAGGACACAGACTGAGCCACTGTGGAAGGTGCATAATACAATTTGTTCTAAACACATGACAAACTTTATATGAAGTAGCAGAGAGAGACAGATGAATAAAGGAGAATGAATCAAACATGCTTTCCATGATCTTCAGGAGCACTTTCATTTCTATGATAAGTAGGGAGTAAAACTCATGCACGCCAAACAGACGCACAATGTAATAACAGCGTAATAATTCTGACTTAAATATACATTTTGCTGAAATATTTGTAGTAGGACAATAAATGTGTTATATGTAGAATTTTGTGTCAAATGTGTCATATGTATGATAGCACTAACTAAAGTGACTCTAATGGGGTAATCAAAACAGCCTTTTTACGCTTTTTAAAAAAAAGTAAATTTTAGTAAATTTAACTTCTGCTTTAAAAGCATTATTTTTGTTTTTAGACTGCAATGTTACAATATGTTAGAATGTAATTTTAACCCTTTTTTAACATAATATATGGTTACATTCACTTTATTTGTTTAATCCAAATACAAAGCATAGAAAATACCAAGATATATACAGTATACCGCAAATCAGCCAAAAAATACAGAGATATGAATTTTTGCTCATATCACCCAGCCCTACCTCACGACCTGGCTCTCCCTGCCAACTGCCCTACTTTACACTGAGAGAGAGATGAAGGAACGGAAAGTGAAGGAAGGGTTTTGTCAGTTCATT
The DNA here is from genome assembly GCF_012432095.1 of Onychostoma macrolepis. Classification (NCBI taxonomy): domain Eukaryota; kingdom Metazoa; phylum Chordata; class Actinopteri; order Cypriniformes; family Cyprinidae; genus Onychostoma; species Onychostoma macrolepis. Next base: position 25,206,000 of record NC_081161.1, on the reverse strand, counting down.
TAGAGTCAGTGTGTGTTTATGTCTAATAGTAACCACATCACCACTCTGTGGTGTGTGTACATGTGTACATGTAAGCTAGCTCAACAGATTCGTGTGCCTGATATGTGGTATGGCAGTTAGACATCTTAAATGTGTGGATGCACACACACGCTATGGGCTGCAGTGGTGTCTTTTCCTCAACCTCAGAGAGAGAGAGAGAGATGGAGTGAAACTAATGAAGGAAGGCAGTTGTAAAGAGCAGTGTTATTCTGTCAGTGTTGAACAGGAATGCAGCATAATATCAAAGCCATACTGCCAGTAGCAATCCTGACTCACATGATGCTCTAGGTGAGATCAGGAGAGAGGTGCACCTACCGTTCAAAGGTTTGGGGTCAGTAATATTGCATAGCAGTAAATTGTGAATATTGTGAAATATTATATAGTTTTCATGGAATTCGGAAAGGAAATTTCAATAGAATTGCATTTATTTTACATAAAAATCTTTTGTAACATGTCTTACTTTTTAATGGTAAATTAATTAAAAATTAATTAAAAAAACACCAATATACTATATTTGCTATAAGTATATGATCAAGTTTAAATATATATAACAGTAAATCGCAACTGAATTGGAAATCAGTGGGAACATTTTATGACCCTTTTTATTTTATGCACAATTTTTATGGTTTGGCTGGCTGTATTGATTTCTAGCAAGTAGAGAAACTGTTTTTTTTTTCATAGGCAGTTCGCGTCTCTTACTTCTATGGTGCAGACGGCACCATACAGCAGCTGAAGCGAGAGGAGGCGTAGAAGTATAATGCTGGGAGCCGCTCAGAAAGAGCTACCTGCTAGGTCACTATTCATTTTCACTGAGAGGGGTGGAACGGATAGTGGGCGCAGCGCTGTGAAAATGCTGCAGCTGAGTGAGAGAAATACATGTGTGGGCGCTCCAGAGAACACTGCCGCTCTAGGATATCGCCTATACCAGGACCCTACTTCTGCTTCTTGCATGGGTCTTGTGCTGCTGTTAAAATTGAGAACTGTGCATAGATCCTGCTCAATAGTTCTGATCTCCATCAAAGTGGCTTTAAGTGAAATCTTCAATAAATCCTCTTTTATTTCTTTCTTTTTTATTTATCACATTTTTTTTATATATATTTATGCATAACATAGTTTATAAAAAATTTGGTACCTGCCAAGAAAAAAAAAAAAAAAGAGTTGCATGTCACTTGCATTCCCTGTCACTTATTGGTTAGAAGAACAGAGTAGACTAAAGCAGAAGCTGAAGTGTCTATGTAACAACCATCTCGGCCTGCTGCTGGAGCATGACTGATAGTGATTCTGTGTTCTAAAGTACAAGAGCTCTTGGATAATGGATTAACTAAACCAAAACCCGCACTGCCTGATTTAGAATAGGCATGAAGTGCTTTATGGGTTTATATTGTTTAGTGTTATACTGATGAACTAAAGCATCAACTAAATACACACAAGAGAAGAACACCACACACAGAGAAAGCCCCGATCTATGAGCCGAGGTAGTAAATTATTGTTCACCATTTGTGTTGTATACCAGCATGTGGGTGTGTGTGTAAGTTCAAACTTTTGTCTGTTCACTGTCATTCTATTTCCTTATCTCATTTTTTCCTACCACTCTTATTGCACTAAAGAGGATAATGTTCTTTGTATGGTTTACAATAATTCAAACAGCAGCCTAACAGAATGGTTTAACAAAAAATGGCCTATCACGCCAGGTATCATCTAGTTCTATATCATAAAAGTGGCTCATTTAACTTATGCATGATACACCAAGTAATATGATGGCTTTGTGTGGCAGAAATTTAAATTTACCATTCAAAAGTCTTTAGTGAAAATGTTTCTACTGTATTTAGCATTTTTCTAATCTAAATCTAATTTGTTGAAATTTTTGATGTGTTTCCATGCAAAGACATGCTTTTGTGAGCTATATTGTTAGTTTACTGCAGAATGCGCAGATGTCCCATGCATATAACACCCGTGACATACAGTACATCCTATTTAGGTCTAAAGGGTGTAGATGAGTTTAGAGCCATATGCACACAGTCATACGATGATGTCTATTTTTGTTGTGTGTTTGATCACACCTGTGTTGGTTTAAGCAGAAGAGGTGTGTCTTTGTCATTAATCACGACATTCTGCCTGTCCGACAGGTTATGTGTAAGAATATAAACACCACCTCCTTACTGATGTGTGCCAGTCTACAGTAGAGTAAATATCAGTGCCATAGAATCAAACGTGATTTTTGGAAATGTTTGAATTACAGCTGGTCTAATCATTAAAAGAAATCACTAGTGTTTGGACAGTTTGATTTCAAGCTAATCAATATCCTTTCTTTTTCTCTCCATCTCACTGGCTCTCCTAATGGCTTAATCATCTGTCATAGGTTAGTATCCATGTCTGTTTGAAAGCATCTCTTCTGCTGACACAGTCTCTGGGTAAAAGGGGGATCTTGTATCCTTCAAGTGTACAAGAGTACAAGAGTTTCTCAATTAAATATACATTTACATTTAGTCATTTAGCAGACACTTTTATCCAAAGCAACTTACAAATGAGGACAATAGAAGCAATCAAAATCAACAAAAGAGCAATGATATGCAAGTGCTATAACAAGTCTCAGTTAGCTTAACGCAGCACACGTATCAAGTTTTTTTTTTGTTTTAATTATATAATAAAAAGAAAATAGATATAATAGAAAAATAATAGAAAAAGCTAGTGTTAGAGGCCTTTTTTGATTTTGTTAATTGTATAATAAATAAAAAACAAAAACAAATAGAATACAAAATATTAGAAAAGCTAGAGTTAGTTTTTTTTTTTTTAATTATACACTAATGTTCAAAAGTTTGGGGTTAGTTAGATTTTTTTTTTTATAGGAAAATACTTCTAGTCAGCAAGGATGCAAATAAACTGATGAAAAGTAACACTAAAGACATTTAAAATATTATTATAATGTTCTTAATTCATCAATACAGTCTTAAAAAAGTATCATGGTTTCTACAAATATATTAAGTAGCACAAACATTTTTAATTTTGATTGAGAAATATTTCTTGAGCATCAAATCAGCATGTAGAATGTATTTTTGTTAAAATACAGTAAATGAAGCCCTGTTGGGAATAATAATAATAAAAAAAAACTTATTTCAAAAAAATTTCAAATCTTACTGACCCTGAAACTTAAGTTTTGTAATTAATCAAGTAAACATTAATGAAAAACAAAGAAATAAATTATGCATAGATTGGATATTGTAAAGGATCGATTTTTTCGAACTCACAAAGACAAACATCTTTGATCAAGAAGTATACATCACAGTGAAGGGTGTGTGCTCTCCAACACATGGAAACATGTCGGCTTGTTACCAAACTACTGGTATTTTTGACAGCACTGGGAATCCACTGGGAATAGCAGCCATCTGCCACTGAAACAGTCTCTGATCCTTTTCCCTATTAACACACACACAAACACACACACACACACACACACACACACACACACACACACAGACAGATACTCTCAATAAGGTCACCAGCCACTATTCACCTGTCACAATCTCTCTGCTTCTATCCGTCCCTGTCTCAGTCTCCATGTTTTTCCATCCCTCGGTCTCATTCAAGGGTAACCAGGCAAAGATAAAGGGACACAGGGAAAAAGGAGTGAGGGAGCACAAACACCAAAAATAATCTGATTGTCCAGGGCTCAGGCTCTTAAAGTCATTGAAAGTCCTGTCTTTTTGTTTCTGAGGTTCTCTTTGCATGCGGGGTGTCCCTTTTAACACGTCTCATATAATATTATTTTCTCACTATTGGATCTCTTATATGGTACCCCTTTTGAAACTGTGATGCTGTGACTATTCTTTCTGCTGAGTGTAAAACAATTGTGTGAAAATTGTTATCAAAAAAGAGATCGATTAAAAAGAGGGATCCATGTTTAAAATCGCATTACTACATCAAAGATGAAGCAGGGATGCTTTATATGGAGTAAACGATCTGGCCTGTTAAGTGATATTTGTAAGATGGATTGTGTTTATTGATGTAACGAGACAGAATCAGGGTGATCAATATCTACCATTTTCTCTGAAGCAAGAGATCTTGGTCATAATCAGACCTGGATGAATTTCATTTGCTAAAAGCACTGCCATTGTGATTGTTGTGATCTTACAAGAGTGATAAAAAGATGTTAGCCTCCATGTGGCCATGGAGAGTCTGGAGTCTCTGTGTCTGGTTTTGTGTCTAGAGGGTCCGAGTTTCCCTTTCACATACTGGCCTGTGACCGAGGAGCTGAATAATGGTCTGTTTTAATACATAGACATTCAGATGCACTGACTTCTGTGTTTATGTTTGTATGTGGAAACTTGTATTGTGTTCACTTTTTCAGACAGTCACACATACTTCTGTTTTTGTTTTTTTTAATCACAACATAATGTTGTGGGTTCCACTACAGGGCACGCACACCTTGCGTTTTATTAGGTTAGATCAGTATTCTCTCCTGAATTGTTGCATTATGCTGTTCTAGAGGGGTGTGTGTGTGTGTGTGTTTGTGTTTTGACTGTTTATTTGGCATGTTGAAGCAGCAAAAGAGAGGGTAATGTTGGTGAGGGAAATGTCCTTTCCCAAACAGTTTGCTATCTGAGAAGAGCAGAATTGAAAATTATAAATATAGTTTTTAATGAAAAAGTAGTAAAGGTTTTCTCTTGGGGTACAAGGCTTAGGGGTTTCTTTAAACAATATTTAGAGTAACTGTTTTATTGGTATGTTCACATTTAGATAATTAGGTCAAATACTATATATGGTATATAGTATCAATATAGATTTCAAAATTTGATTCAAATTTACACTGTTAATGCGTATCAGTATTATTCTCAGGACATTATCCTGGTGTACTACACATAATGTTGTGATATGCTGCCATCTGGTGGATGGGTATACATGTTGCAGAATGGAAATGGTATATAATACCATTCTAATGTTTTGGGGTTGTAAGAGTTTGTTGTTTTCTCATGCATATCAAGACTGCATTTATTTAATAAAAAATAAAAACAGCAAAAACATTAAAACTGAGAAATATTATTTACAATTTAGGCTACAGCTGTTTTATATTTGGAAATCAAAATTAAAGAACAAACTGCAATTTCCTAAATTTCAAGGTCACTGCTTTGTCCTATCTGAAGTTATCCTAACAGGAGTAGAAGGGTCGTTTTTTAAGCATATTTCATAAATTAACTGTATTCTGAACCACAGTATTAAAAACTTAAATGAGTTATTTGAAAAAGAACTCTGATCAAAATTAGAGAACACTTATAGATACCTCCAAGTTGTTGGCGTTAATTTGGCACCTGGTGCTAATATCCTTAATTATATGACAAATCCTATTTAACTGGCAGCATTCCTCCAGCTTTTACTGAGATTGTTAGATGGTGGGCTGCTTTAAGGTGCCTGAAACCATAGATATGTATAGATTCCCTATTCGACCGCTCCGGATACGTTGACGAGTCCGCCATCTTGGAATGGTCAACTTGACGTCATTCACCAAAATAATCAATGAATATTCAAAGATATACAAGCATATATATCTTGCTGTTGTAGACGCACACAGTAAATGCACTCAAAGGTTTGCAGACCGTTCCAAAAAATGGCTGATGGCTTGCATATCGAGGTCCATAGAAACAGTCGCTAATGAGGCATCAACGTATATATATCTATGCCTGAAATCCTGCAACAGGAGGTTGGTTGTCCAGATGAAGGCCAAAGGCATGACGCTTTCAGCAACTGGAAGAGAAACTGGTCATTCCAAATCTGTGATTTCTCGAATATCGCAGGTTTACAGTGGCACTAATTCATTTAAGTCCCCTCAAAAAGGCTGGTTGTCTTTGTAGGACAAATGCACGAGAAGACAGGATAATGCAGAGACTCTAAATGGGGAATCAGTTCAACACTACAGCTGGAATTGCTTGCCAATTCAGTGCTGATTTTGCTGAACTGCTGTAACTCTCTAACATTTTAGTTGTAATCATCTTTCATGCTACTGTCGTTACTGTTCTCTAATTTTGATTACTGGGTTTTCCACAAAATAAAGGTTTTTGTTGAAATGCCTCGGTTATTTTGTTAACATGTTAGTAGAATACAGCTAATATTCCTTCAAATTTTGAGCGATGAAGATGAACAATATTTCAAGTATTTATAGATTGTTCTCTAATTTAGATCTTCGCTGTATTTTAAACTGTACATATTTATTCCTGTGAAGTCCGATTACTCCAGTCTTCAGCGTCACCTGATCCCTCAGAAATCAATCTGATATACTAATCAGGTGCATCTTAATATTCCAATGGAAACTGATACATTTTGTTATGGTTTCTGTTGGTAAGAAGTTTCAAAAGAAATCTTAGAAATCTTTTGTAACATTATAAAACGAGTTGTCACTTTTGATCAGTTTAATTCATCCTTGGTGAATAAAACCCCAATTTTTGAACAGTAGTCTGTGTAACTTTGTGTTGATGATATTGAGCGGAGTTTGATGTATTTGTCTGAGTACACAGGAACAGAATGATGCCCTTCAACTTAGTATCAATACGTGCGATTTAAGAATTTGTTAACAAGTCAATGCATGACACACTATTACACCTGTAATGTCAGCTTCTGACCAGCAGGTGCCTCCCTTTCCCAATGTCTGCAACAACCTGTGTGCTCATACAGTACATGGGTGTGTGCAGGAGGAGAATGGCTGATTAGATGGCGTATGAAGATTGAGCCGTCAGCGGATATGACTGACAGCTGGCCTTAGGTGGTAGCTCAGATGATTATCAGGTAATGATGTGCTGTGACACCCAGACAGTTGCTGTGGGAGACGGTTATCCGACGTCTGAAACAGCACATTCAGTTCACATATGGAAAATAAATGCACAGACAGGTTTTGCCTGTGTTCCTTGTTTGTGTGGTGACTCACACCCTCTCATTCCTCCCACTACTACACTCAGAGATGGAGTTCTAAATATAATCTCCTTGTCTGGTTCATGAAATGCTAATCTAAAACCCTTCTCGAACTATCAAGACTATCAAACCATCAAGTCTAATTCGTGTGTTGAGCAGTGTAACATTAGCTGCCACAGAGGCTCTAAGCAGCACCTTTACCATATATGGCAGACACAGACGCATGCATGATTGTTCATCTAACGGCTCTTTGGTGAAGCATCTGCATAGAACAGACTCTTTTTGTGTGTGCACATGCATATCGACAGAGGCAGAGTGAGTAAGTGTTTGTGTGGGTTCAGGTGTGGGGGAAGGAAGTGTACAGTGTGTGTGAATGCATATGCGACTGTTCACGTGTTTCAGTAGAAACGCTTTTTTAGTTTCTACTACCAATATCTCTTATAGCTCAGAGCATCACTTGTATTATGTTCCAATTTTGGGTACAGTTCTCTCTGGTGGCAGTCAAATGAATTCTATTGCAATAAAAAAAACAACCTTTAACATTAATGTTGCATGAATGCGCAAATATTACAAAAACCTTTTTTATTTATTTTTTTATTTTTTTTAGCATTTTTTAAAAAAAATATGTATTTATTTTTTTACATTTTAAATAGAGCTGCACGATTCTGGATAAATTGAGAATACAATTCTCTCCCACGATTCTGAACTAAACAAAATAATGTGTGACAATATTAATTGCTGGAGTCTATTTATTAAAAGTTTTATTATTAATTAAGTTTTATTACTATTAAACATTTTAATATATAATAAACATATTTAAAATATAATATATTTGATACACCAATTCTTAATATTAAAATTATGAAAGTGTTTTGAATGAAGTGTTTTGAATGAATAATTCAGTGACTTGCTCATAAACACATTTATAAACCCTTCACTTGTTTCGTTACTGGTTGAATCAGCATTTTTTGAAAACCTCTTGAATGATTCAATGACAAATAAATTTTTTTTAACAGTCACTTGTTGCCACCTAGTGACGGAGTGATGCAATTGGAAACGTTATTTGAAGCTGCAGTTACTTTCAAAAGATGACTTGCTCTATTTTGATCGCTACCATACATCAGTGTAAATGTTTATATCCTAACTATACACTTTCATTATGGAGTGAATATTGTGCCAAAATTATACAAACAAATCCAGCCTTTTGCAAATAAACACAATCTGCTTTGCAAAGAAAAACCTTTTCAGACCAATAGGAGTGGGGAACAGGTGAGTTTCTGTCTTATGCTGCGTCCCAATGTGCCTACTTATACTACGCCCTTAAAGTATGTACTCTTTTGGTGAAGAAAAAGTAGAAGAGTAGGCAAGCTTTGGGACATACTTTCACGTCACACAACTGAGTCTTTAACGGACCCGTTCATGTCGCATCTGTTACATGCACCCTGTCACTGTAAACTGGCCTGTCAATCATCTTGTCACAGTTAACATCCTCCACATTTCATTTCATTTAACTTCCTACCGTATTGGAGAAAAAAGAAATAGCTCGTTGATGTGCCAGTCATGGGTCTTTCATGCGGAGAACTCTAGCTATTTTCTGCATAATGATGCATTTAAAAGTTAACGACCAAATGGATGTTTATAAAAGTTCACATTGCTGTTGCAGATGAAATATAACACGGATAACAATAAATAAATAGTTTTTACCAGTTTAAATGTTGATTATTAGTAACTCTCAGACCCCTTTTTGTAAATCTCTCTACATTAAGGTCAATCACAGGCATCTGCCACGTTTGTAGTTTTTCTAACGCTTTTTATTCGTGTTTGTAGTCCTTGACCGAATCCTTCACCAAAGCGCAATGGATTGTGGGCAATTTTAGCCATTAGAGTGTGCACGGATCCACACTTCAAAAATCGACCTGAAATAGTAGACCATCCGGGGACTTTTGGCATACTCTTTTCAACATACTATGCTTTGGGACACACTTATTGTAGTCTCACATACTATTTAGGATGGATAGTATGAACATTGGGACGCAGGGTTACTATCTCTATAATTAACCATTTAGGTGTTTTCACAAAGCGACCCTACTACAGTGTCAGTGAAATTCACAACACATGCTGTAAAGTTGGTAACATGATTGATTAGTTCAAAAATCAGTAGTGACATGGCTAAACATTTAACTAGGCAGTCTTTCCCGATAAAAACTGATCCATTCTCCGTACCTCTTATTACAATTACTTTGTATTAGTAAAACCAACTTTAATTTTAATAAGGGATATCACAGTTTATTATCATATTTATGTTTATACATAGCATAGTTTATATACAGGTGCTGGTCATATAATTAGAATATCATCAAAAAGTTGATTTATTTCACTAATTCCATTCAAAAAGTGAAACTAGTATATTATATTCATTCATTACACACAGACTGATATATTTCAAATGTTTATTTCTTTTAATTTTGATGATTAGAGCTTACAGCTCATGAAAGTCAAAAATCAGTATCTCAAAATATTAGAATATTACTTAAGACCAATACAAAGAAAGGATTTTTAGAAATCTTGGCCAACTGAAAAGTATGAAAATGAAAAGTATGAGCATGTACAGCACTCAATACTTAGTTGGGGCTCCTTTGCCTGAATTACTGCAGCAATGCGGCGTGGCATGGAGTCGATCAGTCTGTGGCACTGCTCAGGTGTTATGAGAGCCCAGGTTGCTCTGATAGTGGCCTTCAGCTCATCTGCATTGTTGGGTCTGGTGTCTCTCATCTTCCTCTTGACAATACCCCATAGATTCTCTCTGGGGTTCAGGTCAGGCGAGTTTGCTGGCCAATCAAGCACAGTAACACTATGGTCATTGAACCAGCTTTTGGTACCTTTGGCAGTGTGGGCAGGTGCCAAGTCCTGCTGGAAAATGAAATCAGCATCTCCATAAAGCTTGTCAACAGAAGAAAGCATGAAGTGCTCTAAAATTTCCTGGTAGATGGCTGCGTTGACTGTGGACATCAGAAAACACAGTGGACCAACACCAGCAGATGACATGGCAGCCCAAATCATCACAGACTGTGGAAACTTCACACTGGACTTCAAGTAACATGGATTCTGTGCCTCCACTCTTCCTTCAGACTCTGGGACCTTGATTTCCAAATGAAATGTAAAATTTACTTTCATCTGAAAAGAGTACTTTGGACCACTGAGCAACAGTCCAGTTCTTTTTCTCCACAGCCCAGGTAAGACGCTTCTGACGTTGTCTCTGGTTCAGAAGTGGCTTGGTAGCCCTTTTCCTGAAGACGACTGAGCGTGGTGACTCTTGATGCACTGACTCCAGCTTCAGTTCTCTCCTTGTGAAGCTCTCCCAAGTGTTTGAATCGGCTTTGCTTGACTGTATTCTCAAGCTTGCGGTCATCCCTGTTGCTTGTGCACCTTTTCCTACCCAAATTCTTCCTTCCAGTCAACTTTGCATTTAATATGCTTTGATACAGCACTCTGTAAACAGCCACACCTTTCAGTAATGACCTTCTGTGACTTACCCTCTTTGTGGAGGGCGTCAATGTTCGTCTTCTGGATCAATGCCAAGTCAGCAGTCTTCCCCATTATTGTGGTTTCAAAGAACAAGAGATACCCAGAATTTATACTGTAGGGATGGTCATTTATTCAAACTCAAATGTAAATATTCTAATATTTTGAGATACTGATTTTTGACTTTCATGAGCTGTAAGCTCTAATCATCAAAATTAAAAGAAATAAACATTTGAAATATATCAGTCTGTGTGTAATGAATGAATATAATATACAAGTTTCACTTTTTGAATGGAATTAGTGAAATAAATCAACTTTTTGATGATATTCTAATTATATGACCAGCACCTGTACATGTCTTGTACAACATTTAAAACTAAAAGTGGCCTGTAAGGAGATATTTCATATTTCAACCAATCGGCACATTTTAGTCTGACAATAGCCTGTTTGGAAAAATCCAACTAAAAATGTGTAGCTTTATATATAAGGCCGAGCAACATTATAACTCATGAAATTAAGAATAAAAGGCTACTGTCAGGAATTCTATTAGTGGCTCTTTAAAATGCAAACGTTCGTCATCTGAGTCACTCCTAGAAGAGTCCTCGCTGTCCAGTTTGTGTCTTCACCCGTGTAGCACGCTGTTTATTAAACCACTGTTTATTAAAATGCTGAATTTAGTATTATATCAGCGTGAACTTGATCCTTCTCCCCAATTCACAGGACAAGAGTGACACCAGAAGAGAAATATTCATCATTTTGCTTAGTTAAAAAATACGTAATTATTTTAGACACAAAAAATTGTTACAAAATAAGTGTTACATCATTTAAAAAGTTTTAGACATTGTACTAAATAATGTGATTTGTTTTTCTTTCTTTTTTTTATATCACCTCTTGGGTGATATTACTATATCTGATACTAAATTAAATTGTCTAAGCTTTCATTTTTGGTACACAATATTGTCGCTATCCATAATGCATTTGCATTTTAGTATTACAATATATTGTGACACGATATATTGTTATACCTCTGCATTGTTTTGAATGTTGAACACTTGTATCAATATATATGTATATTCAATATCCTGCGATCCAACAGAGGATCAGAGGTACGGAGAATGGATCAGTTTTTATCGGGAAAGACTGCCTAGTTAAAAGTTTAGCCATGTCACTACTGATTTTTGAACTAATCAATCATGTTACCAACTTTACAGCACGTGTTGTGAATTTCACTGACACTGTAGTAGGGTCGCTTTGTGAAAACACCTAAATGGTTAATTATAGAGATAGTAAGACAGAAACTCACCTGTTCCCCACTCATATTGGTCTGAAAAGGTAAAGAGGTGTTTCGGGTCTCGGGAGACTAGCGTAAATTGACCGACCGCGCCATCTGCTGTTTTTGGAAAAGAAAGTTGCTCAGTTGCATTGTGAGAAAATCAAACCAAGTTTCCTCATAAAAAGGCAAATGAGTCTCACAGTTGTAACACACAATACATATATTTGTCCATACCTCTGCATTTTCTCTCAAATAGAGTTTTGTATTTGCAAATCACTTTGCATTTGTTTGAAAGTCGAGTTTTTCTTTGCAAAGCAGATTGTGTTTATTTGCAAAACACTGGATTTGTTTGTATAATTTTGGCACAATATTCACTCCATATTTCATCCCAGTATTTCTGTGATATGAATGACTGTAATAATACTGTGTAGTTGAAAAGACTGTTTGAAGCTGTTTCTTGCCTAAACATGCTAACTATCTGCACTTTGTGTCAGCGGCAGCGCAAACGCAGATGTAAATTTTCCGATAAGACTTTATCAAAGGATTAATAGACATCGTTGTCATTTAGAAATCAGATCACGTGTGTTTGAATCGAGATCGCCATCTTTTAACGATAATCATGCAGCTGTCATTTTAAAAAGGAAAAGTGCTGAAAAGAAACAGTAGAGCATGGTGAACTGAACATGTCTGAACTGATAAAAATGTATGCATTCAAAGCAGTGTAAGTTTCTTCAGTTCTATCTTGACGACTTGATTTTAGCATGGTAATGGATATGACAATGTTTTTGGTATTGGCGGAATAGGTCTATGCTGCTGAATTGCTGCTGCTGTTGGTTACTGCTACTGCCAATACATATGCTGATACGGTGCTGTGAGTATTTAAGACATACTGCTGCTGCACAAATAGCATATAAAATAACCTGTAGCAGATCTATACAGGTGGAGCTGGGGAAGGCGGAGGGTTTTAGAGGAACTATAAAAGCACGCTGGGAAATGCTCTAGTAAATGCTAGCCAGCCATTTAAATGTAAAGCAGAAAGCTCATTGGCTGCGTATGCAACACAAACCAATGAGCTTGTGCCAAGTACTTTAACGCTATGAATATTATCAGTTAGCACTAAAGGGATACTCCACCTCAAAATGAAAATTTTGTCATTAACTTACCCCCATGTCGTTCCAAACCCGTAAAAGCTTCATTCAATTATATGCTTTACGCTTTGATTTGAACGCAAACAGCATATCCCTGCGTCCAGGGGATATTCTCCAAAATGGAGTAACGAGGAGACGTTACGGTGCCTAATTGTTGAATAAAGTCATTATTTTTGTTTTATTTCCGTACAAAAAGTATTCTCGTCGCTTCATAACGTTACGATTGAACCACTGATGGCAGATGGAGTATTCTGACGATGTGTTTCATACTTCTCTGGACCTTGACAGTGTAATTTACTTGGCAGTCAATGGGACAGTCACAAGCCTCTCGGTTTTCATCTGAAGATGAACGAAGCTTTTAAAGGTTTGGAACGACATGGGGGTAAGTGATTAATGACAAAATTTTCATTTTGGGGAGGAGTATCCCTTTAAGGACCCATCAGCCTGCACCATCTAGTTTCATGACACAACTTGGCATTTAAATGTGTCTCCCAATGCATAAATGTAAATACCCTCCGAGGGTAGTTTAGAAACTGACATAATACATAAAAAATAGAAAAAAGCAGGTGTTTGGAGCTGAAATGTGCATAATTAGACATAAAACATCATAATCATAATATAAAGTTTGTATGTACATTCCACAGTGCATTGTATTGTGGACACTTTGCAGGCAAGTTCATGAACCTAAAACTAAAAGAGAAAAAGGCACAAAATTACAGGAAAAAAAAATAGGTGAACTAGTAATTCTGAAAAATGAAAGATTCATGCCTTAACATTGCAACACAATGGAAGGGTTTTACTTTTAACCTTCTTTCTTTCTTGAGAAATTTAAGTTTTTCTTTTGCATTTTGTGAAACAGAAACCGTGAAACTGTGTGTATGCTTGCGTGTTTCTCTGTGTGTGGTAGATGCCGTAAACAGCTCAGTCTGAGCTAGGTCTATCAGTCATCATAGGACCAAAAACTTTTGTGGTCCAACCACACGGACAGCGTTCAGGCGCGCGCACACAAACACACATACATGCTTGTGGCTGTGGCATCACACTCTGAACAAAGGGGCTGTTGCCGTCTCTCTGTCACATCAGAGTTAAGAGACATACACACACATTTTGCCCCGGCACAAACACGCATACCCATGTGCGGACACACACACACTCGCTTTGACACATATACAGCTGGCTTGGGGATGTTTGTGGTTGATGTCCTCCCCATAGGAAACCGGGTGCGTAAAATAGTAACCTTGCTCATGGGCTGGTGGGGTAGTTGAGAGGATGTTAGCTGTTTAAAACAGACAGTCTGAGATGATCAGTGTCTCTTTTTTTTCTTGCTCTCAATATGCAGAGATGTTGATTGATTTCCCCAAAAGTATAAAAACTGTAGCCATGAGGCACTTTCAGAACATTTGTTGCTGGTTTAATCTCTCTGTCCATCCTGACACAGTGAGTGTGAGTTTTTTGACTGGACTTTAATAATAATAATTTGTTACATTTATATGGCACTTTTCTGTGTACTCAAAGCGCTTTACATAGAAAGGGGGGAATCTCCTGAACCACCACCAGTGTGCAGCTTCCACCTGGATGATGCGACAGCAGCCTTATTGCACCAGAACGCCCACCACACACCAGCTTATTGGTGGAGAGGAGACAGTGATGAAGCCAATCAGTAGATATGGGGATAATTAGGAGGCCATGATGGTCAGAGGCCAATGGGCAAATTTGGCCAGGGTGCCGGGGTTACACCCACAAAGAGTCAGGACCTCGGTTTAACGTCTCATCTGAAGGACGGTGCTTTTTACAGTATAGTGTCCCCGTCACTTTACTGGGGTGTTAGGACCCACACAGACTGCAGGCTGAGCACCCGCTGCTGGCCTCACTAACACCTCTTCCAGCAGCAACCTAGTATTCCCAGGAGGTCTCCCATCCAGGTACTGACCAGGCTCAACCCTGCTTAGCTTCAGTGGGCAACCATCCTTTGGCTACAGGGCGATATGGCTGCTTGGCTATATGTTTGTCAAACCAGTGGCCAACAGAGGGAGTGTTGGGAAAAAATAATCATAATTTTTGCAAATACATTTGATGCAGAAATAACACACTTAATCTTACTTAAGCGCGCGTTATTAAAAGTTAACTGAATTATTGAAAAAAGCTAAATAGAATTACAATATAATTGCATATTGCTTTGGAACTCTAAACAAATCGTGTTTCAGATAGATTCACAGTACCTTAAAGGAACAATCCGCAAAATAAATATTCTGCCTTTGTTTACTCACCTTTATGTTGCTCTAAATCTATAGGACTTTCTGTCTTTTCTTCTGTGCAACACAAAAGTAGATATCCTAAAAAATGTCTAAGTATTTTTTGGCCCATGCAATAAAAGGCAAAGGGGTCCAGTGTTGTTTGGACCCTCTCCAAAATATAATTTGTAGAAGAAAAACTTCATGCAGGTTTGGAACAACATGAGGGTGAGGCTGAGCAAATGATAGAATTTGTAAGTCAGAGATAAGTTACTGTAAATTGTCTCACCAGCTTGCTGAGCTCATTTCATCATAATCTAGGAGTATTTGTGTACATATTTGCTGTGTTTACATACATATCTGCTGTATGTACATGCAAACATAGGTTCAAACAGAGCGTATGTTTTTAAGTTGTTGGTTGACTCTGATCTGCATGCATGATAGGTGTTTGTGTCAGAGGAAGCATGCCTCGTCAGTAGAATCTCTGTCTCTGATCCCTCGCTTTCTCTCTCTCTCTCACCAGCTCTCTTTTTGACCCTCCCACTCTCTTAGGACAGACTGCATGCTCTCTCTTTCCCCATCCCCAGTCAACCTTCTTTCTGTCTCCATTCTCCTCTTTCTCTCTCTCATTCTCTTCCCCCTCTCTCTCTTGCTTTCTCTGAAAGTTATCTGGTGAGGAATGGAGAAGACGTTTGGATGATTTTGACTCCTCCATCAGGTTGTACATTTCTCTGACTCTTCTCTCTTGAGAGCTTGATCTTGATGTTTAGGAGTTGTTGAGTGCAGTGTTGTGTCCTTTAGACCGTGATTGGTGCTAACGGTGCGTGTGGGAGACTGAGACATGTGAGCTGTATTAGGCGAGTCTGGTGAATCTCAAATCATCTGCGGCTTAGTTACAGTGACTCTAATCTCATTGCTGTCTGATTCTGTCATCAACTGTTGCTGCTGTTGTTTAACAGCATTGTGTTTTATGGTCCTGTGGTTTGTAGCTGTTTAAAGCCAGGTGTTATATTTGTTTCAGAGAAAAAAAGAGGATATCGCAAACTGTTGTTGTTAGCAGAACTCTTGCTAACCCTGTCAGTGAAACTCTAAAAATAGTGCACTAATGCATGTGCACTTGAGTTTGTGTATGCTAATAAGACACCTTAATACACCACAGTGTGAAAATAAAGGAAAAGCTTTTAACAGAGTCAAGCAAATGATTAAACTACTGTGTTTATAGGCCACTGTCTGTGTATGTGAGAGAGACAGAGAGACTGTAATTTCTAGCATGCTGACAAAGAGATAACGCAGATATTTATATGCATAAACTTCTTATTGCAGACCAGATAGGCTATTTATTTAGAAAAAAAGATAATAGCTCTGACCATAATTTCTGATTGCATGAGCCCCATTTGAAGCCTAAAATGCAGATGTATTGTACATTTAAGCAATGTTGTATGAGAGGCTGTGTTATAGTCATAGCAAAAGGGCACCGATAGGAATAAATGTTTTCATCAAGATTAAGTTGTGATTTTTTTTTACCATGGTTAAGTGTTTTTGGCACTTTAAAATGGGTTTTTGAGTACATGTGTGGACATGCACAGTTGGTGGAAAGTTCTACTAAAGAAGAAAATGAGAGCAGACTAAATGAATGAATGAACGGTGACAGCATGGGAAGAAATGAGAGAGAGGAACAGGAGCTCAGACAGTGTTAAAAACCGAGACTACCCAAAGTACAGGGTTAATGAAATCCATATGTTTTATAAACTCAGAAACTGTAATATTTATATGACAGATTACATTTTCTAGACATGTATTTATGCGCACGTTCTTAAAAGCAAAACACTTTTGAAATGTTCTTTAGTCTTTGTGTGCGTGTATGTGTGTGTGTGAACATCTCTAAATATTATTTGGATTTTGACTAATCAAACTAGGAAATTACCTAGTTTTCCCTAGAGGATAATTATTATGAGTTAATCCATTTATCAATCCAAAATTGGGTCATAATTGAGGACAAAAAAGCAGTTAATCAAAAGAAGCAAATATTCTACCTCTATTAATTTTGTTTCTCAGTCACCATGCAGACATACATCTCCCACCAGCTGCAGAGACACAAGCTTGATGAACAGTGATGATAAAACTAAAAACTCTTTGGCGATATGAAGGATGCAATGTTCCTCTAAAGGGATGCAAGATTAACATAAGATTGAGCAAAACTGCGTGTTATGTTCCCTTCAAGTTTCTGTATAATTACCAGGCTTTGTGAGAACTGTCGGAGATGTAGGTGCATAATGACAAATTATGCATAAAAATATGTCTAAAAGCGGGGGCCGGTGAATTAATAGGTATCTGTGCTAATCATGAAGACATGCCAAACCAGAAACCAACTTCAAAGCTTTATATTTACCCCCACTAATATTGAAAATATCCGATTACCCATGGAAAAGTCGATTTGCAGAAATGCCAAAATAAATCAGGATGGAGGTGGAAGATTAGGAAATATATACTTTGAAATTGAAAATAGCTTTCCCCACTTCTCATTATATGCTGTTAGTAAGAGAATATGAAGTGTGGGTAGACTCGGGTCATCTTTGCTCACATTCAGTTGTAACCTACAAGCCCCCTGCAGTGATCACCAGTGCCGAGGTAATAGAGAAGAGGTCACGTCTGACTCATCCACTCCAAAACACACTGAATTGAGTTTTTCAATGAATGTAGTTTCACTGAAATTCACAAAGGGATTTCAGAAAAGGGACACAGCAGCCCTTAAGCACACACACACACACACACACAGGGTTATTTTTATGGCACACACTTCACAGAGTTGAACTGTGATGTTGAGACAGAGGCAAGGTCAGAGCTTCACATGTATAATGGCCTGCAACAACAAGGCAGAATGCAGTCACAGCACCTGAAAGCGACTGCTGCAGCTGAGCGTTTGTATGAAACCACTGACAGCTAAAACCAACAACCAAAAGTAGGCGTTAATCTCATCAATGCAGCTCTGCTAGCTGGCGTCTCATCTAACTTTGCTTTTCCCTCGTAAAATGTGCATGTGTGTGTGTAGCTATTAATCAGCTTCTTTCTAACCTCTCCTTCAACCTCCAAGGTCTCCCCTCATCTCCTCTCTGGTAGATTGTAGTACAGTTTAACTAGCACAGGTGTTGCGTTATCTAATGCATTTGTGTGGAGAGGTGTAACCTTCACTTTACAAACAAAGCAACATTAGCACAGTTAATCTGTTCCACTGTGGATCTGAGAGTGTGTGTGTGTGTGTATGTGACACAGAGGCATGTTATATCCAGAAACTGCCTCTGTGCTCTCATGTAAATATTTACTCAAGCTGAAATGAGTCTCCCTCTCTCCCCCGCCCCTCTCTTTTGCCCTTTCTCTCTTCCTCTCTCCCTCTTTCTGTTATGTCTGTGGTGAGCTATGGTAAATTTCAGACATGTGATTGGGGTGAAAGGCATCTAAGTGAGATTTTACACTGAAAAGCAGTACATTAAGTTGTACATCAACAGTAAATGACCAGTGCAGGTTTTCTGAAATAGTTGGCAGCCGTCTTTTTCAAGGTGAACACATTCCTGAAATGTAAACCGGGGCATTTCCTAGTTGTGCATTGCACAATGTTAATGCAAGTTGTGGTGGCAAGAAATACACTACGTGGAGTTCATTAAAACAATGTAATCTAATAGTGTAATAGTAAATCTGTGAGTTTAATTATTGCAAAACCAGCAACGTTACACCTTGATGCTTAGTCATATAATGTAGCGATTCAGTAGCTTTATTTTATTACTGCATGATTTCTGTATGTGTGAAATAACTGTATATATGCTGATTTGGTGCTCAAGAAAAATGTCTTAATTATTAATGTTGGAAACCATGATGCATTTTTTTTTTTTTTTCAAGATTTTTCAATAAGTTGAAAAAGTTGATGGAAAAAGTTCAAAAGAACAACATTTATTACATTTTTATTTATAAAATATATTCTCTTTTTTAAATGTGAAATTGTATTACTGTTTACTTTATGGTTATACTACATGTCATTTCAGAGTCATTACATTGCAAATTTAATTTTTATTGACAAATGGTTTTACGGAACCATATGAAACCAACATGAATACAAAAAGTGTGTTTTTCCTTTTGTTTATTGTCATCTCTCTTATCTGTCAGTGACCCATAAACACACAACACTTCAGTGTAGTGTGTGTGTGTGTGTGTGTGTGTGTGTGTGTGAGTGAGGGGGGAGACAACTGACCGCAGACAGTTTAAGCGCTTCCTCTTTCCCATGGTCTGGGGCACAACCCGAGAGAGACAACACTGTCATAATCACGCACATCTCGCACACATCGCACAAAATTCCTAATGGCAAAAAGAAAAAAAATCAGCTGCACACACAGAGTTCAGTTTCCCTCTAGACAAGCACACATTCGCTCACACATCCAGTCATATACAGTGAAGCTCAACTCACACTAGATTAAATTTTTTTTTTGAAAGTTTTCACTAATGTGTGTCTGAATATCCTCTCTGTGAACTTTAATGTCTCTTAATTGTTAATGACAACAGTTAGTGCTTAGGTGTTGTGATGGAGTTTTAAGTGATTAAAATAAAGACTGCCGACTGCAGAGAATTCTTAACTTGAATATTTTAGCTGTGAAGCTTTAAAGGGGATGAATTAAGAGAATTAACTGATCTGAGAGGATTTTAGACTGTCAGCACTGTCAAATCTCAAGAAATTGTCTCTTAATTTGTTCCATTTTCAAGCATCAGCACTACAGCCATCAAATACTGTTTGTGTAACAAAATCACTGCCTTCAGCGACACATTTCAAGACAATTGCTGTCAGAGTTTAATTGTATGCTGTAAGCAACTTTCCCATTGTAATGCATAATCAGTATTGGCCTGAAGTCATACTATAGGTTAATAGTTTTGTGCTCTATAAATGTATATATTTAGTTGATTTGATTTAGTATTTGTTTGATATTTCTTGAATATCTGTAATTTTTTTTGCATTTTTTTGCATTCTGTCATGCAGATATTAAGCCACACTCTCAGGGGGAAAAAAAAATGTTCACAAGCTGTCACTAGACTGGTACTTGTTTAAAAGGTACTAATATGTACCATTTAGGTACTAATATGTACCTTTAAGGAACTAATATGTACCCTTAACGGTAAACAAGTACAACAGTGTACCTTTTTTTGAGAGTGCACAATATTTCATGTGTTCTTCGGATCCATTTGTTTAGTCTGGCAGTGTGAATTTGGTTCATGCTGTTTAATGCATTTTGTTTAGAGCAGTGCCAGTCGCTTCTGGACATGCTCAGATCATTTACTCTTTAACACATCCTGACTGTGACTCAGTGTCTGTGTGTGCATGTGTTTCTAACAGTGGTGGGCCGTCAGGGCCAGCAAAGCCTTCTCTGCTGGCCTAGACACTATCAGACTTAGTTTAAATTTTTTTTTTTTTCCATGAATGTGTATTAAATTATTTCCAATAGACTATTCTCTTCATTTCATAGCTTTTCTCTTGGTCGCGCTGCTTCCAGTAGTGTATGTTTATATTAGAGCTTTTATCCAATCATATTTCAGCAATCGTGTTGCCAGGGTAAAAGAGATCCGCCTTCAGAATCAACAGTGCAGGCGTCTGTAGCTTAAAATCAATGGCAATGAAACTGTGAAAGTATTCGTAAAGATGAAAAACTACTAGAGTATGGTAGGTTATATTTCATTTTTGACTTTTTATTGCTTTATACATTGTATTCTAATGTTATTTGCAAGATATAAAGCCAGGTTTAAGTTTCCGTAAGAATATCTCAGTTTCCTGAGAAGTCGAGCTGTATTAACTGTTCACTTTTTCCTCCGGCCGCAGCGCCGCTGGTAAGTTAGAGGCAGGGAGACTCGGCGTGAAGATGAGAGTCCTAGGGGTACGTTAAAACACATGTATACGCTTTTCTTCATCGTCTTGTATGAATTATTTTAATGTTTCTTGGTCACTTTCCCGGTAAAGCAGTAAGAGTTTGTTAAATTGTTAGGTCAACTTTAAAACACATGTAATCGCCTTATTTGTTTTATACCAATGTTATCTGTAAGGTATAAATACGTTCGAGTTAATAAATGTCTGTAAGAACATCGGGTGGACTCTATTTGTTTAATTTTGTCAGGTTAATGCCTCAGCTAGAGTTAGTTGAATTGTGTTAATTGGGTTTCTTGCTTTAGTAATAGCATTCATTCTCGCTACATAAGATACCTGTCTGTGATGCAATGCATTGTTACACTGCATTTCTGTGTAATATTTATGGTTTCTATAGCCTTGGCATCATTATGATGGTATTAAGAAGGTGTATTAATTCATATAGGAAGCCATTGAAGGCCTAGGTGTAAAATGCACGGCCCGCCACTTGTTTCTAATGTTGTGAAACGGCAATTTTAAAGAAGTATAACAAACATGTTGGCTTACTGGTGATGATAAAATCTAGAAATAAAATCTGACGTATTATAGCACTAGGTAGGGTATGTTATTGTTGTAAGCAGTTAGGGATGTAATGATTACTGGTTTGATGATAAATCATGATAAAATTCCCCACGATTAGTATTACCGTTTCATATTTTAATTATCATTAAAACCGTATTCGATTACCGCGATTTGAACAACTAACGATAAATAAATACTGTGCAGCATAAAGCACAGTTTTAAGTAGCAGTCTCACGTAGTAGTTTCGTTTTGAGTGAAAACAGGGTGGGAAAGATGGGAGCTTTTAAAAGAGTGCTTACTGAATTATACAAATGAATATATGAATTAATTAATTATAAGAATGTACCTCTGAAGGTTCTGACTGTCTTCAGAAACGATTCGATGGCATTTTGTTTTCATCTTTGCTCCATGTAATACCTACAGAAAGTGTTCTTAATCGCAATACTGCTTTGTCCACAGAGTTTACGGACAACAGCTGTAATTCTCAGCGCCACCTGCTGTCAGAGAGCGGATTTACAGAGAGTTACATTTATATTCAGCCTGTGTGCAGTTTCTGTCTGGCCAAAAACAGTCCGAATTTGCGTGCCCTGCTGTAAATTTTGACCTGTTGAGGAAAAACAAGCTTATGTGGATTCTGCACATTTCAACAATTCAGATAAGTTATCTAGAATGTATGGAGCAGATAAAATACATATAATCATTTATTAATCAATTATCATTTTGACTTAACCCTTTTCTTTATTTAAAAGCTGAAATGTGAGGTTTAGCTTTTTATGAAACTTTTTTCAAAGTTTTTTTTTTAAGCTTTACATTATTTATTTGAACATGCTATTAAACTGTTGTCAGTCAAGTTCAGTTAATCTGAACATCATTGGTGATGTTATTGGTGTAGTGATTATGCAAACAAAAAGTCATTTTATTTGTTGTTTGTTGATTTTTAAATATAAAACATGAAGTGATTTATGTGTTGGTACTTTTTGAACATCTCCAGCACATTTTGACAATACTGTGATAATACTGATAACCATGATCATTTTTGTCACTATAATCGTGATAAGAAATTTTCATACCGTTACATCCCTATAAGCAGTTCCTTAAAATCTTGCTGGTTGGGTTACATGTTTGGTACAAAAATGAGTGGACACAACATTTAGTGGAAACAAATGTGTGTATATATATATATATATATATATATATATATATATATATATATATATATATATAAATTGAGGTTGGTGTTGCTGGCGACACTACAGATGAAGATTTCTGCGTGGCATCTGTGTGGAGTTTTCTTTTAACAGTGTGTCATTCACAGCAAACAAACTCATGCAAACAAGAGGTCTTTGCATCTCTCACAAGGCTCTTTATTGCAGATGAACAATACTGCCCTGTTAAAGCCTGCATATGCAAATCATCGTCGTTACAACATCAGCACTCCATAGAACTGATCAACGCGTGTGTTGTTTGTTATTCATTTGTCTGATGCTCTTAGCTGTTTACTCTTTTAAATTATTTTGATTGTATTGTATTCATACACACAAGCGTTTGAGTTAGGTCATCTTTCACCTCAATGTTAACACTTGAGATTCGGCTGACAGCTTTTCTAATATCTCAGAGCATAATGAAGGAAGGATCATCTATATCCTGTTAAGTTGTGAAAATTTAAGCGTTCACATGCAAAGTTGTGCATGACACGAGAGCATGGTAAAAAAGTAAAAAGTCTTTGATGTGCTGCCATTACCAACATGCCCTAACATTTAACGTCTTCTTGCATGCTTTGTCGCATTTACTGTTGTTCGTTAATTTTTTCAATTGTGTGAACTCATTTAGTTCATGAATTTTTTCATCAATATGAATTCAAGCTCATTTCCCCTATTTTTACTTTTAAGTTAGGTTTGCCATCAGCCAATGCTCACATAAAACACAAATCATTTAATGCTGTTAATGCTGTCATCAAATTTAATGTCAGCTATTTATTAGTTATTAGCAACAACAACAACAAAAAATCAACTAATCAATATCAGCCTAAATTTAGTAATTTTAATTTTGTACTTTTCATTTAAAACGTCCTATATAGTGATATAGTAGACATTAAGACTAACCTGTTTAACATTTTGCTGTACCATATAGAGGGTAGACAGTGGAATTGAATGTTTGTTTTGTCAATTCTGCATGTGTGTACAGTTTTTCTGTGGAAGTGTTAAATGTGAAGTCTATTTAAAGTAGCCTCTTCACCAACCTTAACCTTTAACTCCAGACCACAACAGTTTATCATGCAATACTAACCCACCCACTCGCCATCTTTTCTGCCGCTTTCTTGCTCTCAGTTAGGGCTTTAATCTGGTCACGGTATAAGCATTAGCTCTGCTGGATTACACACACACACACACACACACACACACACACACACACACGCACGCACTCAAATTCCAGCCCCTTAAGACATGAGTGTCATCTGGTGCAGTTGTGTGTGTTCTGTTTGGAGAACAAACAGCCTAAAATGCTTGAAACGATGAAGTGACAGCCTGTGTAGAGATTAATTTGAGATGTGCAGAAATGTATAGTGTTTCGTTTATGATGTTCTCTGTGCAGAGTACAATAGAGTTATCCAGTTTGTCACAATTGTTTCAGCAGTGCCATAGTGTATGGATGTGAAATTGCTATAGACAACCTAGTGACTTAATTTGTGTGTGTGTGTGTGTTTGCTTGACTATGAGCTATATTCTATTGTGTGCTCTTCTCTCAGTATGTGATATCTGAATTAATCTCATGATTTTATAGATTATAGGAGCCCATCCATGTTGTCATATGCAGGCCCACGCAGAACCTGTGTCTACAGAATTGAGCAGATTGTGCTCTAGGCCTGGTCAAATGACATCTTCAAAAACCTGTTTTTGAGGTTTATTACTGTAAGGTATCTATTTTCATGTTTTTAACAACATATTTATTTATTTACTTTTTTTTTTTTAATTTGTATTACTACTTTTATTATACAGAACAGGATACTGTAGATATAGATTTGTTTTGTTTTTTTCAGTGCTCAATAGAGAGAATTATGGAAGAGAATTCATGCCATGTTGAATTTAGCCATCATTCAGGAACAATGATAAATGCAATACATCATTAAGAACCTGTAGAAATTATACCACAGTGATGTAATTACTTACTTAGCTGTATTTAATATATCTTATTACTACTATAATTTGATGTCTACAATTTGATGTGGAATCTGAAATACATTTGAATTCACTGCAATGCTGTGCATTAGGCAAGTTAATAATTGATCACTTTATTGAATACCATGTAATTAAAGGGATATTCAATGATATTCTTAACTTGAGAGGTGTAAAGCATCAAACAGTGGAATGCAGTGTATTTGAGCTGATTTCAGCATTTCATTTTGGTGCAAATTATTCATAAAAAAACGTGAAATAAGACACATTGCATTCTAAATGTCAATATCACCATTATTATATCATTTAATCATAAACCAAAAACCGCAGTATAATATGATACGGTACCTTTCTGGGGATCTTATCAGGAACAACAGCAAATTATGATGATAAAAAAAACACCTAACTTTTAACAAAACCCTTACATTGTGCACTTTACTTGATTTAATTAAATATATATTAATAATATATTTTGTTAATAAATAGATTTTAATTAGTGAATCCCCCCACACACACACTCTGGTAGAGGAGTACCGTAACAGCGCCAGTCAAGTAATGGTCAGTATGGTTTGACGTGTTAAGAACCACATGGAATCTTCTAGACAACTGTGAAAAGTTAGTGCTGTAGACAATATTGCAGACTGAATATATCAGACTATTGAGTTAATTGAATTGTCTATGCAGTCAAGAGGACTGAAATGTGCAGACAGTCTTGCAGGCTGAATATTGTCGTCAAATGAGCAGAATGAATACGGACACGTGGGTCATATCTATAAATTAAAGCATCATGAAGCTCTATTAGACATCTTAAGAGACTGACAGGGATTTATGTTTGCATATGATGGGGGGATAATGGTGAAATGCATTCCTTTTTTTATATTGAAAAAAAAAAGGACAGTTTTTTGAGGTTTTAAAATCTGCGAAAAGTGACTAGAGGTGAACAAGTTTTAACTGATATTTTGGGAAACAAAACATTTTTGCCTGAAAATGTGTTTTTTTGCAGTATCGTTTGCATTTTTCACCTGTCACCAGATGTGTTATTTTTGGTGAACAGGGTCAAGAATATAGCAGAATCTGACATTCAGACAGCTTCAGAATGCAATGTCAATGTTTTGATGTTCACTGTACCGCACTGTTTTTTTTTCATTTAAGTCACTATTTGGTTAAGTGCAATTATCAAATTGCAAAAGACTGCAATTTAACTATATTTTAATTATTTTGATGAGCTGTTTATTTCAGAATGATGTGCTGCTCTGTGTTTGTATCATGTGCTGCACACATGTAAAAGGTGTTTTTAGCTGCTCAGTTTCCAGTAAATCCTGCTACACTAAAGCTGGATTCAGACATACATTGTGAGCTGCGTGTTTTATTATGCGTTGTCCCAATGTGGTTTTCCACTAAAATAAAAGCTTAAAGGTTTAATGCTTAAAGACGTAAATATTTAAGAAGTATTTGACAAGTAATTGACTGGCTGTTGAATTATTAAAAAATGTGGCACACCCGAGGTGGTAATGCATCATTTTAGAGCTAGTACTGAAGGCGAGAGAGAGCATGTGTGAATTACCTCAGTCTGTGTGGAACTCAACAGTGTTCGGCAACCTCAGCAGTGCTGAGGACAACACGTTTCTGACATTACAAATAACAAGTAACAGTGCAGTAATTACAATAGTATTACTATCATTTTTATGACTTGAGTAAAAAGAATTAATAATAATGAAAAAAAAAACTGTATTTTATAGTATTATGTTTAAATTGATTGGCTTCCTGAAACAACAGTGTGAGTGTAGTTGTGGCAAAGAACAAAATGGCAAACGCAAAGACATTTTTTCCACTCTGCTCAGTTTGGACACTGAAAAGGTCTGAGAAGGTTCTTGTAAAGAGTACATCCACGCTCTTAAAGCATCTCTTTCTATTGGCATCAATGTGTGGTCTCTCTGTTCTTTTGCCTGGATGTTTTTGCAGCAGCAATATGAGATGATGATTTCCTATTTAGATTAAATGTTTACATTTGTGGTTCAAATCATTTGCAGTAGGTAGTATGACAAAATAATCACAATTCAAGTTTTTGGCCAAATCTTGTAGCCATAATATATATGTGTCCTGAACAATGTAAGAAAACAACTGCAGAATTCTTGTATCTCCTGGAGTATCACCAGGTAGCCAACCCTGTCTGAGTTTTTTTGACTCAGAGCTAAAAATATAAGTACCTTTGTGTTCTTTCTGCGCTTAGTTTGTGTTATTTGAATTCATCTCATGCTTTTTAGTTTAATGAGTCAAGTTTCCAGTTACAAGTCGGTCTAACAATCTTACCTTACATGAGTCACCAAAACCTAATTACCAGTCTCTCGCGCCCTCTCTTTCTCTGCTGACTTCAGCCCACAGACCTTTGAGCGCTATAACAGTTGAGTGTGTGTTGAGTTGTCTTTTCCCTTGAAGCAAGTTAACGCTCTCTGTTGTAGGTAGGCCTTTCTGAACAGACCCTCCACGCATTTTACACTCTGTGCCTCCACTTCTCTGTTTCTCTGTTGGAGTGCAGTGCATATAGTACGGGAGTATGAAGGTAGATGAAGTATCAGTTCATTATATAAGGCCAGCAACACATTTTGGATTATTTGGAACAGACTAACCGTTTGCGTAAACATAAACTATCATAATATATGTGACCCTGGACCACAAAACCAGTCTTAAGTCGCTGGGGTATATTTGTAGCAATAATACACAAATAATACAAAATACACTGTATGGGTTAAAATTATAGATTTTTCTTTTATGCCAAAAATCATTAGTATATTAAGTAAAGATCATATTCCATGAGGATATTTTGTAAATTTACTGCTGTAAATATATCAAAACGTCATTTTTTGATTAGTAGTATGCATTGCAAAGAATTCATTTGGACATGCAATTTTCTCAATATTTAGATTTTTTTGCACCCTCAGATTCCAGATTTTCAAATAGTTGTATCTCGGCCAAATATTGTCCAATCCTAACAAACAATACATTTGTGGTCCAGGGTCACATATTATGAAACCTGGCGGTGTTTTCTTATTAGAAGTAAAAGTGGGTGCATATGCATATAAAATGAAATGGAATATTGTAACATATAAATAGAAAACACTGAGGAGATGGAAATAATGAGGATATGCTCATAAAGACTTAAGGTCACTGTAACTGAGATCTGTACTATTTGTTTGGTCATTTTACTGTTGGAGCTCTTTGCAAAGTCTATACTCTGGTAAATGTTTGTATGTTACTGGATTGGATTTAAACATGAACAGTAAAAGTGGACTATTGCAATAGGGTACAGTTCGAAATCTGTGTATAAATCTATCGATAGTGGAGTCTGCGATTCATTCAGGTCATACTTACTTACAGTAAAGACCACACAACCACTCAAAGCCAAGTAGTACATTTCTTGATCTTTTATAAGTTCTTGCATACTGACCTCAGTTTCCTCTCAGAGCTTAGTTCACACAGTGCTACATTTTAAAAGTGTCACCTCTACTGACCTTAGCAGTGAGAACCAAAGAGTGACACTAAAGACAGACGCACATTGTACTGCCACTGTCATCTTCACATCTGATTATTCAGCAAATTTCTTAAGGAAATAAAGAGCATTTTTAGAACTTGGTAACAGTGTACTTAAATCACCAATTTATTTTTAAAGTTATATTTATGGGCGTTTTCTGCCTTTATTGGGACAGGACAGTAGAGAGCTGTCAGGAAAGCATTGGGTGGAGAGAGAGGGGGGCAGGATCGGCAAAGGACCTCGAGACGGGAATCGAACTCGGGTTGCAGTGAACGTAGTTGCTCTGTATGTCGGCGCACTAAGCACGAGGCTATTGGCGCCGACAAATCACCATTTTTAAATTGCTGAATAGACCTGTGAAGGCCGTATTACAGTATAATATAATATACAGTACATTAGTATTTTACAATATACTTTTGTAGCCTTTGTTAATTACATTATGAGAGACAAGCACTAGTGTCGTCCACCAGGAAAGCACTTGGCTGTCACTTTAAAATCTTGCTTAAATTAACTGACAGTGTCATTGTTATATTCACAGACTGTTTATGGAAAATGCATATTTGCAGTATGACTTTTTTTCTTTATCGTTTGTTTGCATTGCAGAATAATATTTCAGTCATGTGGTGTATTTTTGACGAACAGTTACTCACTGTTGACCTTTAACAGTGTGGGAATCTGATAACAGGCCTGTGAGCTCACATGACTTATGAAACTTTAAGTTCTTTTTCAAACGAGATCAAACGGTGGTGCTTGAGTTATGCACAACCTTTTTTAAAGGCTGCAGAAATATATCCACATAGTTCCCACGTTGTTTATAGTCTGTAGTATTTCATTTGTCAGTGTATTTAATTAAAAAAAGAGTTTTTCATTAGATTCCACTGTTTTTATTATCTCTTGTTAAATATAGAGAAACTGTATACTAGACAGTTTTTTTTATCTGATAGTAATGTAGGTGGTCTTTTCATATGAATGTGCTAAACTTATTATGAGCATTAATCTAATTTTATTCAATAAGTTTTCCAGAGCATGTTTATTCTGACATATTTAGCTGGATATCATTATGATTATGATAATGTGTTTTAAGGCCTTGTTCAGAATGTCAGTCCAAATCCTATTTTTGTGCATATCTGATAGGAAGCGGATCATATTTTGGCAAGTGCTAACGACAAAAAATCTCATGAAATATGATTTTTACACATCGGTTTCAAGCTATATTCATATGCAGTTCGCTTATCTGGAAACCCATTTCAATCTGGCCGCTCAGATGAGTGTAGGTTTTCTCACGCCGTATAAAGTGTAAACATGTCAGATGTTGTCATTGGGTCCAATGTTGTTTTGGGCCCTAGTACATTTTTTTAAAACTATTCCTTTAGGGTCACTATTGAGAAGTCTCTCTGTGGGATCAGAAAGAGTGAAGAGTGAGGGCGGAGATGACTTCTATAAATATCGCTGTCAGATACACTTTCTCCAGGTAACGTTACCTGAGCGCAGTCAGGTATATCATGACCACATTATACTCCTGAATCAATTGTTATCGTATGTCGTCCAGTTACGTAGCATTGCTGATTAAAGGTTTCATTTGCTTGGTTACGATTCAGACAGATACTCGGATGCAGAGGATTTAGATGCCTAGGGCAGATGGTTTTCTTCAGCTTCATCTGAGCTGCTAAATAAGTCACACAGGTGAGAAGAATAGAGTTGATTGGCATTGAATAGCACTGAATAGAAACTGATTGGAGTGATTAGTGGTGGTCTCATTATTGTTATTTCAAAAAGGTCAAAGGAACAGCACTGCATTCATGGAGACAGTCGGACCAGATTTGTTCATGTGTGTGTTGTCTGTACTGTGTGTGCTGACCGACTCGCTCTTGCACCCACAGCGTCCTCTGGGGAAGACATCAGTGGTGGCGTATAGCGTCTTCTCTTATCACCGAGTCCAATGGATGCATTGTTTGGCCTGCGTTTCAGACGGAAAGCCTGTGAGCCAAGCGGACACAGGTGCTCCAGCGTTTCACTTCCTGCAAGTAAAGCACGCCGCCGCTCCAGCGTGGGCCTGCCGTCAGCTGTCTTGGCTCAGAGACGCAGGTCTAGCGCTCAGCTCCAAATCAGCAACGTGCCGACGGGAGTCAAACAACGCAGAAGAGGACACTTCAGCAGAAGGAGGTCGAGCGGTGCGACGGCCTGCCTGACCCCACGGTTCGCTATCCGACGGAGACAGGCTGCCAAACACCATAGCATTCACGCTCAGCTCCTGGGCCCATCACTGCTCTTGGCTAGCGTGGTGCAAATGAGTGAAGATCACGAAACTGAGCATAAGAGTGCAGAAGAGTACTCCTCTCTCTCTGATAGTGACTGTAGCCAGGAGGAGCTCAATCAAGCAGGGATGGACTTAGAGTCAGACTCTGATAGGTGTATGACATGGTTAGCTCAGGGTTTGTTGTCGGGAGAAAGTATTCAGCCTCGCCCCTTCATCCGTGCCCCACGTTGCCTGCGGCGAAACTCCTCACACCTACTTCCTGCCGAGGCCGTTTACCGGAGCCCAGCCTCTTATGGGCTATACGGCCGTTACCGTAGGACCAGTCAGGCACAGGGTCTGTCCAATGTAGGTGGATTGTGGGCAGGGAGGCAAAATTCTCTTGCAGCTCGAGGATCAGGTGCACTGTACAGGACGAGCTCCCCTTGCTGGCCAGATCTCGGTTTTTCACACACACTGCAGGAAACTTACTACAACCCACAGATTGACACATGGAGTGCGTTCCTCTCGTATGTAGAGCCCTAACTACAGCTGTATGTCTTAGTATGTGTGTGTTTGTACCAGAAGCTACTTGAACTTTGCTATCACTTTTTGTTGCTGTGGGTATGTGAGAGCGCATGTCTCTCTTGTCGCTTTTGGGGAATTTTTTTTTATTTTTTATCAGCACTACATCATTTCAACCCTAAAGTGAATGACCTTAATGCTAGCCTTAGCACTCCAACAGTAATTCCAATATATGTGATTAGTAAGGAACTTCGTCTCTTCTATTCTTTCAGATAATTTGAAACAATAGTGAACTATTCCTTTAATTGTATATGCAAGAAATGTGATTGGTGGAGTTTGAGAGCAGTGGGTTTATTTTATGAGTGTCAGTTTGGAGTGCAGCTGAGCACAAAGTTTCAATGTTTCTGTTTCTCATTTATTTTTACTCTCTACTCTCATTTTTCAAATTGAAATATCTCTCTTCTCCTTTTTTATGGTTTACATGTGACGCACACTGTTAAACAACAGTACTCTGAATGTTTGACACTTTTACTGTTGTTCTTTGTGTATGTGTAGATCCGGACCATACATTGAGTTTCTGTTTATCATTTTTGCTTGATGTTTTATGGGACCTGTCTGTTTTGTGTTTGTTTGTAGGAAGGCCATTGCCAAGTCCGGTCTCCAGCACCTCTCATGCCAGCCCAGTGCTGCAGTGTTGGCCAAGGGGGAAACGGACAGAGAAATTCGCAGCACAGTGGACTGGAGTGTGAGTAACACAAACCCAAATAATCTAGACTTCAGATCTCTCTTCATTGTACTCTTGATAGTGCTACAGTTTCTTTCTCTGGTTTCACATTTAATTTGATGCTTTGTATTTGAGCAGGAATCAGCTCTGTACGGAGAGCACATCTGGTTCGAGACTAATGTCTCTGGGGACTTCTGTTACGTCGGAGAACAGCACTGTTACGCCAAATCCCTAGTGAGTGTGTGTTTTATAGGAATGTCAGTATATGTCCCTCTTAAAGAAAGAGTGAGTAAACAGAGGAGAGTAAATAGCAGGGAGAAAGTGAGATGCGACAAATTTTAGATTCGAGAGAATAAAGGATGGTATAATATACAGCAAAATGGTGATCAAGAATATAGAAATAGATGGAAGGTAAAGGGGGGAAAAGAGAATCTCTCAATTGCACATATCTCTTTTTCTTTCACATTTTCTCTCTGTGTGATGCTGCCCCCTGGTGGCTGACTTGCAGAATGCTTTGCATAATAATTTCAGCTTCGAATTATGTGCATTAAGTCATGATTAAGTTAATTATTGTTAATTTTGTATCAAGTGAAGATAACCTCTGTCAGAGTAAATCTAGTGTCTCTTTTTCCTGGTTTTCACAGCAAAAGTCTGTTGCTCGGAAAAAGTGTGCTGCTTGCAAGATCGTAGTTCACTCCATCTGCATTGAACAGCTGGAAAAGGTGAGTGCCGTTACCAGTGGAAACACAAAAGTAGAGTCATGATCTGACACTGCATCACAGACCATACGTGTTCCTCCCTTCAGTTATTGGACTGGAAAGCTCCGCCCCAAGGGGAGGGGCTTGATGAGGTGCCTCTCAAAGAGCCATCATTCAGAGTGAGAAACCCTCTAGCTTTTTCTCAAACTCGGCTGGGGCTAATGGATCACTCACACATCTGATCTTTGTAAAGACTGGTGACTGTCTGGCCTGATAAACCTAGAACAGCCAAATAACAGAATCCTGTTAACATCTGGAGCCACTTTAGCTCTGTCCATCCAGCCTGTGAAGGGATCATCCAATTTTTTTTTTTTTTTTTTGTTTGTTTTTTGATAACTTAATTGGTTTGACAAAATCTGGTTTAACTCAGCAATTCAGAAAGGTTTTCTCGCCAGACATATTCTTTTTCTTATTAGTACCTTAATCACTGTCAGTGTGATTGGGCAAGTCATTGTCGGGTTGGTGGAGTTTTATTTTATCCACGAGGCACAGATTCTGTGTGCTCAGTTTTGATTTGGCTGGTGGCTTCAACAGTTTATGCCTGGTATGTGGGGCTGATTGTGGTGAAATGATGTTTGATCAGGGATGATTTTAATCATACTTCACACTAATCAGTTTAACAAACTCAGAGAAGACATAAAGGCAAGTGGTGCTTCTGGTTTTTGTTCTGTTCTCATATCCGCTTTTAAAATTCAAAAATTTATTTTTCCCTCTTTAGAAGTATTGAGCTCAGTTGGGAATCTCCAAATCTGAGCATGTTTTCTGGAAAACAATCCATCAGTTTGTGGTTTTGATGAGCTACTGTATGTTTCATTCTTAGGGTTTAAATTAGGGCAAATACTGAGTAGTATTGTAGAAATAATACTTTTTCATTTTCTTTCAGATAAACTTCAGATGTAAACCATCTTTCAGGGAGTCTGGTTCACGGAACATCCGGGAAGTGAGTTTCTTCTTTTCCTTTATTTTCTAAATATCTCTCCCATTCTGCCTGTTTTCCAATTCTGTCAAACTTATTGCTGTTAAAACCTACATAGCTCGATATAAACAGCCAACAGCAGTCTGCTAAGAGACAGTTTTCTCATCATTGTATTTTTATTATTTATAAATAACATTTTAAGATAATAAGTTCTTCATTTTCTTCATTGTTATTTGTAAGTTTAAGATTTATAAGCAGCTGTCTGAATGACCCCAGACTGTTTTACACACACACTTTAGGGGCAGGTGCTGTTTGCTGTTTAAATCTTTCTTTTACCCTTTTTGCCCTCTGTTTTCCTTTTTACACGTCCCCTATGTCGCTCTCACTGCTGTAATCCATCCCTCGTCTCCTCATCCCTGTCCTTCCATTGCACTTCTTCTCCCTCTGTGTGCCCTGTCTCTTCCTGTTTCCCATCTTGCCTTGGTGGGTTAGCATACCTGGCGACGCAGAGCTTTCAGAGGTCGCCGTGCTTTGGAGCAAATGAGAGGTGCTGCAGCTAAATGTAGTGCGCACACCTCTATCACACAGGTATCACACACACTTTCACACAGCTGGGATGACTCCTTTACTTGGCTAAATGAGGGCTTGTGCATTTCTGTTGTTTTTAAATAGATCTAATTACAATTACTACGAACTAACTAGTTAGTTAGAATTATAATTGTTTTGTATTTACAACAAATAGATAATGATCCACAAATAAATTTAGTATATGTAAATGAACATTGTTTGTACTGTCTGAAGTAACGCAAGTGTGGGAAGTGCGTCAGAAATTGAACAGTGCATTATAGTTATTATAAGGGGAATTACAGCGCACTCTATTTTCTGTAATCACATCACATCTGTGTAAACCCAAGCTATAACACTTAACCCTAAAAGACAACTTAAAACTGCAAAACTTCATTTTTATAGCTTAAAAAATCAGAATTATCTTTCATATGGGTATGTTTAAGGGAGTTTGTACCCAAAGTATTTAAGTATTAATTTTCCAACACTCATATAGGCATTTCATCATGGCATTCAACTCATTTACAGACATTTTGAACACATCTCCAGAGGTCTTCTGTTCTCATGATTTCTGTTCTGCTGTCTGCTCCTTCAGATTTTATCTCTATTCCCCTCAGCATTACTCTTTTGATGTGCCATTTTTAGCACAGATTGTCATAATCTGTGGATGGCACAGCTATATGAGGTCTTGTGTGTTTTTTTATGGCAGCCAGCAATAGTGCGACACCACTGGGTCCATCGGAGAAGACAAGAGGGCAAATGCAAACAGTGTGGAAAGGTGGGTATAATGGATCACGAGTGTTCAGACATGATGTGTTTGAGACATTACATGTGTTATATGTACATATCAAAAGGCTAATGAATGAAGTCTAAAGTTTATAACAGAATCTGATCTCCACCTACAGGGGTTTCAGCAGAAATTTGCCTTTCACAGTAAAGAGATTGTAGCCATTAGCTGCTCCTGGTGCAAACAAGCAGTAAGTCTCTCAGGCTATATGCAATAGTGTGTTTTCATATTGTAGAGTATGTAAATGTGTGTAACGTTCCTCTCTTTCTCTGTCTGTCTGCAGTATCATAATAAGGTGACATGCTTTATGCTGCAGCAGATAGAAGAACCATGTTCATTAGGAGCACATGCTGCTGTTATAGTACCTCCTACCTGGATCATACGGGTTCGCCGACCTCAGGTATTAAACACATTACTTCTCTATTAGCGTTGTTGGGCAGTTGTATGGGAAACATCCATAAATTGAATTATATAATGAACTGAATTTGGTGGCTGTGTATATTATTAAGCAGTGCTATCAGCATCTCTATGGCTATTGTTTAAAAACTTCAAAATGTACGAGACAGCATTCTTTGTTCAGCAATAAGTAAAAAGTTTAAAGAAAAAAAACCGCGGTTGTGTTCTGTGTTTTCCATGAATTTTAAACACTCAGAAACTGTATAGAACCAAAGAGCATTTTTATGCTGAAATGTAAATCTTTTCATCCACAGGTACTGTAGTTTTCCATTGTGTTTTTAATGAATGTGATTTCTCTGTGGATTGCTTTTGTAATGTTATTGTGCTACTTTTTAATCGTAGTCCTCACTAAAGTCAAGCAAAAAGAAGAAACGAACGTCTTTCAAACGCAAATCCAGCAAGAAAGGAGCAGAGGTATGAGTACAACCAAGTAATTGTTTAGTTTGCCAGAGGATGATTCAATTAAACAAGCAACTTTTTGGGGGGATTTTACATCTTCACCCCAGTCTCTCTCTTTTTCTTCTTTACCAGGAGGTTCGATGGAAGCCTTTCATTGTGAGACCAATTCCCTCTCAACTCATGAAGCCACTGCTGGTGTTTGTAAACCCAAAGAGTGGAGGAAACCAGGTATTATTATTACAAGCTATAGCAAAAATAAGAAGTAATTATTTAGTATTCATTCTATTAATAATAATTAAATAAAACATAAAAATAATAATCACCTGTATCAACTGTTCTCTCCTATTTTCTCTCAGGGATCTAAAATCATCCAGTCCTTTCTGTGGTATCTGAACCCTCGGCAGGTTTTTGATCTCAGTCAGGGGGGTCCTCAGGAAGGGTCAGTACCTGCATGTGGAACCTGTTTTTGTCATCCGAACCCCTTTAACAGCTTTTCTTAGCTTTTCATCAACAAAAGCAGTTAGTTCCATCACGGTTCGTAGGGTAGCCCTGCTTCAGAACAACAATGCTTATCTGTCCCATTCTTATGATGTGTTTCAATAAGATAATTGATATTTTTATGTATATTCATTCTTTTTTATATATTTTAGCTTGGAGATGTATCGCAAAGTTCACAACTTGAGAATTTTGGCCTGTGGTGGGGATGGCACGGTGAGTGAGTGAGTGAGTGTGTGTGTGTGTGTCTATATGTGACAAAATAATCTGCTAACAAATAGTCTGTGAAAACCTTTTGTAGTTGTTCGGCGAATGGACACTGTAGGAATTATGACCCCCTCCACTGCAGTCTTATCTCCCAGCCTGTGAGCGGCGCGAGAGATGATTCTCTTTAGTCGTAATACTATTCACTATTCAGATGAGTCATGTGTTTGAGGAGTTTTCTGACATATAGTGCTGATGTGTGTGTCCTGGTTTACCCCGTGCTGTCAAATCTCCGTAATCCGTTTGTGTGAGTAATTAAGAGTGTTAAAGTCGAATCTGAACGCAGTCATATTTCATACCCTGACTTTGATCCATGAGAGAGAAGTTTGGGAATAATGCCTTAAGCCCAACTGAAATAAGGAGTTTAAATCCACCCTTCCCATCACTCGTCTCGCACCCTGCTGAACAGCTGAACCGCTGTTTTCTGAGTTAAACACTCCATATATTCATATTCTCATGTGTTTTTCTGTGAGGTTCTCTAGGATTGATGTGATTTTACAAAACAAGATATCTAACTCTAACTTGTTTTTAATTTAGGTATTATATGATTTTTTATTACAATTACATGTTTATGGATTTTGTTTGAATGTTTTTTTGAACATTTTGTGCATTTCTCTCTCACATGTGCACACACACTCACGTGAACGGATTCTTTGTCTCAGGTGGGCTGGATTTTGTCTGCTCTTGATCAACTGCAGCTAAACCCTTCTCCTGCTGTGGCAGTACTTCCTTTGGGCACAGGAAATGACCTCGCTAGGACTCTAAACTGGGGTGGGGTGAGTGGAACTTCGGTTTGAACTCTGCACAGTCAAACACATTCAAAATTTCAAAAACACATTCCAAACATCAGTCTAAATTTTATTGTAATTCGTGTAGCATAGTCTGCTCATCCATTTATAGACTGGTTTGCTGAATGGGCATATTGTGTACAACTTTATGCATGTAGGGTTACACAGATGAACCTCTGAGTAAAATCCTATCTCACGTTGAGGATGGGAATATTGTACAGCTGGATCGATGGAATCTTATTGTGAAGCCCAACCCAGAGGCGGGGCAAGAGGAAAGAGACGAGCAGGTGACAGACAAGGTATAGTTAGCTCCACCTGCAGTGCTGTTTTGGTTTGTATCAGTATGTAAGCAGCTGAAGAGTGACTGATGTTTCTCTGCTCCACAGCTCCCTTTGGACGTCTTCAATAATTACTTCAGCCTTGGGTTTGATGCTCATGTGACTTTAGAGTTCCATGAATCCCGAGGTTGGTGTAAAGGCACTATTCTGTCATATAAATGTGGCTATTTAATAGCAAGACAGTGGCTGTGTAAGAGTTAAGGCTTGAGTTTCTTTTGCAAGGTCAGATTTATTGGTGCTAATTGAGATTAATTATGGTTTGTCCTTTTACTCTTCAGAGGCCAACCCTGAGAAATTTAACAGCCGATTCAGAAACAAAATGTTCTATGCAGGGGTAAGTGAAACACATAAACTCAAACAGCCGAGTCCTCACAAAGTTTGATCTAATTATGAATGATTCATCTATGCATGTTTTTATATATATATATATATATATATATATATATACACACACACACACACACACACACACACACATATACATATATATATATATATATATAATTTTTTTTGACATTGTAATTCCTAATCAGAATATCATATCTGGATCTTCCAGTATGCTGGACTTCTCTAATCATTTAGTCCACCTTATCTCCACCTCTTTCTTATAATCAACTTATAGCTAAAATTCAGATTTGCCAATCAATAAACAATGCATCGAAACAAGTCCCTGCCCAACATTTTTTTTCTTTTTAATAATCTATTTTATTGAATGCACATCACAATACAGAGAGTATCTGAGAATCTGTCGCTGCTTCCGTTACATCACAACTTTATTAATCCAAAACCCCTTCGTTAACCACAACATTAAAAATGTGACAGTGATGGTGACTGAAATGCAAATGATGTTTCCTTTTTCTACAGACAGCATTTTCTGATTTCTTGATGGGCAGCTCCAAAGACCTGGCTAAACACATTAAAGTGGTGGTACGTATGAAATTGAACTAAACAAAGAACCCTTTGTACAGAACAAGAGGGGAAATATGTGTGCATGCCTGTATGTGTTTTGAAATGCAAATGAATATGCTGTGGTTTTTTTATAGGTTTGACTCTACAGTAAGTCTCTGTTTTTGCATGCTTGTTTGTTTGTATTTCTTCCTCTTGGGCTTTAGCACTGAGAGATAGTGTGCCTAAATTTGAGTTGCAACCTTTTTTCTGCTGACTGTTGGTTTGTTTTGCTGACGTATTCAGTTTATACCACTTTCTTCTCTTTCTCATTCTCTGTAGTGTGACGGCACAGATTTGACCTCTAAAGTGCAGGATTTGAAGCTGCAATGCCTGGTCTTCCTCAATATCCCCAGGTAACACACTAAATCATTTTCTTACGCTATCGTTCAAAAGTTTGAAGTCTCTAAGATGTTTTTGAAAGAGGTAAATCGTAGTACTCTAAAATATTTTTACAATTTAAAATAACTGTTTTCTATTTGAATGTATTTAAAAAATGTGTTCCTGTGATGGCAAAGCTGAATCTTCAGTTCTACATAAATCTGTGTGAAGAGTCTGCATGTTTGGATTTTCATGTTAATCGCAGGTACTGTGCGGGCACTATGCCATGGGGCAATCCAAGCGAGCATCATGACTTTGAGCCTCAGCGTCATGATGATGGCTGCATTGAGGTCATTGGATTCACCATGACATCACTGGTATGTTTCACCTACCTGGATTAGTTTGAAGTGAGTTTTTATAGTACGACTGGTGAATTTGCAGTCCCTGTATTGTTTGTTTTGACTGTAGGCCACGCTGCAGGTCGGAGGTCACGGTGAGAGGTTAAATCAGTGTCGTGAAGTCACCCTCACCACCTTTAAGTCAATCCCCATGCAGGTGGATGGCGAGCCTTGCAAACTAGCTCCATCTGTTATTCACATCTCCCTGAGAAACCAGGCCAACATGGTGCAGAAAACCAAGAGACGCACATCAATACCACTGCTCAATGAGTGAGTGCAACATATGGATGCTGTGTGTATATTATGGCTGTCTCTATGTGTGTGTGTGTGTGTGTGTGTAATATATTTACTACAAGGGTACCGTGGCAAAAAAGATTAATGATATTATTG
The DNA here is from genome assembly GCF_012432095.1 of Onychostoma macrolepis. NCBI lineage: Eukaryota > Metazoa > Chordata > Actinopteri > Cypriniformes > Cyprinidae > Onychostoma > Onychostoma macrolepis. The sequence goes on along the minus strand of NC_081161.1, from coordinate 25,166,436 downwards.
CAGTATCTATAGAATTGTTTTTAAAATCCTGTCAAGTCAAATTAATCTTTAACTTTGTCTCTTTTGTGTTTTCTCTTTTTGGCCAATTAATCCCACCCAAAATAAGAGTGTTAAAAGGCAAACAGAGAGTTAAAAACTATAACTTATTTAGGGTGTCTAACACCACGACAACTTTTCTCGGCTGCAGTATCTCCGACGATGTGACATATTGTGTGGCAGTAGTACTATGTTATTGCCGCTGGATTCAACCAGTAACTGGTGATGGATTATTTTCAATATTATCGTGTGAAGTGTTAACATAATATTAAATATTAAAAACGCCGGGTATGTATGTGATATCAAGGAAAAGGTCTGCAATTTCTGAATGAGATTTAAAGAGCATGATTGCTCTTTAAAAGGGCGCAGCACCAAAATGTGTGTAGACACACATACATTTATTTGGTATGAGCTGATGCTTAAAAAATAGTCAGAGTGAGCAGAAAGTTAAACTGCTGGATTGATGTCTCTCTGTTGAGCTGTTACTGAAAGTGTGAAAATTTTGTGTGATTTATTCACTGTCGCAGTCTCATTTCTTTTCCTTGACACTTGAAGTGAATATATTACCCCCATAAATGGCTGCTAAGGACAGACAAGCTTGCTTAGTCCTGCTTAAATTAGATAATCGCTCTCTCTCTCTGAGGTTTTGTTAATTTCACACTTGGACGATTCAAGGTGAATGAATTGTATTGACGGCAGATAGGCCCGTAATGAAACCTCGTTTAAAAAGCTAAATATCGGAAGTGGAGACAGATTTAGTGTGGCGACATCACAGGTATAGGTACAGTACCTAGCCAAGATAGCATACTCACTGTTACACACAGCTGTTATCAAAAGCTTCATTTTGTGTTAGCATTTTTTTTTTTTTTTAAATGCTATGAATTTTTTTTTTCATCCAGCAGTCAGCAGCCATTTCCAGAACGATTACGGATCAGAGTGAGCCGTATCAGCATGCATGATTATGAAGCTCTGCACTACGATAAGGAGAAACTCAAAGAAGCTTGTAAGTATAAAACACACACATTACAGTCCAGAAAATACACTTGTGACCCCATGGTGTGCTGTGATTTAAAGGGTTAGTTCAAAGCCATAACCATGTCCTGAATGCTGGAGGGGGAAGGACTGTTATGTTCATTCTAATTAAAGGAATTAGATGATTAAAAGGGATTTAAGAAAATAAAGAAAAAGTAATAAGAACTTAAAAGAAATTCTAGGTCTAATGGCCTGTTCACACCAAGAATGATAACTGTAAAGATAGCAATTACTGTACGATAAAGATATTAGCGTTCTCACCATTGAACGATACTGTTCTGTTTATTATAAGCACAAAGTGCAGTTATGTCTTCTGCCGCTTTAAATGCGCAAGCTGATTGGCTGTCAATGTTTTTATTGTTTATCTGCTGGACAGAAAACATTCTGTAAGACATTCCAACGATATCATTCTTCTGTATTGTTATTGTTATTGTTATAGTTATGGTGTGTACTTCCCTATTTTCACAGAATTATGTTAAAATGAAGTTATAAATGGTAACAGAGCTGTGTGTGGGGGAAGGAGGGAAACTGGTCCTCCTCAGTCCACTTGTTAAGTCTGACATCACACATGGCGGTTTCCAAGTGCTCCATCACATCTCAAAAGCAAACATCATACGGTGCTAGTGTACACTCACTGTGTGCTGCAATACTACTGAAATATTACGATCCTAACCTTTATCTCCATACAGAAATCTCAGTTGACCAGACAGAGATTCACCTTTTCTGAATCGTTAAAATATTGGTGTCTGGGACGCTGTGAGTGCAGAGACTGTAGTGTACACTGTACACCATAAGTTTTTAAAAGCTTAGCTTAAATCTGTGCTTTAAATAAGCAGTGCTCATAAACGTCCGTTGAGATAATATTCTTCTCACTTGAAACGGAGTAGAGACTTGGACTCAGAAACCGCATTTATGTCATGACTTAACAAGCATGTCTATAGCGGTTATGGCCGCATGTTAGCTCACTCAAAAGTGGACAGAAATCTTTTGAGATTTTATTAAAAATATTTCATTTGTGTTTTGGAAGAGTACATGATTCAAGCTGCAATTGTATTTCTCAGCACTAGGTGTCATCCCATCTCTACAGCGAGTGATTATGGTGTGTTCAGATTGAGAATACATTCAGATGCAATTTTATGCTCCCATTGTGTTTTGACACAGAGCAATTTGTGTCGATCCATCAGAGATTTTAACGTTACAAATTTTTGGTTTTGGCGATATATCAGCAACTGTTCCCAAAAATCAATTCTCAGCTTCTCAATAAATTCTAAAAGATTTGTTTTATCCTGCTAGTGTGCAAGAATGTCTTTGTGTGTGTGTGTGTGTGTGTGTGTGTGTGTGTGCGCGCGCGTTTTTGTGACAAATGAGGACATAAATTTGTATAATGACAAGGGTATGACATAGGTATTACAAGGAGAAGGTGACTTTTCAGGACATTACCCCATGTCCCCACTTTTCAAAACGCTTATAAATCACACAGAATGGAGTGTATTGAAAATCTGAAATAGCACAAAGTCTTCTGTAAGGGGTAGGGTTAGGTGTAGGGTTGGTGTAGTGCGATAGCACATACAGTTTGTACAGTATAAAAACCATTACGCCTATGAGATGTCCCCACTTTTCACAAAAACAAATTGTGTGTGTGCAAGCAATAGTAAGTGCATATACAGTGCATGTGCAGCTCTAATCAAGCTATTTGTCTAAGTATACATGACACAATGCGTAATCAAATAATTGAAGTATTAAATACTCATTGCACGTCACCTCTGTTTTTCAGAAGCGCACTATGCTGAGACAAATTGTGGTGTGATTAACTTGTATACAATCACATTATCTAGGCCATTTAGTCAGACTGCCATGATGTTCATTTAACATCATAAAAAGACAAATTGCTGCTTTAGTTTGACTGAAATGAAACTTTTAAAGTGCATTTCAACTGCGAGAAAGCGATTAGCTCTTTGCTGTTCATACAGCTGTTCTGTACTCTCTCTTTTGTGATACAAAAATATACCACATATCCCTGTGTCTCATCTGCTCACTGCTGTCAGTCCCTCTTTACTCTTCAGAAAAACCTTGACAATACCTCCAATTGAACAGAAATAGAGAGAGTGCAGAACAAACCTGAATTGAATTTGGGAACGACTGTTCAGATGTTGCTAAGCAACCCAACATTCCTCAATGGAAGAGACCTCTCCCATCTCTCTACTCGTTTCTTCCTGCTTCCCTTGTCGCTTTCTCTCTGTCTCACTCTCTCACTTCCCACTTTGTCAGAGAAACTTGACGTCCTCTTGAGAATGCTCATTTAATTTAGAAATATTACCCTGCCTCTCTGAAGCGTGTGAGACTCTGCTCAGGGAAGGGCATGACTACTGCTCCTCCAGCTTTCAAATGTACACTACAGTATCTTCATAATGCTCAGGGTGCTTGAGTGCATCACGCTACACTTAGGATCTCAGTGTGGGATCTATGCTTTTTACCCTTTTCCTCTAAAGTGACTTGAACTTGAGAATATCCATATGCATGAGAGGACACATGTACCCTCAGCAACCACTGCGGAAACATCATATTTCATCTTATTCTCTCACTGACAGCACATGTAAGAGCAGGCCTACAGCCATGTGTCTCCAAAATGCCTGCAGTGGTTTAGACTCTAGTGCAGATAAAATTGCCACATCCTCCCCATCACGTCCTATTACTGTCTGACCTTGTTTCCTGAGGATTCTGTGGATTAGTTTGAATGAGTCTGATTGGGTCTGAGCCAGTGTGTGTTGCATACAACTGCCATAAATCATAATCATCAACTCTTCTGCTTGCAGATGTATTCACAAAGTTAGAGATGAATTAGCTTATGTTACATGATTGAAATAGCCTTTCTTTCTTTCTATCTTTCTTTCTTTCTCTTTCTTTCTTTTATTTTTACTCTTTCTCCCACTGCTGATCAGTATCTCCTGAGAGGAAAGAATGTGGGCCAAATTTTTCACAACACACAGTAGACTGTTACTGTGAGAGTGATAGAAAGATTCTGTTTCTTCTCCTCATCCTTCGTTTTAACTTTTCTTTTTGTCTCCTTCCTTTTCGTAGCAATTCCCCTGGGTCTCATCGTTGTCCCGGGAGACAGTGATTTGGAAACCTGCCGAGCTCACATCGAGAGACTTCAGGAGGTAAAAAATGAGAGGGTGGGCTTAACAGATGGAGTGGGGTAAAAGTGAGAAATGAAGAGGATAGGAAGAGAGAGGAGGAGAGAGGTGTTAGAGTTTGATTAATGATGGGAACAGTCAGTCAGAGTCAGAATATAATGAGGGAGAAGTTATACTGCACTACAGTACAGAGCAGTGGTGCTCAACTGAATTGTGCTTTAGGACCCAGATTGTACATCTAGCGGCAACACAACACAATATCAAAATTGTTTATTACACAGTAGCAAAGATCTGCAACACCCTTATGAACAACTGTTAATGAAATAGGTATTATGAAATAACCATCATTTTTATCGTTCCGGTCAAATATTGCAGCACAAATATTATTAACATCTTTAATATGTGAATGCTGGCAAATGACCATGGCATAAACGGGATAATCAACGGCTAGCTGTGCATTAAACGATTTGAATGCACTTCGCGTCAGGTGGGTTCTTCACCTCCACGGCGTGCATTCAAATCGTTTAGTGCACAGCTAGCCGTTGATTATCCCTTACTTATTCACAGTCATGTTGTTCCAAACCTTTATGACTTTCTTCTGTGGAACATAAAAGAAGATGTTTTGAAAAAAGTTGGTAACCAAGCAGTTTTGGTGAACATTGACTGCCATTTTATGGACAAAAAAAAAAAACATTATCTTCTCATGTATTCCACAGAGGAAATGGAGTCATACAAGTTGATAAATGATGACAGGTTAATTATTATTTTCATTTTGGGTTAATTATCCCTTTAAATTATTGTACATATATTGTTTATTCATCTATGTTTTCGGTTAATGTTAACTAATTATCATGAATCTAGTTGTATAAATGATGTTACTTTTTATATTGTTTATTGTTTGTACATGATACTAACAACATTAAACAATGTTAACAAATTGAACCTTATTGTAAAACGTTGCCCAAAAATCAAACATTAAAATATGTGGTTAGTCCAACAATATGCATAATTATTAAAACGAAATAAGAAAACTGTCTTTTGAATTCTGAAGATGCCATGCTTTCTAGACAACAATTCACTGACAAAACAAATTGGGATGTGCGCAAACAATGTTTGTCCTTTTGCAAATGAACCCATATTCAGCCTTGTGTAATAATGTATTTTGAATCCATGCCAGCATCCACCTCATGTAGCCTGTTTCTGTGAAGTGACAAATGAAATACTGTAGTTTAATCAGACACATAGTCTTTGACATCAGCAACTAAAAATAATTCAGTGTTTTCTCCTTTTTTAAAAGTTATTCTAATAATTTACTGTTGTGACTATGCTCATTTTTTGGTTAGCTGAACATAACAATATGCATTCACCATTGTTTTTTTTTCACTACTGTTGCGAGCCACCAGTTGTTGAGAGCCCCTGGTATAGATTATTTTATTCATTCATGGCATCTCATTCTGGCCTTGTTTAAGTTCATACATTCCCATCAAGTTTCAGTGATTATACAAATATAACTTCACAATCAGCTGAAAAACAAACCAGTAAGAGCCTTCGTTAAGAGGTATATGTACAGTAAATGATGGTTTAATGGTTCACACACACAAACACACACTCACACACTGTGCAGCAGGTCATAACGAAACACCCTTGGCAGTAAGGTTGCGTGAGTGTCTGAGGGAGAATTAAGTGTTCTTCAAAAAGAAGAGTAGTCTCAAATTTACATGCTGTGGGGTCTTTTCCAAGAAACACTGTTGTCCATCTGCTGCAGTCTGTATGTATCTGAACTGACGGGCTGATCTGATGGGCTTTGTGTATGTGTGTGTGTGTGTATCTAATGTAATGGGGTCTCCTGCAGGACTTTGTGTCGTGTCACCCATCTCTGCAGCGGCTGGTGCTCCAGGTGGGTGAGACACCTGCGAGAGGTGAGACAGGCACACCTGGAGCACTTTCAGGAACAAGACTGGAAATACAGCCTGGACAATGAATCGAGAAAATCAAACAGAGTGCTGTTTGTACAATCAGATTTTGATAGACATGCCTCCACAAACCCAACCTAGAGAAACTTCAGCAGCACATTTGTGTACTCTAAAAGTATGCTCGGAGGCAGACATGTTTACCGTGAGAGTGCATAAACCCCTAGAGAGATAAAATAAGCAAAAGAGTTTGTTTTCACATTGAGCTTAACATGATCCCTAAAGCAGAGTATTCTGAAATTCATCCTAAATCTCTCCCACATCTTTCTCTGTGAGATTAGAGCACTCTAGCGCCTCCTAGACACTAGTCTGTTTGCAGACGTGAAGAGAACCCTCGTTAGTACAGCATTCCCTCTTGACAGATGTTATGGGTGAAACTTCAAATAAGCACAAATTACAGTAAGCGCTTACTAAGTTAAATCCACTCGTTCAGAACTTCGTTCCCTGAATATTTCCCCTGGGTCCTAAGTGCTCCCGTGTGCTTTGTTTGGATGGATGCCTTGGATCACGTTTAGACTCTGTAGAGAATGGCAGCTTTCTTTAGAGTGATGCTGCATGCAGGTGTTGTGTTTATTGTGTGCTGTGAGTGTAGTCTTTGTAGTGTGTATTTGACTCTGTTGCATGACTTATGTAGATCTTCAATTGGCAGTTTGGTGCTTTAGGGAAAGAATTGATGTGACAGAAAATAATGGCAGGTCTGTGTGTGTGATGAAAATAGTAAACTGCACTGTTCATATACTGATCATTTGCTTCGAATGGCAAAAACTGACACTAATCAGAATTCTGTCAATCTTTCTTCTCTTCCCATCTCCTACCCTATATTTTCTTCTCCTTTCATTCACAGGAAGGTGATGGGACCAAATCAAAGGCTTTGTCTTCTCAGAGGCTGTCGCCAAAATGGTGCTTTCTCGACTGTGAGTATTCTTTTCACAGTAGTTTGGATGTTAGAATTCAGAGTTAGATCTGGGGTACTGAACAGCAAGTGTGCCATGGTGGCCCTCAAGGATGTGGGCTGGAGTTGTGTTTATCAGTGCACAAAGCTGTAGGTGTTTGCAGTGAATAAAATGGCAAAGAGTAAAGGTCAGAGATTCAAAACTGTGAGTCAGACCCACAAAATATTATCTTATCAGTGCCAGAATCAAAGCTAGGAAAAGAGAAAGAGTCATGAATCTCCATACTAAAGAACAGAATCTACTCTGGCATTTCAGTGCTAATAAGGAGTGCCAAGATGATTACAGCCACAGGGAAAGAGGGAGGAGCTGTTTGCGTCGTATGAACTGCATGTCTGGAACGATGAACTCTATGGGTATGTGTGTGTTCACCAGATCACGCCTGCAGATCAGCAGGAGCTCTGAAAATACAAGGCATCACCCAGGCATGCAGTTTTTTGTGAGTGACAAGTTGATAAGTTGTGAGTGACTCTTGAAGGACCAGCATCACATCCTCTTGTACCATTGTTTGAAGAATTTATCTTCCAGAATCTGGCAGTAAGTTTTAGGAGCTCATTTTTAATCAATCCTGCAAGACAGACTTTTCAGGATAGGAGATGAACTAAAATGAGCTCCCAAAACTTACTGCCAGATTCTGGAAGATAAATTCTTCAAACAGTGGTACAAGAGGATGTGATGCTGGTCCTTCAAGAGTCACTCACAACTTATCTGTCCATAAGTCCTATACAAAATCAGTCTTCATGTATTTCACAACACTTCAGCATGTTATTCTTATTAAGTGAGGGCCATTTTAAAGAATTTTTTACCCAAGCAAAGTCTCTGAGAACCTGACACCTTGTAATTCTGGAGACTCCAGGAAGGTTGCAGTTTTGGAAAATGATGGTGCTGGAGACTAAATGGTTCCTGATGGTTTCTCAACTAATTCTTCACCTTAATTCTTAATTCTTTTGCAGTTAACATGTGTCTTTTCCTCTCCACCTGTTTTTTCTGACCGTGCTGACCCAATGAGCATTTCGCTGCCCAATGGTCATGCCTTAACTTTGCTAATTCTATTATTGCATTAGTATTGCATCCTTCTGTAGTAATAAACTGAAATAAGAAGTTTCTGACTATCAGCCTTCATGGACAATTATATATCACTTATAAATTATTAAATACAAAATCAATAGTAGTTATTAAGATTGATGTGGTTTGGAATTGGTAAAATGTTCTTGGAAAAAAAATATGACCAGAATATCAACTTGCCTAATAATTCTGCACACACTGTATATTTAAAAATATATATTCAATACAAAACAGTTTTACTGTATTTTTGATCAAATGAATGCAACCTTGGTGACAATAAGTCATAATGACCTCAAACTTTTGAACGGTAGTGTATTTATTTAAAAAGTGCTTTATTGTTTGTTTGTACACTCTATCCTACAAGCCCATTATTACATGCATTTAACCCATCCAAGTGCACACACACAGCAGTGAGTAGTGAACACACACACACAGTGAACACACACCCGGAGCAGTGGGCAGCCTTACTCCAGCGCCCGGGGAGCAATTAGGGGTTGGGTGCCTTGCTCAAGGGCACCTTAGTCATGGTATCGAAGGAGGAGAGAGTGCTGTTCAGCCTTCAGGTGACAAGCCCGACTCCCTAACCATTAGGCCACGACTACCCCTTATTGGCACTATGCATACCTTTATGTGAACAGCTTTCCAATTTTTGCAGTAATCTTCTTTTTGATCAGTGTGAAGCTGTGAAGATGTGGATTAACGTCAGCTCAATGAAAAGTGGAGAATCGGACTACATAAGTCTTGAAAAGGATGCAAGAATGTGTTCACAACCTAGTAGTATCAATGCATACTTAAATAGTCTCATATAATGGCAACTAATTTAAAAAGATTGATAAGGGGAAAAAGTAATTTGTGCTTCAAGGAGTCAAGGGTTTTAGATGACATTCTTCATATGTAAACATTCCCTAATGCACTGAACTTTCAAGGAGCAAAGACATAATTATGCACATTATGTGTTCTATGAGAACTGATAAATAAAAATAAATAGCTTTTTGCATACAGGTGTCACTTTTGTTGAGGGGTGCATCGAAGCACTGACGCTAGTTGTGTTGAAAGGGCCATCAGGCTTTCCTTTGACAGCATCTCAAGATGTGTTGAGTCAGTCATCATTATACACAAATCCTCTGTGACAGCTGAGTCACATTCACATAGATCCTAAACTGCTACACATCAAACCAGTGAAAAAGTACATCACATTCCCCTGTTCAATACTTGCATCTTTCCACCCTTTTTTCATCCTTTCATTCCTGTCTCTCCTTCCTCTCTTCCCACCGGCCCAGAGGAAAATTCATCTCCTCATTTTAAGACTAAAAAGCTTCTGAGGGCTTTATTACCAGTGCAGAGAACTGCAGGATGAGTCAGAACTTTTCAGAGCGATTGTGGCAGCACTTCTGATCTTAGCTCAGTGTTATGAAGTTGCTGTCAAGTAATTATCAGTGCAAGCAGGGGCAAAGTCTGATCCGAGGCCAGTGTTACACAGTTTTCCTGGATCATCACCGATCGTTCCTGTCCCAGAGCAGAAGTCAGATGTGCAGTCATTACTTTTGCTGCAAATGTGTTATTTGCAGTTATGAGGACAAGCTCGTGGGAGATTATGTGTGCATATTCAGCACGTGCATTCTCTTTGGGAGTAATTTGCTTCGATGAGATGTGAGATCCACTGCAATCTCTCTTTTCCCGCTCATTAAAAACAAACATGTTTGGGTCCTTTTGGCAACTCAAGGCTGGGTTGTTTTGACCCAGCTGGTTTAGGATAAATATTTGACCCAACAACCCCAATCCTAGCTATTGAATGACTATACTGCTGAAAATAAATTACTATACTCCCAAAATGAGTTGGGAGAGAATGACTAGAGTAACAACACAGGCTATAGTAATTGTCAATAGGTAAAATATTATTGCAAGAATACAGAAATAGACAAAAATGTAGGCAAAAGTGAAAACAATGTGTACAGAGTGAGCAAAAGTACAGAAAAGAATGGCAACTCAACAGTTACACATTTTATGCTGCTAAATGATATTCCTTTTTAAATGTCAATTGATGATTGTTGAATAAATGTTGATTATGCTGCTTTGATTAGTTTTATTCTTTTTTCCAATCCACACGTTTTACTGCAAGCGTGGATAGATGTGGCATTGGCACTCAGAGAAATGTTGGAACTTGCGTGACATGCATGATCTCTTTCACATCTGGAGCACTGTTGGGTTTCTGATTATGAGCAATTGTTTACCCAAATTGGGTCAAATCAACCCAGTTTACCCAATAGTCTCAATCAAGTATTTGAGTTGAAAAAAATAACCCAGGGTTTTATAGAGTGTAGATGTTGAAACAGTACTGTTGTGTAATTGAACATAAGAACAAGAGAGATATTCTGTCATCTCTTCTGCTTGAACTTGCTTTTGAATGTCTGGTGCCTAATCACAAGCCTGATTTGTCTTATATCTTTTAATGTTTTGTGTTTGCAGCTACAACAGCTGATCGATTCTACAGGATTGATCGAGCTCAAGTGAGTCCTCTGTACAATACCTCTTTAGAGTAATTCAAGCTGCAATTGAGCAATTTTGAGTATCCACAAGCAAACCATTCACATTTGTCTGGTGTCTGTGTCATCCCTCAGGAGCATCTTAACTACGTGACTGAAATTTCTCAGGATGAGCTGTTCGTTTTGGACCCAGAGCTGGTTGTCACAGAGACGGTCAGCACATCGCCAGGCATGCCAGACCTGGTGGACTCCTCTAGTGATGCCCCATCTGATCCACGTAAATTTGCCTTCCCATCATCCTCCTCTTCTCCACCAAACTCACCCGGACCCAGGTGAGATACACGGGCAAACATAAAGGGCACCATTTAAATGTAACCAGCGCCACACTGCCAGCTAATCTTTACCTTTCTTGACAATATAACAATGTTTTGATGAATGAGTGATTTTATGCAAACTTTCATAAAGACACATTTTCATTATCGGTGGCAGCTAATAACACAGATGGCTGTTAGCTGACAGCAGCTTCTGCTCTGTAATATCAGCCAACAGGGAGCAGAAGAGCATCGAGCCGCCTGGTGGCAGTGTGGTTCTCACTGCTCAGCTGCTTTGAACGAATGCTACATTAACAACACTAATTCTAATGCACCGATAACTGTGTTTAACATCCACCTAGGGTGCCTTATAGTTGTTATTTTTTAGATGGATTTTACATAAACGTACGCTTGTGTGTACGCAGGTTCATACATGAATGTCTATGCACGTTTGCATGTGCAAATGACAATGTGATTGTGATGTTGTGTGTGTATAGCAGGATAATTGTGTGGTTCAGAGTGAATAAAACAGAGCATTTCCTGCAGCACAGAGCTTGATCCGATCCTCTATTTATAGCTGCCTGAAAAAGTCATACAGCACCGCAGCCCCTGCTAATCTCCTGTGTGTGTGTGTGTGTGTGTGTGTGTGTGTGTGTGTGTGTGTGTGTTTGGAGGGGTAATAGAGCTCAAGACAGAGAGAGAGAATACAGACAGTTATTTAGCTTTTTTTGTTTTTCTGTCTTTGTGAACGTGTCAGATTTAATTATTAAATTATTGAATGAAATCAGTTGAAATTGTCAAAATATTTAGCTTAAGCTTCATCATCACACATCCTTTCTATTATTCTAAATGTAAAAGGTCTGTCAGGAGTGTGTATTCGTTTATTGTCTATTATTATATTATTTAACCTTAAATGAATGCTCTGCGGAAAAGAGCAGCATGAATTTCTATTGCTGGTTCAGGCTGGTAAATGCCAGTTAGTGCTGATTTTGTGCTGATAAAGGTTGTTAGCCAGCATGGTCATTCTGGTCAAGCCTGACCATGAAAATCTTACTGGTGAGGACACCTGCATGTTAGGATCCCACGATGGGGCATACTCTACTGTTCAAAAGTGTGAGGTCAGTAAGATTTTTATTTTTTGAAAGGAAAAAATATTTTTACATTCAGTTTCTCAAAGTGACAGGAAAGACATTTACAATAAATGCCATTATTTAGAGCTTTTTTTATACTTGAATAAAATGTATTTAAAAATGTCAAAAATCACAGTTTCCATGAAAATATTAAACTCTTTGCAACATTGATAATAATCAGAAATGTTTCTTGAACACCAAATCAGCATATTAGTATAACTTCTGAAGGATCATGTGACACTGAAGACTGGAGTGGTGGCTGTGAAAATTCAGCTTTGAAACAACTGTTCATATATTAAGCTCATGCTGGTCAGGAAGAGGCTAATAGGGAACTGATTGATCGGAATGATTGAATAGTTAGCTCTGTGATGTTTGTGTCATTATCATTGTCCTCCCAGCTGTGAAGCAGTGTAATGTGTCTGGTTGACACACAGACAAGCCGCTGCACTGGGCATAGCTCTCCTGATTATGTCACGATTGTATAACCCATCCGATAGGAGCTTTTGTTTATGGCTCCCAATGGAAAACATTGAGCGGTCTCTCAGAGCACTGCTGCTGTCATGTGTGCTGTGATTGTGAGATAACAGTCAGCCTTTTGTCTTTAGGGGCTGTGTATGCTTGAGATGTGCTGATATATCCATTATCTTTCTGTATATGAACTTCAGAATGTCTTTCTCTCACGTTGTACTTACACTCTACAGTTTCACTGTAAGTGTGTCATTTGTCAGCCTTAATGATTCAGATACTACCTTTTTTCTCTTGGGTTCACTCTAAGCCACTTGAGTTTTCCACATCAAAGCTGAAGTTTTCTTTAATTAGTCTTGTTTACTTCGATAATTGTGTGTTGTTTATTGAACTCTGTTGTGTTAGATACACCACAAGCATAAAAAGCTACAAAATGTCAGCATTCTGTTTGGTTTCTGGTTGTGTAATGATTTTTTTATGCGTATATACGTCTGGGTTCTTTTTCTTGTAAAAACAGCAGCATAAAAGATATCATTATATGGCCATTCGCTTTGCTTTTTGTTGCAGTAGGCAGGATATTTTCTTCCTTGTCGATACTTAAATATAGTTTCTGCAGTCCTAATGACAAGTCTTTCAGAGTTTCAGAGAACTTTGGCTCACCTTCTTGTAATTGACATCTCTCCTTTTTCCTCTGCTCATCCTTTTCTCCTTCCATTTTTGTCTTTTTTTAATTTGGTTATTTCGCATTGCATTCGTGCATTTCATCTTTTTCATTTATGTATCAGTGCTACTTTTTGGTTTGGATGGAATTTTTTTGGCAACTTTTCTGCTCCTGATTTGTTGTTAGTCGCACATACTCAATCAGTCACACAGGCGTACAGCTGCTGACGCATTTGGCAGGCATTATTACATCGCTTAACTCCCTTGGGCATGAAATAACGATCTCTCACCGATGCAACATTGAACATGCTTTTGTTCAATTCAGAATCACACAGAATCACTCATGAAAGGAATATTAAATTAATAAAAAGATGTAATTAGCCTTTGTGGTGTTCTCTTTGTGGTGTTAAGTGCTGAGTTTGCCAGGGTGAGCTGTGGGTGAACAAAGTGACAGGAAGCATTGTCTTTTTGAGTCTCTAGAAATGTTGGCTTTCTCTCTCTCTCTCTTTCGCTCTCTCTTGTCTTCGTAATGTTTTTCCACTGGTTATGCTTTTCCACCAAATGAGATCAGACTGCTACAGGGTGATACACGCACTAGTGGAGATCAAAGGATAGGGTTTCTATCTTTCTCTATCTCTCTGTCTCCACCTTCATCTGTTCCTTTCCCTTTCTCTCACGCACTGTTATTATATGCTATAAACAGTTTTTCTATATGTTTTAGGGTATTCCTAATCTGTTACTGGTGTTTTTATTAACCAGACTGTAATTGTGGGTTTTTGTATGTTACTTTTTTATATAACAAAGACATCCAACATTAAAGAACAAGTGGACACAACATTATGATTTGTTAGCAGCTGGACTGTGATACATCACAGCGTTTGTTTTTTGTTGGCTGCAGATATAATGACTGGCCTGCTGTTTCAGTACCAAATATTCCTCTTGATAATGTCTCTGTGTGTGTCTCTCTCATTGTTTCTTCAGGGTTGCAGAGCTCCAAAGGAAGCGTGTTTCCAGTGACAGTTCTGTGGCAGAAGCTCTTGCACACAGTGACTCGCTCAGATCAGCCAAACCAGCTCTCAGCAGGTAAGAGCTACACAGAGAACGTTTATGATCCTCTAGAACACATCTCTGAAATTCCAGCCACGTGGATCAAGCCTGCTGCCATAAAAAATCTTTTTTTTTTTTCAGGCTGAATGTTCTTGCATGTTCTTTTTGATCTATGTCTGTATGGCCCTAAGCAGAATATTGAGTTCTGTGCTGGTATGAGAGATGCTGATCTGTGAATGTTGAGTAGTTCTGTGTGAGAACCCTTACTAGCTAATCTTTGCTATAGCAAAAAAGAACTAACTCCTTTTGCATATCTCTTTTTGTGATGTTTTATTTATAATGTGTACAGTGTGTAGAGCTGGGCAGTATGAAGTACACTTGATGGGCAACAACACAACTAATGTGTGTATATCAGTTTTATAACTCGATCGTTTCGATTGTAGCTCGTCCAGTCAGAGTCAGTACCAAGTACCGTTTTACTGCATTCTTTTTAATGTTTTGAGTGCTTTGTTTTTAGCTCAAATGCTAGATTTTTAATTTAATGTAAATAATCATTATTATAATTTAATAACTATGAATAATCATATATTTTATTCTGAATTCTGAATAAAAAGAGAAAATAAAATGATGAAGTTCCCTTTTAATTTTAAAGTATTGCATCTATATGTGTAAAAGATGTGTAAATGTGCTCATCTGTGTGCTTGAATCTGTGTTGGTTAATTTGCAACTTCAACTGTGGCCACCAGGCATTTTTTTGTGAAAAGTATGACATCTCATTTACTGTGCAGGAATGCATTTTGCATTTTCCTTGCACTCTGAGTGTGTGTGTGTGAGAGAGAGAGAGAGAGAGAGAGAGAGAGAGTATATCCAAAGGGTTTTCATGAAGGTTTTTTAAAGATGCATTTAATAGTTTCCCATGAGCGTTTCATGAGGGCTGCATGAAAAGATGAAACTGTTTTCGAATACATGTCAAGACGCTTACAGTACATTGAAGAAAATGCTGGAATATTTAATTGATTATATTTGCTTAGAAGTCTCTGTTCCTGCTTATTTTTTTATATTGTTTAGAAAATATATCTGGCAGGACAGAAAGACATTAGGCACCTGCTTCTTGTGATGATGTTTATATCTGCATATGTGACCAGGAGAAGATAAGTAAAGTTTTCCTTAGATTCCCTTTAGGATCCCAGACCTCATAATGGCATACAGAGAATAGAGATAAAAATACAAAAAGCTGCTGGCCATGAACTGTTAGGTTTTACTGCACAGAAGACATAAGGGATATCACTGGCTGACTGCTTTCTAGTCAGAAACCACAATCACAAATCTCCCTCTTGTGTGAAATCAGCTCTGTAAAGCACAGAGAGCTGTCCTGGACTCACACAATCCTTTGTGTTCCTAAATGATGGCCTCTTTGGGTCCTATTAAGTTTCTCCTAGGGTCAGTGATATCTCAGTAAAAGAAACTTCAATGTCTGCCTGTGGTACATTATATAACATTTGTGCTGGCCATGAATTTATATGCTCCAATGGGGTCCAGGCCACAACCCTGCCTGAGGGGAGGAATATCTGGCCAAACCAGAGATAATGGAACCACCCCGTTTGTAATGGTGAAATGTATCTGCGTTACATCACATACTTAATGCCTTAAAACTCTTTAAAATGCCACACCAACTCAATCCACAGTCCTTTTAATTTTATTGCCCTGTTTTTATTTTCTTGTGTGTGTGTGTGTGTGTGTGTGTGTGTGTGTTTGTTTTATTTTCCATGCCATATACTGTATAACGTTTTGGTTAGGGTTTGCTCTACAATTTTCTCAGCCCAAAGTGCTTAACACTTTTTATACTTGCACGTTACATATATTTGTCATATTTGCACATTTCATACTTTTTTTTTAATTAAAGGAAGACTGATACAGCTCATACTTTAAAATACTCTTTAATGCAACAACAACTGTGTATTACTGAATTGATTTGGTATTTTTTCCTTTTACATTCTACCACATGCTGAATTTTTGATTTGCCCTTTTCTTTTGCATATATCTTGCATATCCAATTTTAAAATCCACAGTGAATATGTATGAGCTGTGTGCAGCCAACAGAAAACAAGAGGTTCAATGTCATGACAGTGACAGAGCAGCTCTAATACAACCAAAACCTATAACCTACGTGTACCTACAACTTTTACACTATTTTATTTTTATTTTTTTTTTACTGCCATGCATGTATCTGTATTTTCTTTGGGAAATGCAAGTTTGGGAAACTCATTTGTACTGTGTCACTGTTATGTCAAACGATTATTATTTATGGTCATGTCTTTATCATTTTTGTCTTCTCGTTCCTTTATTTACTCATTTTTAAAAATATATATATATTTTGTTGTTTTGAAGGGTGGGGGGTGTTCATCGCTCAAATACAACAGCAGCAGATTTCAAACCTACCAGCAGGTGAGACAAAGCTTTACAGATTTGTGATGTTTCTGTATTCCTCCCCTCTCTGTACCCTTTCAGTTGCATCTTTTCAGAGCTGCTATAGATGTTAGTGTTGAAAGTGTTCAAAGCGCGGCTCTACTCTTTTAATCCCAGTGGGGATAGTTTCCGGCAGCCAGTGGCTTTTCTTAATGTGCACTATGAGTGTCATTGCTGCAATGAGGAAAAGAACTCTAGCACAGCAGGACCTCACCATTTGTGCTGCTGATTATTATTTTTACTGGCCTGTTCTGTTCCTTATTAGGCCCAGCTGTCTCTGTTGACACGACATTAGAGGGCAGAAGAGATGAACACACCAAAGTTCTGCAAATCAAAGTACAATCAGAGTAGTAATTTACCCTGTTCTGGTCTAATTTAGTCTGTGCTGGTCCAGTGTAGTCACTCCTAGTCTTGTTTGTTCGTGTTTTGTCTTGTCTGACATTCTCCAGTGTGATGTCTATCATTGTATTTTCGAACTGCTGTTTGCTTGAAAACTAAGGGCTGGTTCACACAAAATGCATTTTTGTGTTTCACTTCATTGCTTTTTGTTTTTCTATGTAAATAGCTGCTAAATGGATGTCTTTGACAATTGCGATTTGTCTCACTGTTCGCACATAAGCTTTCTGTTTTGACAACACTGTAAGGTTAAAAGTTCAACTTTTAAAAACACATCTCAAGACCTTGCCTTTCTTTCATTCATCAGCGCTGCAGCTCTGCAGTTGGATACTATTGTGTGGCATCTCACGTTTTTTGAAAGCAAAAATGCGTTCCTGTGTGAACAGTCCCTCTTAAAGGGATAGTTCACTCAATAATGAAAATCATGTCATCATTCACCCATCCTCTTGTTGTTCCAACCCTGTATGACTGTTCAACATAAAAAATGAAATTTTGAGCCGTGTCTTCACTGGTTTACTGTCCCTTTAAGGGATGGCTTCAACATAGACAAGCATAAAGATAGCTTGTTTAAATTGTGACAGCCTGAAAAAATCATTAATCTGTTCTTATATGACACTATCTCTTCCAGTGCTCATATTCTACAGCTCATCAATACCTCAAATCAGCTTAACATGCTCGAAAGTTTGATTAAACCAACAGCTAGTGCTCTCTCTCTCTCTCTCTCTCTCTCTCTCTCTGTATCTCTGTCTACCAGGGAAATTGATTAGGTTTCTGCTATTGTTGGTTTAATTTTGAATAGGAGCTGTAATTAATTGATGCATGTTTTATGTTGTTTTTCTGTCATACATAAATGAGGGATTTGCATTTTCCTCTGTAATGGAATTATAGCTGAGCCCATGAGTAACTCTCATTCTGAGGCAGATTTACATCTGAGCACTGATGCTCAAAGCAAATAACAACAGGAGGAAGCAGGAGCGCGAGTGAGAGATTAGCCCCTTGTTTCCTGAGCAGAGCCATCTTTAATGTGGTGTCTGTAAATGGTAAATTGGAAGGAGCATAATAAAGGTTATATTGATGAGGAGAAGCAAACAAGAAAAGATACTCAAGAGCAGCGAGGGCAGTTTAATGGTGCATCGCAGCCTTCATTATCAAGCTGAGATCCCGTTGATGCCAAAGTCTGATTGGTCTCTAGTGAGCTAAACTTTGACCCTTAAAGCCTTCCTACATTGAGGTATATTGAAGTTTCCTCTAATGGTATTGTATTCACAGCACGGACCATCAAGCGCCCTCATTAAGACCTGCTTTTGTTTAAAGAAAGACTTCTGCTCATAAATCTCAGTAGTGATTAGAGGAGAACATTTCAGTCCACAATCAATAATAAAACTGGCTTGCAAATGTGATTTGTTGTATTTGTGAGAGCTGGTAGGAGCTGGTGATCTGGCTGAGTAAACGCCAG
The DNA here is from genome assembly GCF_012432095.1 of Onychostoma macrolepis. NCBI lineage: Eukaryota > Metazoa > Chordata > Actinopteri > Cypriniformes > Cyprinidae > Onychostoma > Onychostoma macrolepis. The sequence continues at coordinate 25,147,835 of NC_081161.1, read as the reverse complement.
GGCGGTCCGGATTCAGATTGCTGTTTCTCTCTAGAGCTAATAAGGGGTTTCTGGACTCATATCGAATAATTGGCCCAATGTCACATTTCTACCCTTTCTGTAAATGTGCTAAATTACTACCAATTACAGCTAGCAAAAACTCAATAACCCCATTAAAGCTGCTGTGAGCATGTGTGTGAGTGCAGGGTGCATGTTAGCGTGTCTTAGTGTGTGAGTGTGTTGTGAAAGCAGGCTGAGGAACGTCAGTAATTACAGCTGCCATCTGGGTTACATACCAAGGAATGGTTCAGACATGTTTAAACACTGGGTGATCATTTAGTCTGGGGGAATAAACCATTGCCAGCTTTTCCTCCAGGACATGATGGTTAGAGAGATGCATTTGCCCTGATTCCAGTCACATGCATCAAGCTCTTGTAATGCATAGAGCTTTGAGTGTCATCGTCAAATCTTCCCTCCTCATGAACTGTAATGTGAGTCCCAGCTCAGCTGTTCACCGTTTTCCATCTGAAGAGGAAGAGGTTGTATTTCAGCAAAATAGATATGGCTGAAAATAAATGTGGATGCTGATCACTTCAGCAAGAGTATAGCTCAGTGATGTGAATCTGTTCGAAGTGCTTAAGTTGTGTTTTTCTCAATTGTAGTGCTGCTGTGAACTTTCAGTCACACAGGAAAAGATTGGCTGCTCTGAACATTCCCCACGGCTGACCAGAGATCAGTGTATTTGAACCTCATTTGTCATGATAGAGCTTTATGAAAAGATAAATTGTGATTGATAGAGATGCTTTTTGATAGCTGAGAGTCGCGATTTGTGGTTTCAGGGGTCTGAAATCCACTTATCTGAGCAAATTTTGCTGCCTGAAGGCTGAACCTCAGCTGCAAGGCTAAAGGAGCCGTGCAAACATTACAGCAAAGGTGTGTGTGTGTGTTGGAAAGACATGTCAGAGCCCAGATTTATGAGCCTGCAAACTGCTTTTAATTATGGGAAACACTCAGATGCCTTAGCAAGGCTCCCCCCCCCCCTCTCTCTCTCACACACACACACACACACACAATCACTCAGACATATCACAATGGAAACAGTGTGTTGTGGCTTTGACTTAAGTGTTCGTGAACTCCGTTACCTTTCCCTCACTCTTTTTCTGTCTCACTCAATTTGAGACAGTGTATTTATTGTTCTTCAATTGACTGTGATCTGACCTCTGACCCCTGCATTGCACTTCATGATGATATACCAAAGATCTGCATTATAGTCAACTCTTATATGAAAAGCTTTCTGGTGAAAAAAACTATCTCAGGGCCACACTGCTTTTAGCAAAGTTCAGAATCCAAAGCCCTGTGCGCCACACGTCTCTGTTTCTTAATGTCCCAGCCGCCTTGTTGTGTGGTGCGGAGCTCTTTGATCAAATATTCTTTTAGGTGAGAGCGCACAGAAGATGCTCCAGTCAGGGGAAGAGACAGAGAGACGATGGCATCATCATTACCATTAGGCGGGTTCGACTTTGGCTGCGCCTGCCTTTACCAATCAGCGAGATTTTTGGGGGAGGAGTTGAAAAAAAGAGCCATCAAATAGGACACTTTAAACTTCTCTTAGTGATGTTCGCACAGTGTTTGTGTACTTGTGGATTAGATGTAATGTTTCTCAGATAAACAGATATTTATGTGTAGCAACCAGAAACACTGTTCATTGAATAGGTTATGTGCTTCTTAATACAGAGAAGAATGTTTATTTTGAATAGTTTTATTTTGATGAACATAACATTTGTAACAGTGTGACATTAAGATTGCATGAAGAGTTTTAACTGTTATGAAAATACTGATGTGTGAGCATTAGTGGAACTTGTGTGATCAGATTAAATATGAAATGCACACCATCGGTGTGTCTGACCAATCATGAAATGGCTGTTATCATCAGACTCTAGCAGCCACTTTGGAAAAATTATGCTGGCTGATCCAGCTGACTGCCCTCGAATCACTCTTGTGGTACTATTTCTAACCGACATGCCCTCCTCAAGACTCGGATCATTCTGTGCGGTGTGTGTGCAAGTTACACAGACCTCATGTCACTCAGATAGCATTGCTCTTATATGCTGAAGCTCATTTGAAGTCATTATTCTTTTGTTAATTAAATTTCTGAGATCTGCATGCATGTGCATTGTAGCCATTCTTTAGGATCATTTGAACAGCTTCATCAAGAAAAACATCGGGAGATGGTTCAAGTTGAGATTAATGGCTTCACACAGTGTGTGCATCAAGAGCTTTAGTTTCAGATACTTGCTATGAAGAAGTCCTCTAAAAGATTTGTCAGTTGATTTGAAGTGTATCACTCAGATGTTTCTTTTTCTCCCACAGGTTTGACAAGAGCGACCTGAACGATGCAAACTCGGGTAAGGAGTTTAAGTAGTGCTCTAATTTTGCGTTCATCTCTTCAGTGAATGAACATCAAGGGAACTTTATCCAGAGTAGCTTTGGTCTAATTCTGAACAAATAAATGGAAATGGAAACGCAACGGCTGAATTTTAGTCTTTCTTGTGAGAACAAGTTAAAGTCGTACAGTGTCTCAGGTCTCTGCGAGAAACAAATTGGGACCGCTACATGTAGTGGAGGAGCAGCTCTTGCTCTATGAATCGTTTCTGACTTTCATTACGTGTAAGTTGAGTGTTAAACGCTCCTTGGTCTTCGTTCTTGTTCCTTTTTAATGAGCTGCTGCCTGTTAGGAGAGGGCATGTGCCAAGGCTGTGGTGTTTTCCGCTCTCTTGGCATTGGTAGAGGAGGAAGAAAGCGAGGAGGAAAGGACTGTCGCTCAGTCTGTGAGGTGCAGCGGGGCAGAGCAGGTTATCATCACTCACATTGATCCACATTAGAATTCAGCGCTAGCTCCAAAGCTTCCTGGCATGAGCAGAGGAGGAATGCATTTCCGAAAACCTGATTTGGCCCTCTGCACGCTTTCTCTAGACAGGAAAAAAGACTCTTCAATTCCATAAAGCGGCCGAGTTTTGAGAGCTGGATTGGAGCGGGCATATCTTTAGACACAGGCGTAGATTTAGCCATGCAGTGCGCTCTACAGCGCGTGTTAGCCGACATCCCAGCTGGGTGTTTTCATATTTTACCTCTCGAGGTTTGTGAAGCAACACACAAGATTGCTGGATTAGGAAGGCAAATCTACAAAGGGCATTGCAAAGCTTTGAACACAGATTTAGCATATTGAGACTGAACCCTCAGAGCCAGCATCAGCTAATGTGATTAACACCCATAATTAAAATCGTATTTTTACTCCCTTTTTAACTGTCTGCTCCCAAAGCATTAAATAAACAGAACATCTTCTTGTGTAACTCTGAATAACTTAATATTGAACAAATATGCATAAGCGATTTGTGCATGCAGGCAGTTTCTGAATAATAATACCTCTAAGTAATAATGGAGTCATCAATTACCATGAGGAAACTGCAACACTCGTATTGGCACATTTTCTGGTATCACAGCTTTACAAATCTTTTACAAATAATGCATTTGTTTTTATGGTGAGATGCCGTACAGATTCACACATATGGTCACAATTCATCTTTTGAAATTTAAATAATGACATATTTATTTTCATCTTCTCATAAATCCATCTTCCAAACAGTGTTTTTGCCTTACCCTGAATCACTACAGTAAGCCTATAAAATAATTTATATATATATATAGATCTGCCGGGTCAGATTTAACTGCATGCCTCCCTCCATCATTTTTCTGTGCGTTTGTCATATTTGTAAATAAAGGAAAGAAGGTCAAGTTACCACTCGACAATGCCCAAAATAAAACTTCAACAATTGCTTGGCTTTTCAAAAATGTTTAGTCTGTATAAAATTTAATTTACTTGGTTCATAAAAAAATGTCAATCTCTAAACCAGTTACTACATTCGCCTGTTTGCCTAGAACTAGCCTACTAGCAAAGTTGTATTTGTTTCTTAAATGAATAGCAATCAATATGTCTAATGCCAAACTTTTGTAACGTTTTTTTTGTTGTTGTAAAAATGGCAGTTTTAAAAGTCAAAACAACTGTGCCATAAAAGCTACTTACTTTCTCTTAATTTTTTTTATTTTTGGATGTCTGTCTGTCTTTCTTTCATTCTTTATTTTATTTATGAGTCATGGAGTTTTAATGTTGTTAGTGACATTTGCATATTGTGCTTATGTATTCATTCATCTGCGCATAATTGTGGAAACACAAGTTGCATAGTGTAGCTTTAATTGCACACAAGTAAAATTATTCAAATTAGATCAGGATCAATTAAAATGGCTTCATCCAGTTTAGCTACCAAAAACAGCAAAAACATACTTCGGTCTCAATTAAACATTTTTTTTTATGCTAATGAAATACTGTTCTGATCACCTGTCATCTTGGTACACTAAGCCTTTGCTTTAATTACACTTAAGTAATCATATCAAAATAAGTTCAAGATCAATTAAAATGGCCTCCTCCAGTTCAGCTATGAAAACAGCAAAAAATAATGTTTCAGAATCCATTAACTCTGTTTTTGATGCTGATGACATACTTTTTCACACATCCAGTCACATTTAATCTTAGTAAACAGTATTTGCTTTGTAATTATTTAAGTCAAAATAAGTTCAAGAGCTATAAAAAAAAAGAAGAAGAAACAATACCCTTGAATCTTCATTAATAGAGTATTCTTCTTTAACAGTGTCAGCAGACAATCTAATTGAATGTGTGAAGAAGAAGGACCATCAGAAGGTAAGAGCATCATTTGAATACATTAAGCACATAAATACAACAACCTTGCTTTTTCACCTTCTTGGTTTCTCAGATTTCGGTGTTGGCCTTTGGCAGAGGTTTTTTTTTTTATTGGTTTGCAAGCACATACACCTATTATTTGAGTTGGTAGCTCTGATGTTGTGTTTTGACAGTGATTTAATATGCAAGAGAGCGATCCGCGTGCTTTTAGTTAAATGTTCACTCGGCCTAAAGGATATTCTGTCGTCTCTAACGCAGGACTGACCTCACCATTAAATGTCAAGTATCTTGCAGAGCGGAGGCGGAACCAGATAAATGATCCTGCATATTCTCTTGACCTTTCACTCGTTCTTGGTTTCTATGGTGACCAAACAGGCTTTCTCTAGAATGATAATCTCTCACACCTAGCCCAAAACCTGTTCCCACTCGGTACAGAGAGGAGAAGAGGGGACATTTCAGATATTAATGAGGGTGTTTGGCATGTTGCAGTGGGCAGCGATGTACAGTACACAGCATCCTTTACCTGCCCCAATATTTTTTCTTTAAATAAGCATCTCACTGCCCTTACAGCTGGACCGTAGAACCATAAATGGTCAACTCTGACATTTAAACTCGCACAAAATATGCAGAACTAAATTCAGTCTCTCACACACACACAGATGCTCAGGTGTGTCTGTAATTACCCGATTGTGGAGTGCAGAGAGAGTGTACTGTGTGGTGTGTAGATGGTGTCTTCTCTTTCCTCTCAGGGCATTCATCATCAGGAATCTCCTCCAAGTGAGACTGAAAACTGGTGGATAAAAAGCCTCTGATGGTACTAATCTTTCTAGACTCACTGGACTGGTGATAATGCCAGTATTTTATGCCCAAACTCTCTCTGGTGTGTAAAAAAGTCCTGGCAAGTTTCTGACAGATTTTGGGCTTTATCGCATGGAAGGGTCCTTTGAACCCATTGAGACGGTCACTGGCATGTTTGCTATCAGCCTCCAGCCAACCTTGTGCTTTTCTCCTTCACTCGATTCCGTTTGAATAATTGTGTGGAAACCAGTACTTTTTGGCACTTTCCAATAATTAATAAGTCTCAGAGATCAGGGTACCATGTGGCTTCCCATAATGCTGCTCTCTTTGGTTTTCTATTGATTGGGATGTGTTTGTTTGTATGACTGGCAGCTTTTTCTCTGCAGTTGAAGGAGCTGCATAAGAAGGGGGCTGACCTGTGTGTGCAGGACCCTGTGGGCCGCACCCTGCTGCATTATGCTGTGGAAGTGGGAAGCAAGGAGATCGTCAGATACGTCATTGATAATGGTAAAATGATCACGTAACACATGTCTGTAACATAGACAAACTGGCTTTATCTGTGCTCATTTTTTTTAATGCCTGTATGTTTAACAATCAATTTAAAAGCTGCAGAACAAATTTTACGTTTCCAATCCTTTAGATGAGCAGGTCTCTATGATCATAAGAAACACATTGTGGTGTGTCCAAACTTCTGATGGGTATTGTTTGCTTTCAGTCGCTGTTTTGTGTGTTATCTGTAGTGTGTGTGTGTGTGTGGGGGGGGGGGGGTGCTGTGTGATCAGGTCATCTCTCTCTCTCCCACGCAAGCTTTTTACAGCTCTTCATTAAGCAACACACCATCACCTCAGGGCACATGCTTTATTGTGGTTGCAAGGTTTGATTTTTTTTCCCCCCCTCTTTTTCCACAGCACCCACCGATATCCTGGATGTAACGGAGAGAGAAAAGTGAGTGTCATACTGAATGCACACTGATGCAATTTGTTATTTTTATCTGTTGACAGTAAAAGTTCAAGTTGTATTTTATGATACTGTAGTCAGGAAGGCCATGGTTTTTCAAGAATTATCTTAAGTTTAATTTTTTTGCAGGCTTTTTAACAGCCTCCAACTTGTCTTGTGTTTTTCTGCCTCCTTTCCTCTCTATTTATCCCTCTGTCTCTATCTCTTGCTTCCTCTCTGTCTCTCTTTCTTTCTTATTCAGTGGAGAGACGGTATTGCACAAAGCGGCCTCGTTGTGTCAGAGGACAATCTGTCATTACCTAGTGGAGGCGGGAGCATCTCTCATGAAGACAGACTTACAGGTGAGATAGATATGTAGAGAAATCCACTTAATATTCATGTTTGATGCTGGAATAAAGGGAATAGTTCACCCAAAAATGAAAATTCTGTACTCATTTTAATCAGTCTCATGTCATTCAAAACCCATAAGACTTTGTTAAAGGTTAATCTTCGAAACACAAATTAAATTGATTATTTTTGGATTGTTTAGATATAAATCTTGTGTATTTACAAGACTTGGATTAAATGGCTTGATTTATATGGGTTTGTTTTACAAAGCCATTAGTACCTTTTTGGATCTTCTAAGTTTTGGTTACTTGGCCTTTCAATGAAATAACAGAAAACTCTCAGGTTTCATAAGAAATATCTTAGTTTGTGTTTCAAAGGTTAACCAAAGTCTTATGGGTTTGGAGCAACGTGAGGGTGAGGAAATAATGATGAATTTCCTTTAATGTTCATAGCGGTCCACTTACATGCACAGAAACGTTTCATGACCAGGTCTGATGTAAAAACACTATGACAAATAATGTCATAGCATTTGATAATGTTATCGATACACATCCTGTCAGAGTTTATTCCCTGTTTGTACTTGGTATGAGAATTTAGGAAGGAATAATTTGGGTAAGTTCTGAAAACAGGTTCATGCCAAGCCGGTTCTCTGTAGATGTTTGTGGCTTTTGGATCTCTCTCATTTTGGCTGCAGCCTCCAGCTGGTCTCCATCCCTGAACGTCTCTGTACTCAACTGCTCTGTTAGTCAGTGCTGACTAAGACCTCCGCATGAAACAAGGAACCATTCTTCCCCCCCAGCAGCCCACCCTCTCCCCCGCTCACCTCCACAGATCCAGCCAAGAGACTCAAGATCTCCTGCAGCACTTTTGATTGGTGTACCGCAAAATTACACACAGCTGTAGACACACTAGACTCTAATTACTGCCTCTCTTCTTTTCAGAAGAAACATCAATTTAAAAACTACTTACTTGAAGAGATCTGTGAGGGAATGATTTTCCACAAAGCACAGAAATCTCATTTGTGGCTAGAACTCTCAGTACTTGCTTGCGCACTCTCTCTTTTCCTGTAGTTTTGTACCTTTGCACCACTGGGCCTCAGTGTAACGGTCTCCTCTAAAGCTCTCAGCAGTCTAACGGACCTTTCCCAGCTCCCATCTGATAAATGTGAGACGGCACTGATTGAGTCTCCTGGGTGCCAATGGTCTCCAGTCTGTCTGACAGCCTTCAGTTCTATCTGTGTAATTATCAGGAACTCATGTGCTGTTGAGGGAGATGAAATGTGTAAAGTCACCGGTCTGACACGGTCTGAGAACAGACCAAGATGAAGATTTTTCTCTTCAGAGGATATCCCATGATTTTCATCTACCCTCTTCAGGGAGACTGTACTCCTGTGCTCCTGACAGACAAGACCTGATTTAGCGGTGACATTTTCCTGGACTGTGGTCTGTTGCGATTAACAGCTCCATCAGCACTTTTCTGCTCTGCTTTCCCTCTGTTTCCATCAAATCTAAGGATCGCACACTCTTGGTTTCATTCAATCCAGA